>NC_043707.1:30205267-30318390 GCF_006229205.1 Suricata suricatta | reverse complement strand
CATTGCCACCAACAGTGTAGGAGGGTGCTCATCTCTCCACACCCTCACCAGCATCTATAGTCTCTTGCTTTGTTCATTTTAGCCACTCTGACGGGCGTGAGGTGGTATCTCAGTGTGGTTTTGATTTGTTTCCCTGAGGATGAGTGATGTTGAGCATCGTAGAAACCGTTTATTATTATGTGTCAGGTATATCTCAATAAATCTGGTTGGGGGAAAAACTCCTGGGGGAGGGAAGAGTGATCCCGCGTGGGGTCAACCCCCCCCCCCCCAGGGCCTAGAACGTTTCTCCAGTATTTGGTTTCTCTCCCCTCCATTTGCTAGCGGGCATTTCCACTCTGGGTAAACTGAGCTGCAGAAAAGCCAGAAGAAGGAAGCGTGTGGGAGGGTGAGCGGCCGTCGCAGCTTCCCCGGACCGAAGGGGTTCCCAGAACAGGGTTTACTGAGTTGGCCTACTGTGGCCGCGCACTGCCCCATGGGAGGAGCTGGCCACGGCCTGCAGGGCGGGGTGGGGCGGGGCCTCCGCAGGAAGAGGCAGGGAGGGCTCAGGGAGTGGCCTCCCAGGGGAGTCCCCTGAGCACGTCAGAGAAGCTCTCTCTCTTCCCTTCACTAGGGGCCTCTTCCTCCTCAGACTACCCCCGCCAGGAGCAGAGCCTTGGGGACACCAAAGTCCCCCAGCTGGGCAACGGCGGGGCCGGGAGTCAGACCCAGGCAGCCTAGTTTTGCAGCTGCACTGGCAGGCCCCGCACCTGGCCTCTCTGTCCTTCTCTGACCGGAAGCAGGAAGCAGGCGGCTCATCACCCACCCACTCCGTCACCCGCCACTCCTGTGGGGACCAGGTGTTGCCCTCAGAGAGGACTCTAGAAAAATCCAACACCGCTCCTGCATCAGGAAGCCATCTCTCCCAGAAGCTGGGAGCGAGGCCAGCCAGGGCCCTGAACCAGCCTAGGCTCAGGGAGGGTGGGCTGGGCACTGCTGGTTGCACACATGCCCCTTCTCTTCTCCTACAGAGTCCCGACTCTGTGCTAGTCAAGGTACTACATTTCTCTGTCTCCCTTGAAGACAGAGGTAATCGTGTCACTAAATTCTTGCCCAAGACACGTGAAAAGCCTTGAGTGTTTTTTCTGGGAAACCACCACCTTCGGAGGGAGGCACTGACTCAACTTGCATTTCCTGCTTCCTCCTTTGTGTCACCAGGGATGGAGGTGTGATGGTTGGAGCAGTAGCAGCCATCTCAAAGCCAGGAGGGAGCTCTGGTGCCTGGAAGGGTGGGAGGAGGGTGAAGAGAGAGGAAAAAGGGAACCAGGGACAATGAGAACACTGGGGAGTTCCAGCACCAGTCTTGAACCTCCTGTTTGTTACATGCTAAACCCCTAGTTTGTTTAAGCCAGATGTCAGGGACAGGCTCTGTGACTCACAGCCAAACGAAGTCACTGCCTGGTATAAAATACTTTTTGGAAGAGGTAACGCCTGTTTCATGGGCAGACTGAGCACAGGTAACGGCAGCACCTTCCTGGCTGCAAAACAGCTTTTTAAAAACGCATTGTCCCTGAAATCCTCACGAGGTCCCCTGAGCAGGAATCAGGACAGAGTCACCATCCCTTCGTGGGCCTGAGGAACCATGGCTCCCAGAGGGTCTGTGACTACACTGTCCCTAGGCCCCCTGCCTCTGCCCAGCCCTCCTGCCACCCCACCCACCCCCACTGCTCCAGGCCCTGCCTCACCCCTGCGCCCCCTCGCCCTGCCCTTCAGAGACCACCCTGCAGCCTCAAGCCGATGCCCGCCCTGAGCCCCGGCGGAGCCGTGGTTTACAGTGGTTGAACTACTTTCGTCAAATTAATTAAATACATGCTAAATCCTCTCCATGTGGATTGTTGTTGCGAGATAAATTAGAGATGCTGAGACAGTCAAGTGCAGGACAAAACCTGTTTCTCCCGATAAAAGCCCGCACGTGAGCTCACGTCGAGCATCCTACAGTCCGGACTCTGCTTCTACCGTGGCTTCATCCGGGCTCCCAGGCCTCCTCAGTGGCCAGGGTCCCCTCAGCCCCTCATGGCTGCCCGACATGGTGACTCAAGGGGTCCGGGTGTATGGCCGAGAGCTGCAGAGAGATTCAGGCAGAGAGAAATAAGAAACGACCACTGGCCGCAGACACGGAACGGGGCCAGAACTAGAAAGCCGGACGTCCGTGATGAAACAGTGCAGGTGAGCAGGGAGATGCCTGGATCGGGGGGAAGGGCACTGATCTGGAGGTCAATAATGGGGCAGGGCCAACAGGGGGTGGTCTGGGAGCAGAGGGGGGCAGGCATCATCTGGGCTGCCCCCACTTGCTCTGATGCAGGTAATGGGGTGCACACATTCGGGCTCAATCAGGGAAGCAGAGCCACTGTGAGTTTATAGCGCAGATCAGCCTCAATGCCCCCGAGAGGGTCTGGGAAGCAAAGGTTGGAGGCAGGAAGTTGTACGGGGACCAGGGGACAGTCACCCACCAGCCCTCTTGAGGCAGAGGTGCCAGCGGAGCTCCTGGAGGAACGGGAATCAGGCAGGTCCAGCTGCTGGAGCAGGCGGCCGGGGCCAGTGTAGACACTGGCAGAAGTCTAGGGCAGGCCGCCTTGTCTTTGCGGCCTCGCCTCCGTGAGCTCACAGCTCAGCATCTGGTGGAAATACTGGGTCACTGTGAGTCAGCAGGGCCAGGAGTCTGGGGGAGGCACTGGCCAGGGGTCAGGAGGAGGACGTGCGGAAGCAGGAATGAGGACAATCCGGCACCCGCCATCCCTCCCAGCTCTGGCCATGGCGGCCCTCGAAGCATGAATGTCTCTGTCGGCTGATTCTAACTCAGACTCGTAGAGGAGAGGAGATTCCAGGAAGCAAGTTGCCTGCCAGGCTGCTTGACTCAGCACAAACCACCATGGAGGAAAGACACAGCCACTTTCTGGGACCAGGCATCCGGTGCAGGGCGGGGGTGGGGTGCAGGTACAAGGCCATGAGAGCATGTGTGGTTGTGTATGTGTTCACTGCTCAAGTGCCCTCGGGTAAGGGATCAGTGGGGGCTGAACCCCTGCCCCTGGCATGAGGCTGCTTCTACCTGGAGGAACGGGTGTCTTTTTCTAATTGACATGAGACCCCCTGGGAGCCTGGGCAGGGGTGGGAAAAGAGGAGGCGCTTCACGTGTGATGAGACATGTAAAGCGTCTGTGGGCTTGAGCTGCTCCCAGGGCTGGTCTTTCCCACCTGTGGCCAACAGGAAGGGGCACACAGGTTGGATTAAGGGTTAGACGACCCAGTAACAGGCTCAGGACGATGGTCCTAAAATCCCCAGAGGGCAGGGCTAGGCCCACAAGAGGGGTGCAAAAGGGGATAGAGGCAGACTTACGCAGAGGGAGAATTTTGCTGTAGGCAGAGCTATTTCAGCAAGAGCGGGCTGCCTTTGGAGGTGATGAGCTCCCGATCCCTGGAGATGAGCAAGCGGGGCCGGACAGGGGCTCGGTGGGTGGGGTCCAGGGGATCAGGTGGCCGTTCATCCACCTGCCCCTCCCGGGACTGTGAGTCCTAAGAAGCGAAGCCTCTGAGGATGGGAGGTGGGGTTCCCCCCAAGGCCTCCCCCCACCCTTCTCCCTGCTCGCTTCTTTCTGGAACCAGCTTGGGTATTTAGAAGATTAATTTCATGTTTGTGCAAAGCAGGGGATTAGGAGGGGAGGAGACTGAAGTTCTCTGTAGCTTGTTAAGAAAACATCATCTAAAAAAAGACTCTGGCAAAATTGCTGTGGATACCAGTTACAGCTGAGTGCGCCACTTACCTCCGACAACCCAGGGCTCCTAGCTGGTAATTTGCTGTCATTCTCTGCAGTTTCAAATCCCTCAGGCCCTGGGATGTTAACAGAGGCTGATGGGGTTGCTTTCTTCCTCGGAGCAGGAAGCTGTGGGGACGTCCTCCCACCACCGCTGTCCGGCCAGGGTCTGGGCTGCGGACCTCACACGGGATTCTGCCGCCAGCCTCGCTGGCTCCTCTGTGCACCGCAGCCGCCTCCCGCCTCCCATCGCAGTGCTCCTGGGAATGAGGCTCAGAGAGGGCATCGTTTCGCCCCAGCACACACAGCAAGCTGCCAACTCTGGTCCTAAGCTCCTCCTCTGAGCTGCCAGTGCCCCAGAAATGGAGGCCGTGGGAGCCGCTGCTCGCAAGGAGGCCTTTTCCTGGGGCCCCGCGGGCATAGACGCTGCCGCCCGTGTCCTATTTTTCTTTTGCCCCTGGAAACAGCTTTGTTGAGATATAATTCACATACCACACCCTTCACCTGTTTAAAGCGTACACCTTGGGGCGCCTGGGGGGCTCAGTCGGTTAAGCGTCTGACTTTGGCTCTGGTCAGAGTCTCACAGTTCGTGAGTTCGAACCCCACTTCAGGCTCTGTGCTGACAGCTCAGAGCCTGGAGCCTGCTTCGGATTCTGTGTCTCCCTCTCTCTCTGCCTCTCCCCTGCTTGTGCGCTCTTTCTCTCTCTCTCTCTCTCTCTCTCAAAAACAGACAATAAATAAATAAAATGAGGAGAGAGAGAATTCGCAGTCTAGAGATGAAAATTTCTGGCACCTTCTGTGTCGGCACCCGGCTCGGTGCTGTTGGAAGGGGCATGGCCGGGGACCGAGAGGTGGACTGGGTGGCCGGTGCGTCCTAATGAGCCAAGCCCCAGAGGTAGAGCAGACCCTGGCGGGAGAAACAGTCCCTTTCCCAAAGGTGGTGAGTAGTCTCAGAGGTGTTCAGGCTGGAGCCAGACTGGTTAGATTTGCGTTTTTAAAAGATCATGCTCACGCTGACGCGGGGCAGGAGCCGGTGGGAGGCGGCCCAGGCAGGAAGAGAGGCTGGTGTTGAACTACAGTGGACATCAAAGAAATTGCTGGATGTTCACCGAAGCCACTTCCTTGTCTCCCGGGGCACATGACTAAGTTTTCCAGCCGTTAGGTATAGTCTGCATTCTGGCCCATCCACGTGACGGGTGACAGGCACACTTCAAGGCCCGGTCCATACCAATCACCCGTGGCCGGTTCTCTGCATGCACTCTCTTCTGCTAGCTGAAGGCCGACCCCCAGGCTGAGCTCCATGATCCCGTGAACGAGGGGTCAGATGTGGGGCACGTGGAAGGAAGGACAGCTTGGGGCCAACGACCACAGAGACACTGCTGGGGAAGCATCCAGACTGTCCACGAATGAAACAAGACAGAAAGAAAGAAGCCTCGGAAAGAAGTCATGGCAGGGTGCACTTGTTACAGCAGCTAACTGTGACCACCCTGACTAGTTCAGGATGGAAGCGGAGTGGCACAGCTTCAAGGACAATCAGAAATGTGACGTTGGATTGGGAGATGGGTGACAGATGATAAGGAAAGAGTATTATCAGGCTCGGGGGGTTGGGGATGAAACTTTGGGCTTGGGTAACACTGTAGAGGTTGGGTCTGTCACAGAAAGCACGCCATGTGCCATCGGGGCGTGTGGCTTTCAGGAAGGTGGCCGGGAAGAGGCAGTGTGATGTTCATGGGCTACGAAGGACTGACGTTAATAAGACACTGCAGGAAATCTAGGAACTGGTTTGTGGGGTGCCCGGGGGGCTCAGTCAGTTAAGCATCCGCCTTTGGCTCAGGTTATGATCTCACGGCTCGTGGGTTCAAGCTCCGCGTCAGGCTCTGTGCTGAGAGTTCAGAGCCTGGAGCCTGCTTTGGATTCATGTCTCCTCTCTTTCTGACCCTCCCCTGCTTGTGCTGTCTCTGACTCTCAAAAAGAAGAAAGAAAAGAAAGAAAGAAAGAAAGAAAGAAAGAAAGAAAGAAAGAAAGAAAGAAAGAAAGAAAGAAAGAAAGAAAGAAAGAAAGGAAGGAAGGAAGGAAGGAAGGAAGGAAGGAAGGAAGGAAGGAAGGAAGGAATGGAGAAAAGAAAGAAAAAGAAAGAAAGAAAGAAAGAAAGAAAGAAAGAAAGAAAGAAAGAAAGAAAGAAAGAAAGAAAGAAAGAAAGAAAGAATAAAAAGACTGAACTGGTTTGTAAACCCAAAAAGAAGGGAATCAAGAGAATCCAGAAATGTGGGGCTTTTCAGGGTTTGGAAAAACCAACTGTTTCTGGCTTTTAACTTTACACGTGTTACATGTCAGTAAAATTTGTCCTAAAACATTGCCTCCAAGGAAGACGACCAAATCCAGGGGTTAGAGAATCATTTTAACAAAAAGTCCAATTAACACCCCGGGGGGATTCAATAAGGAAACAAAAAAAGAACTGAAGGAAATTTAAAATGTTTTTGTGGGACGCCTGGGTGGCTCAGTCGGTTAAGTGTCTGGCTCTTGGTTTCAGCTCAGGTCATGGTCTCACGGTTCGTGGGATGGAGGCGTGCCCGGGCCTCTGCTGCGGTGGAGCCTGCTTGGGATTCTCTGTCTCCCCTCTCTCTGCCCCTCACCTGCTCATGCATAATCTCTCTCTCTCAAAAATAAATAAACATTTAAAAAAAAAGAATGCCCCTATTTCGACCACAAGGGTGGAAACACACATCAGGTGACTGTAAGGAGGTGAGAGGGAGGAAGAGAGCGGCATGAACGGGAGAGGGTCCATAGCCTTACTGTATGCAGCAGGTTGTCAATAATTGAGGAAACAAAGTTCTGAAGATAAATAACAATTATAAACGGGGGATAGCTAACAGGGAGGAGTGGAGGGGCTGAAAGGGGGAGAAATAAGTTAGATCCTCAGGTCTTGGAGCAAGAGGTCCTGAGGTATCTACAGCTGGTAAGGAAACCCCAGCGTGGGAGACGTGGCATCCCCAGTGGGCGCTCGGCATCCAGGTGCCTCTCCCTTGTTTGGAGAACCTTCCTCCACCCATAGGAAGGGGGAAAGGCCAAAGCCTCTCTCCCAGCCTTCCTCGCAGCCAAGGTCAGGTTCGGCCGCTGGCGCGCCTCAGCCGATCAGCTGCACTCGGCTGGACTGTGACAGAAAAGCCACGAGATGGAGAAGAAGATGCCACGCAGATGCCGTGCAGGGGGCGGCCATCCCGGCTTCTCCAAGTGGCAGGGAGCACGGAGCAGTGTCCAGCATCGGGGGTGCTGGACACACAGGCTGCAGCCTGCAGGGCCCGCAGGGTGCTCACCGGGCCAAGGCCAAGGCGTGCAGCGGGCCGCCCCCACCCCCAAGATCTCCGGTCTCCTATTGATATTAGGGACCTCCCCATAAGCTTCCAATAAGTGCGCTCTCTGTTTAATTTTCCCAGAGCTGGTGTCTACTGCCTGCAACTCAAAATGCTGTTGGATAAAGCAGTAGGAGCTTGTTCTTAGAGATCGGGAGGCTGTCTCCTGCCAGAAGTGAGGAGGAAGTAGTTATACGTCCAGGGGAACAGAGGATGGGGGCGGGGCAGGGGTGAGGTGGGGGGGACAGGGCTCTACTGCTTTTCCTTGTCTAAGCCTCTCTGTGATGTTTTAATCAATGTGCATTCATTAATCTGCTTATAATATGATATATATATTAATGTTTATATGTGTGTGAGAGAGAGAAAGAGAGAGAACAAGCAGGGGAGGGGCAGAGAGAGAGGGAGACAGAGGTTCCAAAGCAGGCTCCAGGCTCCATGCTGACAGCAGAGAACGTGATGCGGGGCTTGAACCCATGAACCGTGAGATAATGACCTGATGCAAAGTCAGACACCTAACCTACTGAGCCATCCAGATGCCCCTATCTATCTATCTATCTATCTATCTATCTATCTGTCTATATATATATATATATTTTTTTTTTTAATTTTCAGGATCAAGTTCTAGTTGATGATAAGTGTCAGGTTGTAAAGGTCAGGGGAGAAAGTGGCTGAGTGGTATGGACAGGAAGCGCCAGCAGGATGTGGCATAGGTAACCCACCAGGCACACAGGCCACCAGGCTGGTGGCATGAGAGAAAGCCTGAGCAGGGGGCTGAACAAGAGGTGAGTCCTGGCTCTGTACTCAGTCCATTGCCCAAGCTCATCTTCCCGGCCGCCTGCTGGTCCATCCTGCCTCATGCCCACGCCCACCCAGATCCCGACAGAAGTCCTATGCCACCCCGCTCCTGCCTGGCCCTCCCAACACCCGCCACCGGTATGCGCACAGGAGTGCGTGGACTTGCTGTTCGCACAGGCCAGCAGTGACGTAGGAAGGAACGAGAAACCAAATTGATTTTCCCAGACGAGGAAGACCGCATGGACGGTGGCAGGACGGGGCTACCGTTGGCAAACCTCTGCAGCATGTCCAAGGAAGAGAGGTGGACTCGCTGGGGTCGGGGACCCCAGTTCTAGAGCCGTCGGCAATGGGTAGATGCCAAAGGCAGTTGGACTTGGGTTCCGATAAGTCTGCTTGGAGGAGTGAGTTCTCCGTCAAGGGAGGTGTGTAAGCAGAGGCCACACATCCACCCAGGACTCATGAATGGGGTGAGCATCTCCTCCAGTGCCAAAACTCTAATAAGAAAAGGAGAGAAAGAAGGAGAAGCGGGGAGGGGGGGGAGAGGGGGGGGCGGAGGAGAAGGAGGAGGAGGAGGAGAGGAGCAGGGGGAGGGCGGGAAGAGCGAAACAGGGCCCAAGGCAAGAAAGGAGATGCTTCAAAGCAGCTGATAGAACAGCAGCTCAAGATGGAAACATGCCTTTATTTGCGAGGAATTTGAGCAAA
Organism: Suricata suricatta; assembly: GCF_006229205.1. NCBI lineage: Eukaryota > Metazoa > Chordata > Mammalia > Carnivora > Herpestidae > Suricata > Suricata suricatta. The sequence continues at coordinate 30,309,759 of NC_043707.1, read as the reverse complement.
TGAGAGACAGTGATGGTACTCAGGCTGTCTCCTGAAATGAATACCATCTGGGGGAAAAAAAAGACTAAATTCAACAGGACTGATTTTTTTTCCCCCACTAATGAACTAAGCCAAGTTTTGTGCTTGTCCTGCCCCATCTTTTCGGAAAGAAGCTCTTTATTCCCAGGAGTGGGGCCACTTTTCCTACCCAGATGAAGGGGAAGCTCCAGGTCGGAGGCTCTTTGTAAAACAATGTTTATTGTGAAGTACATTGTTGCAAATTTCAGGTTAATTATTCCCTTGCTTTTCCCTTTTAAACCACCCACGTTTGTGACCGTAAATGATATATTGTTTGGTTTGCTTGTCTGTGACCTTAAGATAGATGGAGCCATCCTGGGCACTTTCTTCTTTTGCTAAATACCCTTTGGAGGCTCATTTACATTGATGTGTGTAGCGGTGTTTAATTTGTTTTTATCCTCAATAGTATTCTACCCCATGAACATGGATTATTTTTTATTGCCTTCTGGATTGAGAAGTTTTTCTGCGTAAATTTCCAAATGTATACTGTCTTTCGAGTTATCTATTTACCGTTGATTTCTAAATTAATTTCACTGTGGTCCTAAAATACAGTCTTATGATACCCATCCTTGGAAAGTTGTTGAAGCTAGCTTTATGAACGAATGTGGTCATTTTTTATAAGTGTATATATGCCCTTGAAAAAAAATTCTCCCATTGTTGGGTGCAATGTTCTCTGTATATCTGTTTGTTTAAGTTTGTGATATGTACTATTAAATCTTCTAAGTCTTTTCTTACTTTTATCCACTTGACTTATAAGTTATTGTAAGCAGTAAGTCTAACTGTCCTGTTTTAATATTGGACGTTCATATCTCCTTTTATATCTGTCCATTCTTGCTTCAAGTACCTGAGGCTGTGAGGGGGCGCCTGGGTGGCTCAGTCGGTTAAGCATCCAGCTTCGGCTCAGGTCATGATCTCACAGTCTGTGGGTTTGAGCCCCGTGTTGGGCTCTGTGCTGACAGCTCGGAGCCTGGAGCTGCTTCAGATTCTGTGTCTCCCCCTCAATCTGTTCCTTTCCCACTTTCCCACTCACTCCCTCTCTCTCTCTCTCTCTCTCTCTCTCTCTCTCTCTCTCTATCAAAAATAAACATTAAAAAATTATATATCTTAGGCTGTCTGATTAAGGTATAAAAGATTTGAATTGTCTATCTTCCTATTGAATTTGACTCTTTTTTATTTCCCATTGACCCTCTTTATCTCTCTCTGATGATGCTTTTGGCCTAAATTACAGTCTGGTTTTTTTGTTCCCTGACATTAATATAGCTTTCCTATTTTTCTTTCCTTATTTTTTTTTCATTTTCTTAGTACATATTTTTCTACCCTTTGATCTTCCATCTTTCCATGTCCTTATGTTTGTGTGTGTATATCCCTTGTAAATAGCATATTGTTGGATTCTCTTTTAATATTCTTTGCCTTTTAACTGGAGAGTTTAGCTCATTTATGTTTTAGTGATTGGTGATCAGTTTGGAAGGTTCTATTTCTTTAATTTTTATTTGTTATATTTTTAAATTTTTAATACATGTTGTTTAAACTTTATTTATTTTGAGAGAGAGAGAGAGCAAACAGAAGAGGAGCAGAGAGAGAGGGGAAAGAGAGAGAATCCAAGCAGGCTCTGCACCACCAGCACACAGCCTGATGCAGGGCTTAAACTCATAAACCACGAGATCACGACTGGAGCCAAAATCAAGAGTCAGATACTTAACTGACTGAGCCACCCAGGCACCCCTTTATTTATTTTTTAAATGTTTATTTATTTTGAGAGAGAGAGAGAGAGAGAACAGAGGAGGGGCAGTGAGAGGGGGAGAGAAAGAATCCCAAGCAGGGCTCCGTCTCACAAACCGCTGAAGTCATGACCTGAGCTGAAGTCAAGAGTCAGATACTCCACTGACTAAGCCACCCAGGAGCCCCTGATTTTTTTTTTTTTATTTTTAAAAAGATGAAATGAAAGCCAGAAGGGTTAAGTGGCTCGCCTGGGGCTGCCCCATTAGCTGGGGCCAGACGTGGGATTCAGACCCATGCAATGAATGGGTCCGAGGGTCAGGGCGTGCGCTACGCTGAAAGGCACCTGCTGTCTCCAGCCTCTAGGCATCTCCGCACGCGAGCTGGACAAGAAGATAGGACATGGCCGCTTTCGACCTCTGCAGGGAACACGTGCCCTGGGCAAACAAAAACTGTCACCACTCTGCGAATTTCCAGGATAACCGTGAAAGCACCGTGAGCATCGATGGTGTATTTGGATTACAAATACATTTTAGTGAGCAGGTGAATTCACAAACCCGGCATCCACAGATAATGCAGCTCGACTGTATATAATCTTCTTTTATTCTCCGCCGTATGGTCGACTCAATGATTATTTGCCCAGTTCTTTGTAAGTGCATTTCTGGGGTGGCTGTGCTTGGGCAAAATGGTGGATATCTCCGTGCTTCAGAATCTTCATGTATATAATAGAATAATGCCTGTTCGGAGGACCTCATGGGATCATGGCCAAGGGCTCAGCAAATAATGAAGGCGTTACTGCTTCTTGCTCCTATATTGGTACTGAGCCCACAAGTGCACTGATGGCCAGGTCCCAGGCACTCTTTCCAGTTAAGGTCACAGAATTTGTGTATGTAGGGGCACCTATGGGCTCAGTCAGTTAAGCATCTAACTTCAGCTCAGGTCATGATCTCACGTTCGTGGGTTCGAGCCCCACATCGGGCTCTGTGCTGACAACCCAGAGCCTGGAGCCTGCTTCAGATTCTGCGTCTCCCTCTCTCTCTCTGCCCTTCCCCAGCTCATGCTCTGTCTCTCTCTGCCTTTCAAAAATAAATAAATGTTTAACAAATTTTATCAAAAATTTTTTTTTTAAGAATTAAAGTTTATGTAGCCAGTAAATGTCCTGGAAACTGTCTGACCTCACTCCACTTCTCTTGTTGGTCATTTAACAAACTTTGATCACACACTGATTGTGAGTTCAACGCAGAGGGCTGCCTGATGGCAGGAACGTCTGAGCTAACTCAGGAGATAATCGAGTATCAGATCCAGACCTCAAAAGATTGTCCAAAGGGAAGCCTTGGCCACAGAGAAGAAGAGAGTCATCCGTCACCCCAATGACCCAAGAGGAGCTGAAAGAATGGTCTGTTCACCCCGACAGCAGCGAGGCCCTAAGAGAGGACCTGTCCACGCTGCTACCGGGTGGCCAGGGGAGGCGAGGAGGGTGCAGGGTCACAGAGGACACGCAGAGAATGCAGTTCTAGAGGACAGAGTTTGGTTGTGTCAAAAGCTGCTGAGGAGTCCCGGATGACGTAGGTGGGCCTGGGCACGCCATCTCCCGTCATCCCTCCAGAAGTGGGTTCAGGGGAGCAAGTGTCTGGCTGGAGGTCACTTGGTGAGGAGGTGCCGGAGACAAGGCTGGAAGGCCAGTGGTTTCCTCCAAGCTGAGAGCTTCTCACCTAACGCCCCGGCCCCGGCAGGCTCTGGGCAGGAGCCCTGTGTGCTCTGTCACATGGCTCTGAGCTGGTCTGTCACAGGGAGCATTTCCTGACCAGATACTACTAACAAGCCCAGTTCCTGACCAGATACTACCAAAAAGCCCAGGCTGGGCCTGTGTGAACTCTTGCTCCTCACTGGAGTTCCAGAACATTCCATAAGGTGACATTGGACAGGGTGTTGACATTGCCTTCTTTTGTTTTAAATTTTTTAATGTTTATTTTTGAAAGAGAAACAAGAGACAGAGAGAGAGAGCACGAGCAGGGGAGGGGCAAAGAGAGAGAGGGAGACACAGAATCTGAAGCAGGCTCCAGGCTCTGAGCTGTCAGATCATGACCTGAGCAGAAGTCAGACACTTAACCGACTGAGCCATCCAGGCGCTCTGGCAAGGGCAAAGGGTTGCTAGGTCAGGAAACAAATAAACCACAAGTTTGAAAACCAAAGGCCTCCAATTCACTGGTTTTAAAACTTGAATGTGATGAGAATCTCCAGGTCCTCGTTAACCTGCCCGTGGACAGGACCCAGGTATCATCCTTACAAGAGGCCCAGGAGATTCTGGGGGGCTAGCTGGGGACCCAAGTGGAGAGAACAGCCTCCTTCCCAGTGGCCTTGTAGCTGGCGGCCCCTGGGATCTGCTGGGCTCCGCAGCCTGGCTCTGCCAGCAAACACCCCAGGCGGGTCCGGTCACCTCCCCACATCCAGGCCTCGGAGCCCTGGAGGGTGGGTGTCCCCTAGGAACGCACACACAGCCACCATTGCCAGCCCCGGCCAGCCTGGCCCTGAGCTCTCTGCAAACACTTCTCATTAGCAACTAGAAAGCGGGGGGAAGGAGTGGGGCGCCCCGATCTCACCAGCTCCCAGGCCGAGCAGGGCTGAGAGAGGCTATTTCGGCAGCCAGCCCGCAGCCACCCCACCGCCTTCCAGCAATCCGTCATTATCCCTTCCCTGGCCCGGTAATTCCATTGTTAATTAAAATCCTGCAGCCTTTAATAACATGGCTCATAATTGCTGTTTTCGCCAGCCCCGGGTTGGCTGTGCAGGCTTTGGGGGACCCCAGGCTTCATGTTTCCAGCTTGGCTCTGACAAATCTCTCTGGTTACAGATTCACCCCCTCCCCCTCAGCCCAGAGTCTGCTGTGGGCTCCACGATGGGGCGGCAGGGTCCGGGGTCCCCCACCTTGTGGGAGGCCCCAGCACCTCCTCAACGTCACCAAGGAAGGAGGCAGGCTGTCCACCCCCCAGAGATAGGACCCCAAGGAGCAGCCCTCAGCGACACAGCCCCTACGAAGAGGGCTCCTGCACACAGTGGGCTCGTGGAGGACGCGCTGACCTTCTGTGCGTGCGGCCACGCTCCTTCCCTCCACATCCCTCCCCCTCCGCCCCCACCTCGCCACACTCAGCCCAGCCCCTGCCTCTCTTCCTCAGCCACCCAAAGTCCCTGAAAGGCTGAAGGATTATCCCCCCAACAGCTGGGAAGCTGGCTACATTGCCCTCTCCAAGGAGAGCCCCGCCCCTGCCCTCAGGCCAGACCCCGTCCTGGGCACCCGGAGGCCCTCGGTGCTGAGTATGGGGCTCTGAAGGCCCAGCCGCAGGTCCAGGGTGGGGTGGCTGAGGTCCCGCCGGATGGCCAGCTCTCCCTCTGAGCCCCGCTGCTGTCCTTCCCTCTGTGACAGCAATCCCGGGTGCGTCCCATTAACCCTCCTGCACAAAGTCTCCAGCCCGAGTCCACTTTCTGGGGGCCTGACCCTCTAGACCACCCTCTACTCTGGAATTCCACATCCTGCTCCCTTTCGTCTGCCCACCCCCCACTCGCTCCGGGGGCCCCAGACCCTCCCCACTGCTGCCCATCACCCAAGCTCAAGACTTGGCTCATGCCCCTTGCTCTCTGCTCCTTCAGAATGGAGAACACGGTCCACTCATACTATAAATAGCCTCAGGTGACCCCCGCTGAAAGTCATGGAGGCCAAGGACCCCTTCTGTGTCCCTCAGGCCTCTGAGGTCAGCTGTGTCAAGCCCATTTTGAGGGCTCAGATCATAGCGGCCTCCGCCCACCACCTAAAAGCCCCCTCCCCTGCCCATTGTACTCGTTGCTGGCTTTGTGAAAATCAGTCCCTCGGATGCCCAGCCCTCGGTGAGGCCGAGGGTCATGTTCACGGAGGACCGCTTTCATTCATTACCCTGTGTTCACTCCCTCCCTCATTCAACAAATACATTGGGAGCACCTGCCTTGTGCCAGGCACCGTGTGTGGTGTTGGGGACACCCTGGTGGAGAAGATGTATGAAGTCCCTGTCCTCATGGGCCTAAAATTCTATGGAGGGAGGCACAAAATAAAATAAAACTATAACAGGCTAGGGGCGCCTGGGTGGCTCAGTCGGTTGAGCGTCCAACTTGGACTCAGGTCATGATCTCACAGTTTGTGAGTTTGAGCCCTGCATTGGGCTCCCTGCTGTCAGCACAGAGCCTGCTTCAGATCCTCTGTTACCCTCTCTCTGGCCCTGCTCTGCTAGCACTCTCTATCTCAAAAATAAATAAAGATTTAAATATATATATGTGTGTGTGTGTGTATATATATATACATAAAACAGGCTAGACAGTAGTAAGTGCTAAAAATGAGAAGGGATGCTAGGTGTCTGGGGTGGGGCAGGGGTGAAAGTCAAGGCAGAGCGGCCAGGGAATTCCCCCACCCTGGGAGGGTGACATTTGACTAAAACTTGCAGGGCTTGGCCCTGAGCCACATGACAGGGAGAGAGCCTTGTCCTGGCCTCCTGGCCGCAGCTGGCCCTGGGAGGTATCTGAATCCATAAGAAAGATCCAGTGGGAGCTCTAAAGGAGCCATTCTGCTCAAGACTGGTGGGCATTGGGTGCCTGGGGGGCTCAGTCGGTTAAGCATCCGACTCCTGCTTTCCTCTCAGGTCATGATCTCGTGGTTCATGGGTTCGAGCCCCGTGTTGGGCTCTGTGCACAGAGCCTGCTTAGGATTCTCAAGGTCTCCCTCTCTATCTGCCCTTCCCAGCTCATGCTATCTCTGTCTCTCTCAAAATAAAGAAACTTAAAAAAAAATAATAAGACTGGTGGGCATCTGGGATGAGATTTAAGCACTAATAGACAACAGTTACAAATTCACAGGAATCAGGCAGCAGGACCCTGCTCTAAGATCCCCAAGTCAAGTCGACATGATCACCTCCTTTTTATTCCTTATGGAAGGTGAGGTTCACAGAAAATAAGCACGTTTCACAAGTGGTACAGCGAGGGCTCACACTAGCATGTCACCCACTCCCAGGAGCTGTCTTCCTAACTTCTTTCCAAGAGACAGCCCCTCCCCCCATGTGTGCACCCCCCAACAGTGCAGGGGGGTTGGGGGGCTCCGACACAGACCCTGCAGGGAGCCTGCCTGGCTTGGTGTCAGGGCTGAGCTGCCCGAAGACCCGAGGAAGAGTTTTGCCCAACGCTGTGGCCAGAAGAGGGGCCCTATCCATGGGCACCACGGTCACAGATCCTTCCCCGCTTCGTGTCTCTCTGCCCCATCTTCAAGTACCCAGTTCCCCGAGCTCTCCCCCATCCTGCCCCCACACCGAGGCCACCTCGAGCACCAGCAGGAGGCAGTGTGGAGCAAAGAAGAGCAATCTGCAATCAGGATGACCTGGGATCGCTCCTAACCCTGGGCCATCTTGAGCAGGTCACGAAGCCTCTCTGAACCCCTCTTGGATTAGTTTTCTGCGGCTGCCTTAGCAAGTGACCTCAAAGGTAGTGGCTTAAAACCATTCATGCTGACTGTCTTCTAGGGACATGGGGTCACTGCATCATTCAAGGGGTCAGCAGCGGCTGCTTCCCCCTCCGGAAACTCTGGGGGAGAATCTTGTCCACTGACCTCTTCCTCCTCCTGCAGACTTTCCACACCCCTTGGCCTGGGGCCCTCCTCCGTCTCCAAAGCCAGAAGTCACCATCATGGACATATGCGGTCCTCTACACATGAGGGCAGTGTGGTGTCACCCCTCACAAGTTGACAATTCTCAATTGAATTGTATGCTCTCTCTTTCCCATTTGAGGAGATGAGTGTGGGGACGGACCAAAGCTTGGCTGCCATGGCAATGTCAAGTTTCTATCTGGGCGTCTAGACGTGCTCAGTTTGTGGGTTCATCTTGCATCAACCAGCTAGCTATTTGCATAGTGCAGGGCCCACTCATTCCCATCGTGGTCCCCCAGGGACACTCCGGGGCCTCCTGACCACACTTTCCGGGAGGTGGTCCGAAACCAAGGGCAGGGGTGAGGTCTAGGCGAGGCAGGGCTGTCCAGACAGAAGGGCAGGGAGGCACTCCTTCCATAGGCCCCAGCTTGCCACCATGCCTGCACACACTCTTGTTTGTGGCTTCTTAGCTGGTGTGGAGAGGTCACCTTGGAGGAGCCTTTCCTGGCGTGGCCTTGGGGGTCACGTCCACCACCTTCCATTGGTTTGTCCGAGGCCAGCCCACATTCAAGGGAAGAGGCTTGTACAAGAACATGAACTCTGGGAGGCATGGCCCACTGTGGGGGGCATCTTTGAAGGCTCTCTACCCCGGCGGTGGGGGTTCCTATGGCAGGAGCAAGGAGGGGTACAAGGCCAAAGGCGGCCAGGGCAGGATAGCCCGACAGCCCCCTCTGGCTCAGGGTTGAACTGGACTTTTTCAGAAATGTTGTCTCTGACTGATTTCACAATTATTCTCTGTTGCCTACACAAGTAATGACTCAGGGCCCGCCTGACCCCACAGGGCGCCCCGAGTCACCAACTCTCAAGAATAGAAGTGTCTTTTCCCTTAGGAAAGTGTCCTTCCAGGTGGAGAAGTGGGGTGAGATATTCCTGTCCTCACTGCTCAGTCCGATCCCTGATTAAATATCTATAATTTATCAACGACAGCCCACTCCATGGTCCAACTGGCTCAGAAATCCCTCAAGTACAGTCTCAAAATTATTTAACTCACTCGTGGATTTACAGCCAGACTAAAGAAGCTCGCAGCCCTAGAGCCATCCACTGGGTGATGCTGATGAGGCTTTTAACTCTCCAAGTGCTGGTTTCCCCTGCAAGAAAAAGAGTAACAGGAGGGAAATGAGGTTGACCAGAAGACCGGACTCCATGAGCCACCATTGTGATCAACGGGCTCCAATGGTCTCTTGGGCAAATCCCTCCGGCTGCCAGGCTCCTAATCTCCCACCTGTAACACGGGAAGTTGGACAAGATGACTCTGTGGGTCTTTCCAGCACCATCTGGCCCCACTTCAGCACATGCAGGAATGTATGCATTCCCTGAGGATTGGGATTCAAGCCCGGCTGTTCAGCACAGATTGCTCTTCCCACATCCAAGGCCTCCGGCATTTCAAACCGTTACAGACCAGCGTGTGCAGCCTCAGAAACTCATCCACAGCCGTTCACTGGCCCCAGACGCAGCTGAGTGATGGGCCGGTTTGGGCAGCATCTCAGGGTAAGTAGAAAAGATCGAAATAAGAAGTCAGCCTGGCTGGGTAAAAGTCCAGGCTCTTGCTGGACTGCAGCTCTGGCCTTAATCTCGCTGAGCCTCGGTCTCCCCATCTGTAAAACAAAGGTTAGAATGCACACCTCTCAAGAAAGGCCCACGATCCAAGCCTGGGATAGAGGCTGAGATTATTCAAACTGTATGCTGGAAGCCACCGTCTGTTTCGAAGGCAGCGGCTGATTCTTGTCACCGGAGCAGAGCCTTTCCCGACATAATTTAGGAGGTCTGGGCTCCGGAGCGCTCCCCTGGGGAAGAGCCATCCCCTCCCCCGTCGGCCGCAGGATGGATAGACCCTGCAGCCCCGCCGGAAGGGCCATCCGAGCCTCTGCTCCAAAGACGCCCTGGGCTGTCGCGCTTTCCGGCACGCCACACTAAAAAATGACTCCAAAGAAAAGTAAGCAGACACTCCAGGCCATAAATATTTCAGAGCCGAATGAACGTCCTTTCTCCGGTACCGACTTGCCATATATATTATTTATAAAACCATAACTTGAGTTGAAAGGTAGTCGTCGGAAGAATAGAGAGTCTCCCTCAGATTCACTTGGTGATTGGAAAAACAATCTAGAAAGGGGGAACATAGTGCTGGCTAGATGAGGTCACGAGAGGTCATCTGGTCCCGTCCCGGGGCTGCAGCCTGGCCCAGGGGGAGTATGGCGGGATGCTACAGCCCAGAGAGGCCTCGCACACTGGCAGACTGCTGGGCTCACACAGCCCGGGGCCTTGTTGGCTTTTCTGGAAATTTCCACTACATGACAAAGAAGAGTCGACACTTTGGTAAAAATCTTTCATCCCCCTTTATAACAGGGAGCAGGGCTTGTCACGGGAAAACAGGCTGAGGAGGGCTGCCAAGGGCTGTGGAGGAGGTAGAAAGAGGCTGGGACCAGGAATTGAGAGACCTGTGCTCCCGTTCTGTCCTGTCCCTTCTTACGGTGACAGCCAGCAGGTCACGGTGACATCCAGGGACTCAGACTTTCCATCCGTGAAATGGTCCTCATGAGGTCAGACCCAGCATTTCTGTTCTGTAATGAATACTCCGTGACACCTCCTTTTCTCTCCAAAGATAAAGATCTTTGATAATATGACCTATTCACACATATAGTTATAAAAATCAGTATACTAGTGCCCTAGCCTGTAACACAAGGGAGAAACAAAAGGAAAGTGATTCATAATCAAATGATATTTTGTATTCAGTGCTTCCACAGCTGTAGACTAGGGGAGCAGTGGAATTGGGGCACCTGCTCATTTGCTTACCACACATGTGACATTTCTAAGCTTAGGCTGGCCCCGTGATGCCGTATCAGACACTCAAATACCATGAGCAGCCTTGCATCCAGGGACAGTGGACACTCTTGGTAATATCCTGTGACACAATAAGAGACCACCTCTCTTAAATTTTCGCTGTAGTTGCAAGCCTGGGAGATTCAAAACAAACACAAAACAGTTAAAATTGTGCAAAAAAAAAAAAAAAAACCCACACCAAAACTGTGTGAATATGTAAGATATGAAAAGCAGAGGCCAGTTCTAGACTCAGATCATTTTCTAAAAAAAAAAATTTTAATGTCCATTTTATTTTTGAGAGAGAAAGCATGAGCAGGAGGGTGCAGAGAGAGGGAGACACAGAACATGAAGCAGCCTCCAGGCTGAGATCGTGACTTGAGCCAAAGGCAGATGCTTAACTGACTGAGCCACCTGGGCACCCCTAAGCTCAGATCATTTTTGAGAAGTTTTTCACCCATAGCAATGATCTGGTGGGACTTTCTGCAGTTTCCGTGGATGCAGTCACGAGCACGTGGGCACATCCGCGCCCGACAAGTGCCAGTCGTCCCTCCCAGCGACCATGCACGCCACCCATCTGACCACACGTCCAAAACTCCCGCAGGGAAACCCCAGACAGGCTACTCCCCAGGCCAGCTTGTGCTGCTCTAACCATCTGATGCCACCCACAGACGGCTCGCTGACACGCGCCAGAAGGCCAGGCCGGCCACTCGGCGCCCGCTTCAGTTCCTGCCCCACAGTCACCCAGTGGTGGCAACGGTGGCCGGAAACACTGCTCCAATGGAGCCTGGAGCCAGTGTTTGTGCACGGGATCCCTGACCCTTCCCTTCCCCAACTCCTCCTGCTGGGGAGCCGGGCACCTGCAGGGCACAGAGGGCGTCCAGCACCCCCCAGGCCGGGGCTCCAAAGAGTCCAGACTGCAGTGCTGAGGAGCACCCTAGAGACAGTGAGCCACCCAGGCTCCTCAGGCTGATGCCTGCTCCACTCCTGCCCGGAGCCACCTCCCACGTTCCAGACCCCACAGGCCAGGGCGCAGGCTGGGGACGGACTTCACCTTTGCCCCCTGCTCACCCTGCCCGCCCCACCTACATCCCATGCCTGCTGGACCTCTTTCCCTGCCTTCAGTGGACCCATCTGGCACCAAAAGTCAGCATATCATGGTGCTGACCAATGGGAGGTGGAAGGAAGGTGGGGGAGAGTACATGGAGACAGTCTCCATGACAGTCTGGAAGCTTCTCAGAGAAAGCAGAACCTCGGCCCGTAAGGCCTGAGCCATGACAGGGCCTGGTGTCGACAGAGAGGTGAACCTCCCAGGAGAGATTTGAGGTGCACCCAGGTCACACCCAGAGGCAGCTGTCACACCACAGGCCCCAGGGGCCGAACCAGGGCACTCTCAGGCTCATTAAGATCATATATCTTTTGGGGCGCCTCGATGGCTTAGTCAGTTAAACATCCGACCCTTGGTTTTGGCTCAGGTTTGTGAGTTCAAGCCCTGCATTGGGCTCTGGGCTGGCAGCACAGAGCCTGATTGGGATTCTCTCTCTCTCCCTCTCTCTCTGTCACTCCCCCACCTGTGTTGTGTCTGTCTCTCTCAAAATAAGTAAACTTTGGGGGCGCCTGGGGGGCTCAGTCAGTTAAACGTCAGATTTTGGCTCAGGTTGTGGGTTCAAGCCCCATGTCAGGCTCTGTGCTGACAGTTCAGAGCCTGGAGCTGCTTCAGATTCTGTTTCTCCCTCTCTCTCTCTCTCTCTCTCTCTGCCCCTCTCCCACTCATGCTTGTGTCTCTCTCAAAAATAAATAAACATTTAAATAAGTAAACTTTTAAAAATAAAAAATGAAAAAAAGATCAAATACTTTCTGTAGCCTCCAACATTTGAGGGGAAAGGATCACGTGGCCCGGCTAGGAGGTGAAGGGAACGGGGTCTGGTGTCACCGTGTCACTCCTCAGGCGGTGAAGACTCCTCCTGTGGAAGAGGGTCTGCAACACCTTCCTCAGAGGTAGACGTGAGTCTGAACATGAAGGATGGACGTGAAAGTCCTAGAAACTGCAGGCCATCTCCCCACCCCCACCCCGTGCCCCGGCGAGTGCCGGCAGTGTGGTCATTCACACACAAGAAGGCCTGGCAGAACCTTCCAGACCGGTGTCTTTTAACACGGAGGATCTCTCCCAGGGGCCCCAGGAACACTCCCCCGCCCACTCCTGGCGGGGCCCTCATGTCCTTCTCGTTGGTGGGAAGGGGAGAAGCATCCAGAAAAAGTGCTCAGAGGAGAGTGAAGTTCTTCCTCAAATATGCGTTTCCATCCCCAGGTCCCAGCAGGACCCCAGGCCACGTCAGCCTCCAGGAGCAGTGCCCTCCCCACCCCTGCACCCTCCCGCCCCTCCCCTCTTCCCCCACCCCCACCCCCAGCTTCAGCCCGGACCCAACTTGTCTCCAAGACCCTCCAAGTGTCCGGCGCTCAGGGCCTGGACAGTGCCACTGCTCAGCTCCAGCTCGGGCCTCCGGCACCCTCTGTACCCACCCGCCCCCCCAAATTTAAAAAAAAAAAGGAAAGAAAAAACTGGACGAGTTAATTTGCTAAAATGGAACAGAGCGCACTAACTGATTACATTTTTCCCCAAAGGAAACTTGAGTTAATTTGGCCGGTGACTCATATGCCAGGCTGCCAGTTACAACACACCGCCCCAGACAGCCCTGCTCTCTGCGCCCAGCTGGCGGCCGCTCCCGCTCTCCGCTGCGGGCCCCGGGGTCCCCCCTCCGGGAGGCAGGGGCCGGGCGGGCCGCCTGCAGGGTCCGGGGCTGCGGGTGGCACCTCTGAACGTGAAGGGCACGCGTGCATCTCTACTCACCCCGGGCGCCGTGTGCAGTGCGCACACCCGCGTGCACGCTCGGGACACCGCAGTGGTGCTCGGGCCCGGGCCACTCGGTCTCCAAACACCGGGGAAAATCCAATTCGAGGACCTCATGCTAAGTCATTCCCATTTTTCCCAGCCTCTCAGAGCGTCTGGGGAGCGGAGAGAGGGTCCAGGCAGGTGCTCATGTGAGCACCCTGGGAATTCCCTGCCCAGCGCCTCAAGCGGGGAGGCCCCGGCTGGGCTTTTCATCTCCTTGGGGCCCCTCCCCATCACCGATACTATTCACAAGGCCACCATTCTAATGAAAGTGGCACCCAGCTCGGGCAGGAGCCCCCAAAGCAGGCCTTAGTGTCAAAAGACCTACTTAAATGCTGTGTGACTTTGAGCCAGGCACCCTTTCTGAGCCTCGATATTGTTTTTAGAAAATATCTTCATCATCTGGTTGGACCACAATATGAATGGACGTCAAGGGTTAAGATGGCAAATTTTATGTTTTGTGTGTTTTAGCACCGTTTTTTAAATTGAAAGGATGGAGGAAGAAACAAAGGCTAAGCTTTCTCTTTCCTCTTTCCCCCTTTCCACTGGCTGGTGTATAGAAATGATGGCAGGAGCTGCGGCAGCCTTTCTGGACTCGCAGATGGAAGTCACCTGTTGAGCATGGCAGTGCAGTCGGGCACAGGACAGTGGCTCCTAGGACACCGCCAGGTAAACCCTGGGTTGCTTGTGTGAGAGAAGTCCATTTCTATGCTCTTTTTAAAAATAGATGTGCTCATACCTGAGGAAACTTAAAACCATTTGGAGGGGTTGCTTGGGACAAGAATGAGAGATATTTCCTAGGGCCCTTTCCCCAGTTATCCCCAGCAAGGGAACAGGGCCCAGTGTTCTGGGCTCTGGCCCAACCCACCCACCAACTTCTATGTGACCTCAGATAGATCAGTTTCTTCCCGAAGCCTCAGTTTCCCTACCGGTCTTTTGACACTAATGTTAGTCTCAGTTGTTCAAACCTGGTTGATGGGAGGCCCAAGCAGGGAAATCACTGAGCAAAGGACTGGGAGCAGCCAGATCGCAGTCCCCGGGGGATCTGATGGGGACCCATACCAGAGCCGATGAAAGGAACCCCCAGCACCCAGGAAATGAAACTAAAAGAGAACAGGATGTCAAAGTGGCTGACCAGAGCTTAGGGGCAGCCAGGAAGAGCAAGAGGCCCAGACCAGCATGCCAAGCCCCCGCCGCAAAGGTACTGGTGATCAGAGCGTTCTGGAGCCGAAGCCCTCCTCCCAGATGAGAAAGTAGAGGCAAAGTCCCCTGGAGAAGCCAGTCCCAGCCCTTGGGGCACAGGAGGAGGAGGAAGTCAGAGAAGGAATCGCTGGGAAGTAGGACGGGTGGAAAAAACGTTTGCTGGTTTCCCAGGAGGGCCTCTTGCCTCCTGAGAAAAACTGGAAGCTGTTGTCAGAGCCAAGGACAGAGATGCCTGTCCCCGGACAAGCTCCAAGAAAATCTCTCCCTGTGGGCTGAGATGGCGTGGCAGCGGGTGGACGGTGCTCAGAGAGGCAGGGACCCTACTCCCAGACTCCTGCCCGGAATTCAGAGCCAAAGGCCCGAGCACTGACCAACAGCCCACCCATGACACCACAGTCAGGAAACAGCGGCCAGCCTTCCGGCCAACAGACACCAGCTGTGCCCACCCCGAGGCCCACCCCGGCCCCACCATGCCCGGCCATGGCCTTGATATCTGTGGGTGCTCCCGCCTGTGGGCACTGACACAGCCTTGGAGCTGGGCGAGCCAGCTCGAATCCTCCCTCTGGCTCTTAGAAGCAGAGGGACCTTGGACAAGGAGGCTTTATAACTTCCCTGAGGTTCGGCCTCTGCTTCTGTAAGGAGATACCCACACTGGGAGCTGAGCTAATGGCCCTCGGCCAGCGGGAGCCCCCCCCCCCCCTCCGCTGGGGACATCTGTGGCCTGATGGCTCCTGAGAAGGGCATGACAAAAGGACAGACAATGCCGGTCAGATCTGTGGCCACCACCCTCCAATCTCCTCAAGCATCACTGTTTCACGCGCTGACACAGTCGCTTCCTCTCCAGGAAACAGAGACTCCGAGAGTGGCCAGTAACGGGCCCAGTAACTCCCTTGGTCCGAGAGTCCTCACTGAGCCTGAGTCTCCTCCAATCCTCCTCATTCGGGCTCTAGAGCATCAGGTTCTGCTCTTTTCCAGGCAGAAGAAACACCCTCGCCCTTGCGCACCTGATTTTTTAAATCATTTTTATTTTTTTAAGTTTATTAATTTATTTTTTATTTTTCAGAGAGAGACAGAGTGAGCAGGGGAGGGGCAGAGAGAGAGAAAGAGAAGGAGGGAAAGAGAATTCCAAGCAGGCTCCATGCTGCCAGCCCAGAGCTGTACGCGGGGCTTGAACCCATGAAACTATGAGATCGTGACCTGAGCCGAAACCAAGAATCAGCAGCCTAACCGACTGAGCTGCCTGGGCGCCCCAGCACCTGGCTTTTTAAAGCACACCCCGAAGGGGTGCTGGGTGTCATCATATTTTCCACCTGAATTGCCTCACAAGGGCTTTCAGGCTGAGGCTGTGAAGCCGGGTGGCCTCCTTGTCCAGCTCGATCCAGGGTCTCACTCACTCATACATACACACACACACACACACACACACACACACACACACACACTCACGTACAGACACACATTCACATACACAGTGGCACATACATGCCGGCACAGACACACTCACGCAGACATGCATTCCTACCCTCACACAGGCACACCCACGGAAACACAGACCCCACCTCCCCACGAGTGCCCCCTACGTAGGAAAGCAGGTGTGCACGGCCTTGCCTCCCACTGTGGTCCCTTCGGAATGGGTTCCCGCTCAGTCCTAGGCTCTTGGACCATGGCCACCTCCAGGCTTCTTCCTGCCAGCCCTTCTGGACTTCGCCCTTCTCCTGCCTCCTCTTTGTGTGCCCTGATGCTGGGGCTGAGGAGGGGGCAAACAACAGAGACTGGGGTCAAGGTCAAAGTTTGGTGTGCCCATCTGCTTCCCTTCAGGCTCTGCCCCCACTTCTTCAGCCCTTTAGGTGTCAGGTGTCACCGCCTGCTCCTCTGGGCGTGATTGGAGGCGACTCCTCCTTCTTCCCCCCCCCCCCGGGGGCGAGGAGGGGGGCGGGCGCGGCTCAGATGCCAGAGGAACTCGGGGACCCAGCCTGCTGGCAGGGACAAGGTCGCGCCGCCGCCTCCCCCAAGCGCCACTAGGTGGCGCTGGGCTAACGAGGATCGGGACGGGCGCGCAGGGTTGCGGAGTCAGGGGCGGAGAGCCGAGGTGCCCCGCTGACCCCTCCCCCGCGGCTGCTCACACCCTGGTCCCCTTGCGTCTCCAGATCCCGGCCCACGCTCCCTGCAGGCCCCAGGCTCACTCTGTGGCTCCAGACATACCCCGTGGGGCCCCCTCCACCACCTTCACCCGTGGCCCTGCTTCCCCCCGTGGCAGTTCCATTGGTTCCCCCGGGGGCGCAGACTCCATAAGGCGCACCTGCTTCCGGGGCACAGTGAAGAGGCGGAAAAATGAGAAACTTGGTGACACACCACCCCCGCCCCCACTGTTCGGCATCCCCTTCATGTCTCCCTGGGATCCCCTGAGCTCTGCCTTTGCCCTGTCAGTGGCCAAGCGTTGTGCCCCTGAGCATTCTCCCCACCGCAGACTACTGCTCCCAGCCTCTACTGAGCAGCGGCGGGCACCCCACCCCTGCGCCCCCAGAACAGGAAGGCCATGTCCTCCTCCTTGGCAGAATCGGTCCCATCCCCACTTACAGAATCAGGAGAGAGAAAAGGAGGCCTTAGGACACCCACGTTCTCCAGACTTCTGACCTCGGCGTCTATCCTGTGGGTCTACCCCACCCCTGTCGCCAGCCCTGTAGGCTTCTGGGACAGAGGAGTCTCATCCGATCAGAGTGGCCTGGCACTGGAAGTGGGGACACAGTAAATGCTCAATAAATGCCGGTTAACTCAACTGGTGTGAGGAAGTGACAGGGCGCTAACAGCACATACGGACCCCACACCTGTGCCAGGGGCCGCATCCTCCCAGCAATCCCGAGTGCTTTACAGACAACCAGGCAGCCAGGGCCCAGAGAGCCCGAGGTCACACAGGGGAACCCCGGCCCTCGCTGTGATGAGCCCCTCTTTCCCTACCTGAGACCAACTCTGAGGTGTAGCGAAGGCCACTCCCTCCTGCCTCTCCACCTCTCTTCCTCTGTGCCCTTTGCAGGGGCTGATCCTTCTGCCAGGAGGCCTTTCCAGCCTCGTCCCTCAGGGCCCATCCTGGCATCACCTCCTGCAGGAAGCTTTCCATGACTACTCCTTGAGCGGACTGCACTCCAAGCCAGAGCAGAGACGAGGCACAGACCAAGGTCTGTCACTACCCTTTTTGAGACAAAGACATATATAGATATAAGGAAAAAGGGAGGCCCAAGAGGGATGAATTTAAAACACACACATGCACTCACTCAAGGGACCAGACATGGTGACGGGGAATGCAGCTGGGAGGGAGTGACTCACCGCCAGAAGTGCCCCGTGCCAGGTCCTGAGGCTCGTCAACCACATGTCATCTGTCACAGCCCAGCTTGTGCAGCTGAGAGAGCTGTGCCTCCAGTCCCCAGGGCTGATGGCCCCACTCGCCTGGGGGCATGCTGGGCTAACCCAGGCCAACCCCCCCATCCGTCCTCTCTCCCAGGGTCTCAGGCCGAGTCACCGGGCACCATGGACATTCTGGAAACTGCCCCCCAAATGGCATCATGGAGCCAGCCTTTGGCCGGGGGGGGTTGGAAGTCTGGGTTCTGGCCCCGCTCTGCCCCTTCCCCTGCAGAGACTTGGGGTCTGCTTTGGGCTTCGTCAGTCCGGGAAGGGCCCTGAGCAGCCCTGTGCTGGGGGTGACGCCCACTGCTCGAGAGACTGCGTGCATCTCCGCCTTGGTGGGGGAATTCATACCGGGCAGGTAGCAGACACAACCCCTTCCTCCTGGCTCCCTCCCTACCTTTTTCCTTCCTTCCCTTCCTTCCTTCCTCCCTCCTTTGCTCCCTCCCTTCCTACCTCTCTCCTTCCTCCCTCTTCCTCCTGCCTTCCTTACTTCCTATCCTTCATACTTCCTTTCCTTCTTCCTTCCTGTCTTCCTCCCTTCTTCCCACCTCCTTCCTTCTCTCCCTTCCTTTTCTTCCTCCTTCCTTCTCTTCCTTCCTTGCTTCCTTCCTTCTTCCTTCCTTCTCTCTTTTTTTAAGTTGTTTTTTTTTTGAGAAAGAGAAAGTGCTAATGGGGGAGGGGCAGAGAGAGAGAGAGAGCGAGAGAGAGAGAGAATCCCAAACATGTGGCGCTCAAACTCATGGAACCATGAGATCATGACACCAGCCGAAGTGAGAGACTTAACCGAATGAGCCACCCAGGCACCCCGTCTCTATTTCTATGTCTTTTTAGAGCCAGTGGTCCATCATTTTCCTTCAGAGGCTGGGGGGCGGCCCATTCCTCCCCCGGGGGGGCCGGCGGGCACAGGAAGCAGCCACCCTGGGTCCCAGGGAGCAAGGCCACAATGTCTCTTCTATCACTGCCTGGATTTCTTCTTTCCTTTACAGGAGCGTGAGAACCTGATCCCCCCACCGCCCTGCCTGACACGCGCCTCAAGCATCTGGTCCCGGAGCGTCCCTGGAGGGGACGATATTTTAACAGAGTCACCTCTGGGCCTCGTGGAGACCGTCAATAACAGGAGGAAATGGCCTCCGGGGTTCAGTGCAGGGAGAGACAGCGGCAAATCCAAGCCACAGAGAATCTGCTCACGCTGTCCCCGACGCGGGCAGAACAGATCCGCAGGGAGGTCGGCAGGCTGGACCCTCACGTGTTGAGGCAGCCCCAGTATGGAGTTGGCCTCCCTGGGACATGGGTTCTGCTAACGCTGGTCTTCGAACATTCTAGAAAAAAATAAAAAAGCTTTCCTAAGCTATACTCAGGATCGCAATGGAGATGCTTAACCTACTTAAGGAATGTGATCGCTTTCAAACACTTTTACTGCGTGAATTCAGACACACCCAAACTGATACCCTGATTATGGCCTGCCCCATTCTGAGAGACGGACCCCCTCCTCAGCACTACCCACAGGTCAGACATGGTGCCCGCATGAGCATTAATAAAACTCCCTTTTACAACTAGCCAGCCAACTTTCCTCCTTCCTTTAGCGATAGGTACTGAGTGACAGAGGGAACCAAAGCCTGTTGAGTCCACACACTCGCTTTCTGGGTCCCAGTGGCCCCACCGCCCCCTCTGTGAGGTCTGGCTTCAGAGGCCCCGGGAGGCGCAGGCGGTGAGGCTGACTTCCCGCCAGAGCCTCGGGAGGCGGCTCTGGTGAGAGCCGGCTGGCCCTGCTCACACCCCAAGCAGGGGTCCAGCAGGGCAGCCTGAAGCAGAAAGCCGGGACCCACCAGTTGGGAGCTGTTTCTGTACTCACTAAGTTGAGAAAACTCCTTGTGAGGTTGAGGCGGGTTTTGCATAGCCTCCCTCTGTCAGATGGTGATCGATGTCTACCCCCCACTCAATTATTTTTTGAGCACTGACCCTCTCAAGGCACCTTACTGATTGGTGTCGGTAGTGACTTGTCCCCTTATTCTAAAATATGCTGATTGCACCTTGTGAAAGAACTATTATAGGAATTTCTTCTTTTGTGATTACAGGAGAAAATACTGAATTTCCTGAGAAACCTGTTTTACTTCCCCTCTAGAAAACAGGCTATTGACCCCTGCTCACAAAGAACTAACTTTTGCCTTTGCTATGCTAAAAAACATTGCCTAGTATTTGAATGCTGAAGATCCCTTCCTTCCCCATATGATACGCATCAAAATTACCTACATCAATCACTACTGATAAAGATTATGCATGAGTCTTCTACCAATCTATGTTCTGGGAATTTTTTACATACCAAAGAAATTTGTCATCAGAAATCATTGTTGAAGGCAAATGCCACTTTTGTGCTGGCCCCATACATTTTTTTACCATAAATAAAGCTGACTCTCCGGTCAGAGCAGAGATGCCCGCCTGGTGATCAGAAAGAAACTCGGGGCTCTCCCATTCCCTCCCCCTTTCACCAACACCGTCCATCCTTCAGGGAGCCCTGGACCTGCTGGAGCTGGACACCAGCATCCGCCTGCCCAAAACACTCAGCTCCAGCCTCACCCGTTGTGCCCTATTCGCTCCCGGATATCTGGCTCCCGGGAGCCCCAGACAGAAGAGTCCTCCTGTTTCCCTGCCTGATGGGAGCCTTCTTCCTTCTAAGGCTCCAGGTCACCGTGGGGACGATGGTTCTGGTTACAGCCTCTGCCGAATCTGTGACTGGAATGCTGAGGCCTGCAGAAGATCCGCTGTCCCTGCCTGCATCTGGACAGACGAAGCCAAGGGGCCATCTCCTGTGACCACACAGTTGGCAATATATCACTCTGTCATTCAACAACACCTATGGGCCAGGGCCTATGCTGGGAACCAGGGATGCCGTGTGGCCTTGGGAGATAAAGTTGCTGCCCTCATGGGATGTAATATGAGTACTGGAAAGAATACTGGCAATTCCAGTACTGGCAAATTCTGCACCTATGAGAGGGGCAGGAGCACTTTGGGGCATGTGGAAGAAGCTGGACTCCATCTAGGGATCAGAGAAGGCTTCCTGGAGGCAGTAGTCTCTGAGCTGATACCTGGAGAGTGAGCCAGAAGGAGAAAATGCAGGTGAGATGCATTTTGCAAACGAGAACAGCATGTCCAAAGGCCCAGGGGCAAGCAGGAGTCAGAGAACCCATGGAAGGAGTGTGGGAGCTGGAGTTGGGTGTGTCTTGGAGTGAGAGGGCCAGTCAAGGGCCAGGCCAGGTGAGGCTAGAGAGGGGCCTGCAGGAGGAGGGCCTGGGGAGGGCGGCAGCCTTCACGGGGAATAGGCCTTTTCGGCCAAGGTCACACTGCAGGGCTCAAGCCAGGGAGGCTGTAGGGAAGCCAGTGGCTGCACTGGTCTGGCTGTACCTCGAGGAAGGACAAAGAAAGGCAACTGAGGGTCTGAAGGGGATGTTTGATGCTCCCCCTTTGTGTTCCTGTGCCCCAGGGCCCCTGGGAAGCCCTCAGAGTGTGTCCCACTCTTGACCAGAGCCCCGGCCTGAGCCTGGGGCGCTTACTCCTGGTCAACAGGCCCCGCCCATCTGTCCTTGGGCTCTCACTGCTCTGGATTTCTAGTGGCCCCAGCCCCCCCCCCGGGGGTGCCCTGGGCAGGGGGCTTCCGGGGTGCCCTGTGATGGGAGGCTGGTCCAAAATGCTGCCTCCATCGGGCCTGGCACCACCTCCGGGAATGCGCCACAGGCCTTGCCCCCAGGCTTCCGTCCCTGGAAAGCATGTCTATCTTCCTGCAGCTACTTCGGTCCCTGGGGACCCATGGATGGGATGACTCACCCAGTTTCCCTCTTTGCTCTGCCCACTAGGACCTTAGGAGTCCACTTGTCGGGCCCAGGAAGCGGCCCTCAGGCCCTGTGATAATCAGAACAACATCCCGCTTGAACTGGTTATTTACCAGCTGGCTGTCGGACACGTACTGAGTGTTCCCTGTTCCACACCCACCACCGTGTTGGCTGCTTTACGCATTTCTTCTCCTTTAATCCTTGCAACAACCCGAGGCTCTGTATTATCCCCATTTGAGAGATGAGAAAACGGAGGCCACAGGTTACGGACCTGGGATTCCAACCAGACTTGCAGCCTTCTTCCTCCTGCTTCCTCCCCTCTGGGGCCCCCAATCCCCTCATCCTACTGCCAGCATCCCTGTCTGCCTCGTGACACGCTTTGTCAGACGAGACAAATGCAACCAACCAACCAGATGCATTTTTTTTAATGTTTATTTTATGTTTGAAAGCGAAAGACAGGAGAGAGGCGGGCAGAGCGGGAGACACAAAATCCGAAGCAGACTCCAGGCTCTGAGCTGTCAGCCTGACACGGGGCTCCAACTCACAAACCCTGAGATCATGAACTGAGCCGAAGTCAGACGCTTAACGGACTGAACTGCCCAGATAAATATGAGTCCCCAGATAAATGGAAATGACCTTCCCCACCCACCCCCAGCCCTGCGCCACCATCCTCCATCCGAGAGTTTGTGTCTCAAGGCCCAGTGACTTTATTCCCCGGAAGCTCCAGGCTTCTCACCCACACAAACCGCCGGGCAGGTCTGCCCTCCAGTTCTGCACGTGGCCCAAGACTGCAGGGTCAAGGCTCGTTTGTGCGGCACACGGTTGGTCCAAGGCTCCGCGGGGATCCCCAGTCTGGCTCCGCCATGTCCCGGGGACAGGGGGTCTTAGAGCCAGATGGACACTGGTCCGGGATGAGGAGTTGGCACAGGCCTCCAGAGCTGTGATCTGGCCCCAGGGTGCCCCCAGCCACACGTGCGTGCCCCCAGGTCAGGCCCCAGAATTGCTAACCCTACCCCTTTGCAGGAGCTCGGGAGCCTGCTCAGGCGGCCCCAGGCCCTTCCGCATTCAAGGCATCAGCCTCCCCCAACACCACACCAAGCCCCTCCCCCAGAGAGCTGCCACCCCCTTCCCCTCAGAACTGCCTGGGGCCCACCGGGACCTGGGACCAAGGCTGTAGTGTCTCAGAGAGGATTTGCGACCCCACCTGCCTGCCTCTTACTCAGCCTGCCTCTCCCTCCCCAGGATGAAAGGAAGTAGGAAAAGGGAAACTTCCATTCTTCCTTTGTGCTGACAGACAGACAGACAGACAGACAGACGGACTCGTGTCTGTCTCAACAAGTGTCGGGTTTCCCAGGACCCCCTCCACCACGGTGATGAGAAGGGGGTGTGGCCTCCAGGGGTGCAGGACAAAGGCAGGGCCAGGGGGGTCACTGGTTCCACCCCAGGCCACCCAGCCATCACCCCACAGGCCCCCGCTGGCTGTGAACCCTCCGTGTCTCCCGAGCACCACTGCCCTCATCTTCCGGAAGGGCGCCTTGCAAGACCTAGAGGTGGGGAGAGAGTGGCGCATTATTGTGCCCTTTTTCTTAAGTCTGTGATAAGCTCCTTCTATTAGACTATAGATCTCGTCACATAAAATAGATTTGTGGACTCACAGCCGGGGAGAGCCACGTTCCTGAGCCGTGGAAATGGCTCATTTTTCCCCTCTTCCTTGAGTAACTGATGGTCATGAATTTTTCACCCAAATGTCGCCACTAAAGATGTCACCAGCCTCCTTCCCCGGGAGGTTTATGATCTGGCTCTAGTGGGGTGAGGGTTGGGGGCCTGGAGAAAGGGGGCTGTGCTCTGGGGCCAGAAAGGGAACTGGGGGTGTAGGGGAGTAGGGGGCCAAGGGCCGGAGGCTGGGGTGTCCCTTCCGACTGGCAGCAGAGCCCGGCGTACTGAGCAGTCACCCTGCGGCTGACCCACTGCCGCATCTCATTTGCCAACAGCCTGGTGAGGGAGGTGGCAGCTGGGCTGGGACTCAGAGAGGCTGAGTAACTTGCCTAAGGTCACAAGGCTTATTAAAGCCACAAAACCACGAGTAAACTCAGCTCCGGAAGGGAAAGCTCCGGAAGGCCATGTTTCACTGCCCCCATCACAGACTCAGGACCAGGGCCAGGTCGTCCCCTCCCCCCACTCTGGTGAAGGATCTTGACAAGCAAGTAAGACAAGCTATGGAGCTGCAGGGCTGAGGGGTAAGGCATACGCTCGCATCCCACCTCCATGACCTCCCCTGCACGGGTCACAGTCAAAGTCACATTCCATAACGAAATTGCCTTTCCTCTCCCGAAGGGCTAAACGAGGAATTGAGGTGCTCCTTGAGACACAAGGTGTGTTTTCCTTTTGGGTGGCATCCCTGGCTGGTGGCGCACCATCTCCCTTGCCCATGGGCGCAGGGAGCATGGGCAGACTCCCCGTCGCCAATGCCGGTGGCACCAAAAGGGATGGGACCACGGCTCTCTGGGGAGAGCTGGGCTGCCGGACTGAAGGAGAAGGGCCTGGGAAACAGAAGGAGGAGAGAGCCCAGTGTGGGGACGGAGAGCGTCCTTGGGTCACTGCCCCCCAAAAGTTGAGGTCCCTGGAGCCAGATCCCCTTAGATCGTGCCGGGGAAGAGAGGGTCCGATGAGGGCTCACTCCCTGGTCCTCCTCCCCGAGCCACGTGGTCAGAATTAAACTATGAAGCCGCCTCCATCACAGCCCGGCTTGGACTCCCGAGACTGCCACCAGGCAGGAGAGAGCAGCGAAGGGGTTTCGGGGAGGTGGGGAGGAGGCCCGGAAGAGAGAGTCGGAGCTGCCCTGCCCCAGGTAACTACGGGGAGTCCTCGCCTCCCCTGTCCCTTTGAGCCAGAAGGACCCTCAGACCGGCACATGATGTCTCAAGTGTCAGGTAGCAGGTAAGTAGAAGGTTCTTGTTTTCTCTGCTGTCCCTGCCTGAGCTCTGCAAGGCAGGAAGAGGGGAGCCCTGGGTACCTGGGGTGGGGCGCCACTGAAAGCGGGGGAAAAGGAAATACGTCTCTCCTTTTTTGTTTTTCATGTGTATTTATTTCTGTATTTATTTGTTTTACTGTGTATTTACTTCTGCAAGCAAGGGAGGGGACACAGGATCCCAAGCAGGCTCTGCGCTAACAGCAGAGAGCCCAATGCGGGGCTTGAACTCACAAACTGTGAAATTATGACCTGAGCCAAAGTCGGACACTCAACCAACTGAGCCACCCAGGCGCCCCATCTTTTCCTTTTCTTTTTAAGAGCTCAAGTTTGTTGTTGGTGGTGGTGGTGCTGGTGGTGCTGGTGGTGCTGGAGTGTGGGTGTGTGTGTGTGCATGTGGTTTCTTTTCTTTTTTGTGTGATTTATTTGTAACATTTTGTAAAATGTGTTATCTTTTTATTGAAGTATAGGGGACATACTACGTTGCCTTAAAAAGGAAACAAGTCTTCAAACCAACCACCAGAGACTTCCAGGGCCAGAAAGGACAGAACAGCATCAAATGCATCACGACCTCCCAGTCAGGAGACTGCCCGCCCTTGCTTCCACCCTTTCAGTGACGGGGAACTCACCACCTCCTAAGCCCAGTCAGTCCATCTGCTTACAGCTCTGACTGGAGAATGAAATGGAATCAGCCCCTTGGGGTCTCCTCACTGAGCCATTCTTCTGGGGACTCTTGGGGACCCCTCGGGGCCCTGCAGACAGTGGCCATCCAGCGACCCAACCATGCCTCGTACAAGAAGCCACCTTTGTGGTCCCCGGAGCACCCTCGTGACCGCTGTCTACACAACACACCGGCCTTTGAGGCAGGGAGCCCAGGCCTGGGTTACCATTCAGTCCTTCAGATGAGGACCTGGGTGGAGGTCAGAGTCTGCGAGAGCAGGGCCCTGTCCCCTGCACTGCATCTCCAGGCCCCGTCCCTGCCTCACGGCACGTGCTCAGGACTGTCTCCGCGTGACCTCGGGGCCCACGGTGAGTCCAGCCCTGGCCCTGCCTGAAGCCCTCCGGTCACACTCTGCCAGAATCAAGGCCACTGGCTGGGGATCCGGGGTTACCTGAGGAGGCTCTGGGAGCCCGGGCTCTAGTGCCCGGGCCCTCCCACCTCACGTCAGCTTCCTCCTCTGGAAGATGGAGGAAGGCCCCCCACCCCCAATCAGCATCCGTCTGTATCTGGGCGGTAGATGCTGTAACAACCCTTTGAGACTTGCTGCCCATGAAATTGCTGGGGCCTGGAGTTCAAGGTCGGGGTGGGGGAGCATGTCAGCCAGGCCCAGTGCGCTGTAGCCAGGTGTCCAGAAAGGAATGAGAGTGGCCCTTCGGCTCTCCAGGACAAGGGCTGGGCCAGGTGGGGGGCTGGGCCCTCAGCCTCTCTGCAGAGCCCTCTTCCAAGGGCGAGGGGGCCCGGCAGGGGGTCTGCATGGAGCCCGCAGGAGGCAGGCAGCAAGGCTGAGGGGTGGGGACAACAGGAAGAGGAGAGAAAGCCAGCACGGAGCTCCTAGAAGGAACTAGAAAATGCCCAGGGACTGATTGACACTTTACAAGACTCACACACTTTGCACGTGGCACTCGGACTGCAGCCAGATGATTGGCCTATAAATGAGTAAGGAGCATGTTGACGGATTCACGACCAGGAGGACTAGAGCCTGAGACGAACACACAGTGATTACAGTGCAGCCCAACGGCTCTAATGGGCGCCTTGCGAGGAGAGCTCGCTCAGGTGTGTGCCGGGCAAGCTGCTAACTCTGCCTGGGGGCAAGAAGATGGCCCAGAAGACTTCCTGGAAGAGGGGGACAACTCAGTTTATAGGCAGGCATTAGCTAGCAGCAATTAGATTGCAGTTGTCCTAATGGCAGAGATTGGCTGACACCTTGGGGTGGGTCAGTTGTGGGGAGCAGAAAGCGGCTGGGTCCGTGGCGGAGGGAAGAGGGTTGGGGGCAAGCTCGGAATCACTTTAAAGCTTTACAGTGTTGTCTTGAAGATACCTGTGAAAGTTGCATTCTGCTCCACAGTATAGCCTTAGTTTTCCCAGAAAAACGGGGTTCTTTAAAAAAAAAGTAATGTTTATTTATTTATTTATTGAGAGAGAGAGAGACAGAGTGTGAGCAGGGTAGGGGCCGAGAGAGACACACAGAACCCGAAGCAGCCTCCAGGCTTTGAGCTGTCCAAATGCATGAACCGCAAGATCATGACTGGAGCTAAAGCCGGATGCCTAACCAGCTGAGCCACCCAGGGGCCCCGAAAAACACCTTTCAAATTGCTTGCCATATTCACGAGTAGACAGATCGATGAGACAGAAAGAAAGCCTAGAATTACACTGGAAGTGTTGAAGGCGGCTTCTCACAGCAGGAAGGTAAAGACGGGAGTCTCAGTCGATGGTGTTGGCACAGCTGGGAAAACATCTGGTGACCAACCCACGTGGATCCCAGCCTCCCCAGAGCGCCTCCTGGACACGCTCCAAAGAGATCGAAGATCTAGAGGTAGAAATTGAAACCTTAAGACAATCGGAGGAAAAGGCGAGTGGCCTCCCTTTACAACCGTGGCCTGCGGGAAGTCTTCCAACACCGACTTGAAATTCAAAAACCAGGAAGGATGATCAGTTAAATGACTAGTAATAGGGGGCGCCTGGGTGGCTCGGTCGGTTAAGCGTCTGACTTCAACTCAGGTCGTGATTTCTCGGTGGGTGGGTTTGAGCCCCATGTCAGGCTCTGTGCTGACAGCTTGGAGCCTGGAGCCTGCTTTGGATTCGGTGTCTCCTTCTCTCTCTGCCCCTCCCCACTCTGCACTCTATTTCTCTCTCAAAAATTTTTTTAAAATTACTAAAAGTAGGTAAAACACACAACTGGCCTTTAAACATTGGAAACGATACTCCGCCTCGTTCCCATTAAGAGAAATACTAAGAAAGACTATACCAAGGATCCCACTTCTTACCTACAGGCAAAAATTCAAAGCACAATGACACAGCCTCTCGGTGAGGCTGTCGTGTTGGGGTCCAGGCGCTCTCCTGCGTCGCTGGTGGGAATGCAGGATGATACAACCCCGATGGAAGATGACTCGGGCATTTTTATCATAAATACAGATGGGTTTGACCCTGGGAGCCGACGATCCCACTGCTGGGAGTTTAATCCACGGAGGCACGCTGCGCACGTGAGCAACGAGGTGCAGGCACGCACAACCCAAGGGTCTGTGTGAAAGAAGAAGGGAATTAAAGCATGGTACAGCCACACAGTGGAACTTGAGAGGAAGAGGAGGAGGAGGGGGAGGAAGAAGAGGAGAAGGAGGAGGAGGGGGCAGCAGCTCTGCATAAGCAGAAGTCTCCCATACGTACGATTAGGTAAAACACAAGGAGCCCAACAGCGTACATGGATGCAAACAGCTACTGCTTGATGCATGGACACAAAGAATACTGGGAAGGCCCACGAGAGACACTCAGCGGGGGATCTAGGGAGCAGGGGGTTGAGAGGCTGGGACGTGGATGGAAATGCGACTTGCGTTTCCAGAATTAAATAACCTGCCAGGTAAGTAAGCATTGATATTTGTCAGGTGTTTGTCTGGAGGTCTGTTTAGCCCTAGACACCAAGTCCTAGATCCCAGGAATCTGTCCCTCTTTATTTGGGGAGAAAGAGCTGTAGGCAGTGGGGGAGTGTCCCAGGCCGGGTGAGCACATGTGGGCCAGAAAGCCCACAACCCTGTGACCAGGGCTCAGGGTCAATGAACATACCTGCAGGGCAAGGGGACCTGTGGCTGGAGCCCCGGCTGCAGCTCTAGGTCAAGAAGGGACCTTCTCGGGGCCCAAGTTGTCACAAGCCCACATGCCCATGTCCATTCTCCCTGGAAACAGCTGAACACTGCCTCCTGGCTTCTGCACGGGCTGCTTTCTCCTAAGGAGGATTCTCTGATTTGGAGAGAGGGGCCACATCCATGAGCTCACGTAAGCCCGCGGCGTCTAGTCTCAGAGCCCCGGGCCCATTAGCAGACATGATGGCCAAGGAAGCCCCTCCCAGTGGCTCTGATACTCAGTGGGGACCTGGCAGGCGTCCATCTCCTCTCTTTCAAAATGACTACAGCCACAGACAGGGTTAGATAGGGAAGAAGGGATTCCAAGAGAGCTCTCCATGCCCCACCTCCTTCAGGAAGCCTTCCTGGATTCACCGAGATGGTAGGACACCCTTCCAGACGCCCTCCATTGGGCCACACCCTGTCCAGTGCTAGGACCTTTGATCCTGACGGCACACCATCCCCATTCCAGGACCTTCCCCTCAGCCCGGGCATGTTGGGCCCCCAGCCGGGAGCAGGCAGCCCCTCACCGCTGGGCAAGGGCGCTCTGTGAACTTTAAAGGGCTGTGTATCCATACTGTCTGCCTGGGCGGGGAGGGGCCGTCTGACTGTCCTTCCCCGCCACAGGCCTGAGTTTTACTGCCCCATTAAATGCCGTGTTCGCTTGCACTCCACCCGGCGGCCTGTGCGCACCTGTACACAGAAGACTGTAATTTCTCTGCATGAATCACAGGCAGGATCACACCCAAGTTACCGGCACTCCGCTCCTCAGGGCGGGCTGGCTGGGCAGCCGCCTTTGTCTTCCAATTATGCTGTGTTTTATTGCTCTTTTAACTGTAGCAGAAACACCCAAAGAGGCAGGGTCTAAAGGACAATTAATGACATATGGAAAAGCCACGCAAAACCACTGGGTTTGGGGCCCGAAGGAAACGGTGTGTCCGGACACAGCACAGGCCCTCCAGGTGGCTGTAAGGTGGCCGTGCGGGGTGATGGCTAGTGCGCGTGCTCCAACATCCTGCAGGCCTGCGTGCAAGTCTTGCCTCTGGTGCTAACCAGCTGTGTGACACCAGAGGAGTAACTTCACCTCTCTGAGCCCACATTTCCTTTCCTGTACCACTCCTGGCAGGGTGGATAATTGAGCTGACGACAGACATTCCATCAACGCTGAGTCCTCCAAAGGCCCTCCTGCAGTTCAGTTTTATGAGCATCTTTCCTGTCCCTCCAACTCTGTCAATTTCCACTGTGCGCACAGTAGGTACACAGGGCCACGGAAAGAGCCTGCGCTTTGGAGACCACTTTTTGTCCATTCCGTAAATATTCACCAAACACCTTGATGCACCAGGCACTGGGGACCCAGAGACCCAATCCCTGCCCTCCAGGGGCTCACAGTCCAGCCAGAGAGGAGGCACAGCAGTAACAGGGGAGACAAGGCAGGTAGCAAGCCCCGCCATCAAGGGAAGCCCAAGGGGGCTCTGCCCTCCTGCCCAAGCAGGCCTCAGGCAGGCCAGAGGGCTCAGAAGGAACCCTAAGGTGATGCATGCCTGACTATGTGCCCTGGAGGAAGAGTCAGAGTGAGCCAGGAAAGGAGTGTGGTGTTTCACACAGGAAAACATGTGCAAAGGCCCTGAGGCAAAACACTGCCAGAGCCTAAAGGGAAGGATGAAGAGGGGCAAGGTCTGAGGAGGCCCGAGGTGAGATCCGAAAGGGTCTTTTCAACCAGGCTAAGGCGCTTGAGGTTTGAGCTCAGTGCTAGGGCACCAGGAGCCCGGCAGAAGGATTTAAAGTGTTCTGGTGTTGTGGCGTCAAGGGCAGGGCCAAATGTGAATTATGAGGCCAAGGGCGGAGGCAGAGGCAGTGTGGAGGCCAGGGCAGCGATCCAGGCAAAAGACAGATGGGGCTCGCCTTCCTCCTCAGCCACTTCCCAGCCTCGGGTAAGCGACGTTCTTACTGCTCCTGAGCACGGTTCCTCGTCCTCAATCTCCGGGGTGCCGCCTAGGTCCCGGCTGGCAAGATTGCACAGGGACCGAAAGAGGGACTCAGCCACACGGAGAAAAATGAAGATACGGAGAGATAGGGCACCTCCTCCAGGGGCCAGAAGGCCAGTCGATCCCGCGGATGAAAGAAGGGAACGGAAAAGTGGTCGGTGAAAAAGAGTGGGTAATGATCGTTGCAAGAGAGATCCGCCAATGGATGATGCTGAAACGGACGGACAAAAGGTTCAAGAGAAAAACGGGAGACGCCTAGTCTCAAAGTATCGCTCCCCAGATATTTATTTGCTAGTGAAGGCGGAAGGACACTGATTTTACAAGGAGAAGCCTGGCCGGTCGCTGCAGCCAAGCGATGGAGGCTGACACGAGGCATTGGGCCACGAGGCGTCGAGGGCACACGACTTGTTTGGCGGCATTCCTGCTAAAACGCATGACCTCTCTCCAATCGGGAGAGCACTTCAGACAAACCCAGACTGAGGGGAATCCAACAGAATAACTGATCGGTTCATCCAAAGTGTCAAGGCTATACAGATGAAGACGGGTCAAGGAACTGCTAGCAACTGGAGGAGAACGGAGAGCGGAAAGCATTCGGGGTCCTGGCTAGGGTCCGGGGCCCGCCAGGGGACAGCAGTGGACAATCAAGGGACCCTGGAGCAAGACCCGCAGTTCGCCGACTTCCTTAGGGTTGTGCCAGTGTTAGTTTCCTGCTCTGGGCCATCGTACTGCGGTTCGAGAAGCTGTTCACTTTAGGGGGAGCTGTGTTTTCAAAAGATACATAGAAACGCTACCTGTTTTTGTCAGTTTTCCGTGTTACATCTGAAATGAGCTTAAAATAAACCGTTTTGTTTGCTTTTGTGTTTTGCTTTGTTTTGTATGTTTTTTCAAGGACTACATCAGTGGTTCTTAACCTTGGAAGCACAATTTGAATCACTTAGAGGAGGTCCAGGCCCCTGGAGGAACCCAGGGCGTTTACAAGTCTCCAAGATGCCATTTACGGTGCCGGGATGGGGGGGGCGGTGCGCCATCTGTCATCACATGGCCCATAGCAGGCTTTCACCAGATCATCATCTACCCACATGAATGTGTTAGGTTATCAACTGACACCTGCATGCATCCAACAACTGATATTGAATACCTACTATGTGCAAAACACAGCAAGGGTGCCATGATGGGCAGGAGAGCAAGATCCTCATACCCTAGTTGGGGAGACAAACCGTGTAAAGGGAGCTTGTTACACAGGATGAAGAGTCTAAAGGAAATACGTGGACACAACAGAAAGTGACTGGAGAGGTTGAGAGCTCCTGTTTGATGGAGTAGTTCAGGAGGGCATCCCGGAGGAGGTGACATTTAAACTGGAATGATGGGAAGGATGGAGCCAGGAGAAGAGATGGTGGTTGTTGGAGGAGCACTTGCTGTAAAGAGAACAGCCAGACCAAAGCCCTGAGGCAGCCCTGAAGCTGGAGGGAGAGAGGGAGTGAGCACTGGAGAGGGGGTCACCCCCGACAAGGAGTCTGGATTTCATTTTTGGTGCAACAGAAAGACTTTAGTAAGGGTTGGAGTAGGGTTGGTCAGGTAGAAGGGAAGGTGATCTTTGATCTGGTTTAGGATTTTAAGAGATCTCTGCAAAGCCCAAAGATCACTCTGGTGGCCAGGTGGAGACTGAATTGTCAGGAAGCCCCTCGCTCTGTCCCAGAGAGAGATGACGGTGGCCTGTGCTCAGGGAGGTGACACCAGAGGCGATGCCAACCCACTGAAACACGTTTTTGTGTTGAGCTGAGGTTTGGAGTGAGCAGCCCCTTGGCCACCCAGCCCCCACCAAGCCCCGATGCTGGTATCAGAGTCAGATCGCCTTTGCACGTTCAGCCCTCCTGACCCCCAGCCAGAGCCAGCATGGCCACAGGTCACGTCCTACAGAGGCACCCATGTGCCTTAATAGATCACATTCCACAGTAACTCTGTGAGTCACATGTTTTTGGAGTCCCTAATTTTAATGGGGAAACTAAAGCTCAGAGCGGTAAAGGCATTTACTCAACACCACACAGCCAGTGAAATCCAGGATTGACTGTCCCACCGTCCCAGGTTGGGTCCCTGATTGGCACCCACCTCCTTCCCCTGAGCCAGGAGGATGAGGGGACCCATTGACAGAAAGCTGCTCGCGGTGGGGGGGGCGGTCTTAAAGAACAGGAGTGGGACTGACAGCCCAAGCTAGGCTGGGTCCACACAGACTAAAGATGGCAGCACTTTCATCTCCAGGGTGCCCAGGGCTCAGCTGAGAGAAGCCAGGCTCCCAGAAAAGCCATTCCTCACTAAGGTGTGGATGACTGAGAGCTGGTCCTTTCCTGAAAGGGAGAGCATGCGCATGGGGATGCACAATGGGTTCCAGAAGCAGGAGAAACAGGAAGGTACTAATGATACAAACTTGGTCCCCTTCCCACTTGTACCTTCTCGGCAGCTGTAGCCCCTTGGGGCTCAGTTATTAGCCGCAAACTCCTCCACTTAATTCCCCAAATCAACAACAGATGTGGGAGCTCAGCGTCTTGTCAACCCCCCACTAATGCTTGCAGTCCCCTCCACAGATGGTGGCTGTCCCTCTCCAGGCTGGGACACCCCCAGTGACAGGGCCTTACGTTTATGAAGGGATCTTACGGATTTGACACCTCCCAAAAAGTGCCTCCCTACAGGTGTGCACCATGCAGGCATGTATAAACAAACGCAGGTAGACTGATCAGTTTCCCTTTTAGAGATCAAGAAACTGAGGCCCAGAGAGGTGAAGGATTACCCAACGTCACAAAGCAAGAAAGGAGCCAGGTTGCAAACACACGTGGGGGGGAGGAGGGGAGGTCTGATTCTAGAACCGTCTCTAGGAGGTGATGGCTGGCCCGGACAGCTTGCCCCGCCCTTCCCTCCCCTTCTGGCTAACGCGGGTCTCCAGAAGGTCACTGCCAGGCTGGGGCGGGGAAGATCGAATGCCACGGGCACAAGCCGGATTCAAGATGAGGCTTCGTCTTTTCCTGGCACGGAGCAGGGGTGTCTCGGGGCATCACTTCATCTCTCAGAGCTGCACCCCGAGCAGAGTAGGGCCCATATGCCTGTGGGTCCCAAGGGGAACTTCCTCCCCAGACCATCCCAGCAGGCAGAGCATGCTCAGGTTTCTCCTGCGGTGATTCTGGGACTCCAGGGTGAAGGGACAGTGGAGGTCAGCCCCCTGTCCTCCCTGTCCTCCTCCGGGAAGCCCCACCTGCCCCTCTGCCCGCTCCCACACTCCTCCAAGGCTGACCCAGGCCCTGCCCTGCTCTCCTGAGGACTCCAAGCCCCCAGCCCTGTCCTCCCACCCAGGCCCCAGCCGCCTCCATCCAGCTCCGCACCCGCCCCCTCCTTGCTCCAAAAGGCTGCAGACGCTTCTGAGGGCTGGAACATCTGGCTAATGACGGAGAAAGTGCTGAGGCGACAGGTTATTTCAACAGTGTCATCATCCGTTGGGTATTTCAACACTCGGTGCTTGTGCAAGAGACATAATGAGACCTGTCATAAACTCACGCTGTCTCAAAGCTCAGGCACGTCGTGGCGGCGGGGCTGACGGGAGCTGTTGGGGTTTAGCAATAGGTCCTGTCTTGGGGCCTGCAGCCTCCTTAGGGTTATTTTGGCTCCAGCGAGGAAGGCCCTGGAGAGAAATCTCAAGGTGTCAGAGAAAACCCAGAGCAATTACCTCTCGGGGTAATTAGATGGTGGCACAGATAGATAGCCCGTCTTCCTGCCTTCCCTCCCGCCTGCCAGGGGGAGAGGGAGAGGGGAGGACCAGCCTGCCCCATCCCGGGGGGCCGGCCCCCACCTAGCCAGCCCCGTGCGGGAAGGAGGCCGCAGATGACCTCATGGCAGGAGCAGCTGTGAATCATGGCCTTCCCCGGGGGTGGGCAAGTGTGTGGGTCCTCAGAGCTCCGGCCCAACACCCAAGGCTGGCCACCCTCCCATCAAGGCGGCCTCTCCAAAGCCTGCGGGGGAGGCTTGAGGACCCCGCTGGCCTCTCCTCAGTAGATCTTGGACTGGAAATCCTCAATTTGGCTCTGCCCCCATCCAAGATTTCATCTGAACCCCAACCACCCCACTGGAAGGCTGAGGGGAGAGTGGAAGGTGGCACGGGGCCAGCCACCAACAGGGAGGTGTCGTCTAGATCACCCGGGGAGACGCAGTTGGGAGCAATGCTGCGCTCTCCAACGTCAGCTCTCAGGCGGAGTCGCTGGCCCGAGCTGGCGAAGCCAGAGGATGGACCAGCAGAGAACCCCCCAAAGCGGACTGGAGCCAGGCTGAGCATGTCCGCGCTGAGAACCAGCCTCCCGGCCTCCTCCTCCATGCCCTAAACCCCCCACCACACACACATGTCCCAAGTGTCCCGGGACAGATGGTTCTGGCAACCGGGGGGCAGCAGGAAGCAAGTAGACAGTTCTAGGGGACAGTCCAGGAGGGCAGGAGGCACCGAGCATGACCAGGAAGTGGACAGCAGCCAGATGGCCGGAGTGGGCGAGTGGAGGAAAAGGTAGAGGAGGAGTGGGCCCGAGGACATTTTCGAGATGCACCGCCAGCAAGGACAGGAGGGGGTCTCTCTCAGAGACGGGCCTCAGGGGTGGGGAGGGGTCCACGGGAGACTCTGGGGTCTTTGTGGGAATTGGCCCTCCCAGGACCCCAGCTGCTCCCATGTCCTCCTGCCCCCAGCAGGGACAGTGAACCTCTGCTCTGGTGGGACCTTCTGGAGCCAGTCTGAGATGCTCCCTAGGGGACACATGGATCAAAAACATGGTTTTATGTGGCTCTTGGCCGGCCTCCCGCCCCCCCCCCACCCCGCTCCAGGACTCAGACTGCTTCCTAATCCTCCCTGATCCCACCTCCCCTTTCTCCAGATTCACCCTCCTCCCCCTGGCTTCTCATGGCCTCTTGGGGTCACCAGGGAGGCCCTGCACAAGCCGCTAGCCCCCTTAGCTGCCCCCTGATGGTCTTCAACACAGCCCACTCCTGTCCTTCCATGGCTCTGCCCATGCTCGTCCCCTTCCGCGCCCCCCCTGCAGGCACGTCCCCTCCCTGTGCCCCAGGCTTCACCCAGCTCCCCTACAGGAAATGTGCCGTCCTTGCCCCAGCCAGGCATCCACTGCCTGTCCCGGAGCAGAGACCTGTCAGCAGGACTGTCACTTCCCCTCTGCCAGAGGCTGTTGTCCAAGTGCTGTCTGTCGACACCCCCAGACGCACAAAGGCTAGGTGGGGGGGTCGGTTTCCTCTGACAGGAGGGCGCCCGGGTCTCAGGTGGTGCTCACACCTGCCCTCCGTGGCGGGCACCACCAGCATCCTGTCTTACAGATGAGGGGACCCGCTGCTCCCCTGTGGCAGGGCCCACTCCAGCCACCCTCTGCTGCCTGGGCAGGCGGGAATCC
Organism: Suricata suricatta; assembly: GCF_006229205.1. Taxonomy (NCBI): domain Eukaryota; kingdom Metazoa; phylum Chordata; class Mammalia; order Carnivora; family Herpestidae; genus Suricata; species Suricata suricatta. The sequence continues at coordinate 30,273,939 of NC_043707.1, read as the reverse complement.
ACCTCCCCGCCCCTGCCCTCCCCCACAGCCCGTCCTGTCTTCCTCCCAGACCCCAGCCCGCCCTCCGGCGTCCCAGACCACCCTTGCTCCCACAACGAAGCAGCCAGAAAGCAGACAGGACCCTGGCCTTGGGGCTGGCAGATATGTGCCAGCACCAGCCTGGCCCTCACTTTGCTGCATCATACCGGGGGGTTATGGACCGTCCCTGGGCTTCTGTTCCCACCCCCTCCGGTTTCTCTGGATAAGAGACGGCAGCACAGCACAGTGGAGCACGGCCACTGAAGCAGGCCAGCCGCAGGGGTGGGTTTCTAGCACTGCCTCTGGGAGCTGGGCCCCCTCACCCCTCCCGGCCGTGTCTTCTCATCTGTAAATGGGATCTGACAGCGTCTCTTTCTCACATACAGCTCAGGGCAGGTGCAAGGCGGGTAACAGTGTGATGTTTGCAGTCAGAGGCTCTAGAACTTTCCTTTGACAGCCCATCTTCCCAGGGGAAGAGCTTCTGCAGCTCTGAGGCTGGACCACCAACCCCTTGGCCCCAAACAGGTCTGTGCAGTCTGTAAAGCACAGCTGCAAACCCGGAAATGGGCCAGTGTTGGAGTTGCTGGAGCCGGGCCAAGGGATCTCTGTGGGGGGCGGTGGTAACTGGGGAGGGGGCTCCATGCCCCCGAGGCTGGGTGGTGGTAACTAGCAGGGGAACACAAGGAACCCCTGTCCCCTCCCCCCCAGTGGAGTCAGACCAGCTGGGACATGCGCGCTCACCCTGTCTCTCTCACTTGCCCTCCCCTGCCCATCTCCTTCTCTCTGTCCCGTGGACATAGACACCCCTCCAGGAAGCCTTCTTTGCACTTGACATACCCCTCCCGGAGTAAGGCACACTTGTGGGATGGGAGGCTGATTCACAGGACAGGATAACCAAATTCGAGGCGAGCTGACTGCACTGGGAACCCAAGATGGGGAGCAGAGAAGGGGAACCACGGGGCCGGGACAGTGGCACACAGGGACAGCTGTGTCTCTCCTGCCTGCTGCATGCCGGGCACACGCCAGGCCCAGAGGTCCCTGATGCCCCGACACTGGGGACCTACGGCCAGCCTGAGAAGAGGAAGGGCCCAGGGGGCCGCCGGGTGCCGCAGGACTCCTTCGAGGGTGGCCCGCCTGCCGTGCTGCCCTGGGCGCTGGAGCGGCCTCCTGCCTGGTGAGGGGCCCTGAGACCAGGCCGCCCGCTGCCGTCGCGCCCCGCCCCCCACTCTGCCGGATAGCACCAGCTCCTCGTGCATCTGCCTGTTTACATTACCCCAACGAAAAGCAGCTTTGTTTATGGAAAAGAGCTATTTTGGTGCCACGGTTTCTTTCGACTCCTCTGACTCGCAGGAATGATTGCTGCTCTCGTGAGGAGCCTCAGGGAGCCCGGCCCCCACCTCCCCGGGGAAGGTGCTCAGGGCCTCCCACAGGTGGAGTGGGGCACGGGCCATCTCCTGCCACCGCGGCTCTAGGGAAAGGACGAAGTCCCTCTAGGAAAGGGACCCTAGGCAAGTCCTGCCCAGTCATGAGCCACTGACCCCAGACACTCATCTCAGTGGACCCCACCTGCCCTGGGCTCATCATCCAGGCCCTTCCCCTCCCCCAGTCAGGGGGGGGTCCTATTATCCCCCTTATTCAGATGAGGAGCAGAGACCCCAGAGGCGAAGTGGGACCTCCAAGAGTCACAAAGCTGGTGAGACCCAGGGATTTTGCCACCACACCGCGCCCTGCTGATGGCAGAAGCTATGGGGTCTAATGGAGGGCCGTGGGGTGGAAGTCCATGGTGATAGCTATTTCTATAAAAAGCCATGGCAAACACTTCACTCCAGGCTCGGGAAACAACCAACAAAGCGGGAGCAGGACTAATTAAGTTCAATGACGTGTGTGCTTCTCCAGAGAGAGGCCGCCATGTTGCAGATGGGACCCCCGAAGCTTGGAAGGGGTAGGAGGTAACAAGTCATGACATCCTGCCGACAACAAGCAAGAGGTGGCTTCCCTGGGCCCTGTGCACCTGCCTCCCCACGCAGGAGAAGAAGGCGGCGCAGGGTGGGCGGCAGAGGGTTCTCCAGAATGTTTGCCGCGGCTCCGGGTAGAGTGCCGTGCACGCCCTCCCTTCCCTCCTGACTCTGCGCACTTCCTCCCAGGAACTGCGATTTCTGGGGCGCACACGTTGCCTGGACCGCCAAGGCAGGTCAACAGCTGTCACCATGACAACAAAGAAAAAAGAAAAGGGATGCTGGTGGAAGTGGAGCGCCCCCTAGAGAGACTGTAAGACAACTTCAGGACTAATTCCGCTTACCTGGGGGCAGGGGCGGGCTGACGAGAGGGCCCCCCAGGCTGGACATGGTGATAAAGGTGTATTTAGAGAAGAGCTTAGAAGTTCTTGTAGCTTTGTGCAGGGTTTCCTGTAGGCCTTTGGGACTCATGGCCTGTGGTCCCTCGTGTCTAGAACCTTCTATGTGGCCCGAGTGGTGATGGGGGGCCTGGGGACAGCTGCTCTGGAAAAAAAGCTGTGGGCTCTAAGCCTTGGGGAGACACAGTTTCTCTCAGGGCCTTTTGCCCTAGGCAGCTAGACTGTCTCCTCGCTGCCTTGCTAGCCACACACATACAAAGCCACACAGGAAACTTCTAGACCCTCGGAGAAGGGACTCACAACTCCAGGTGGCCATGTTCCCTGGGCAGACAGGTGTCCACTTCACAAAGGTGCCTAAAAGCCACCCCCGAACCAAAGCAATGCCTCCTTGGATGCCTTTACTCTACCGGCTCAAGTTAGTCCCTGGAGGGAAAGCAATTACAAAACCAGGTGGCCCCCCAGCAGCGGGGGCGCGGGAAGGGGCAGGCAGAGCTTTCCCGGATGGACCTCACGAGGTCACTGTGACTGAGTCAGCACCCAGGCCCCTTCTTGAGCGCCTCCCTCAGAGCCGTCCCCAGAAGGGGAAAACGCGGCCACTTGACCAAATGGCCTCCGGACCGGGGTGTTTCCCCAGCACTGATTTCTTCATGTCTGTTCATGGGAGCTTCCCACTCGAGCCACGCCTTTCCTGCTCTCGTGGAAAACGCCGTGGCTGGCTGACAGTGGGAATTTACAAAATACAGTCTCATCCTTGGCTGTCCCTGCCTCCCTTGTGAATCACCAACCACACTTGTCAGGGATGGGGACCCCGTGACCTGGGAGGGTCACTGAGCCCCGCCATACCTCATGGGTCCAGGCCGGGAGCCCAAGGGCCGCTCACAGTTGAGCAGGGCCCCGCACAGTCTACAGACTCCCTTGTCTCACCCCATTTCACCCTTTGAGTGAGACATCAAACACCTAGCAAACACCGAGCCAGGACCTGGCCCCCGCGTTCTCTGCCTCCGCTCACAAGCATTGCCCCAGAGCCCACTCTGTGCCCAGGGCTGGTGGTAGAGGTCTGGGGTGGGTGTGGGCCTCTGGCCTCAGCCCTGCCATCCAGCCCCGCGTGCAGCCAGCGGGGGGGGGGGGGTCCTCCAATCCCACCGTGGCCCACCCAGATCCGACAGTGCACCTCCACCCCTCTGCCCAGATGGTCAAGAGATTCCTCAGCCTCCACTGGAGGTCTTATGTGCCTCCCCTTCTCATTTCCTGCTTCACGACTACACGATCTCTTTGCTTTGGCCAGAAAGACTCAATCCCTCCTTACTGAGAGCAGCTGCTGTGTGGCCAGAGCACACTGTCTTCTGTCCACCAGGACCCTACTACGCTGAGAGACCAGTCCCTGTACACACTGGGGGGCCCCGGCCTGGAGTGTCTCTCCTGGAGCCCACCAACCAGCCACATCTGAGTCCACAGGTGCATCAATGCCCGGCACAAATTCCACCCTCCATGAAGTCACCCCACAGTGACGGCAACTGCTGCCCGGATCGCAGCTGGCATCACAGGTGGGGTGTGGGCAGGGGGCACGCAGTGAAGGATGTGACTCAGTGCAGGGGCCCTAATACCCAGCAGAGGCGCCCCACTCCAAACACGGGAACTGTCATTGGCCGAATGAATGAGCAAAAAGACGCAAGAAGAGGAAGCAGGGGGGCTAGGGCAGGCCTTGGGGAGCCCTCAGGTGGTGTTGGGCAGCAGGGCCCCTCACCAAGCACAGCCCTCACTCTCTGCTTTGGAGAGCCCCTGCACATCATTGCTTTGCCTGTCCAGCACCTCTGGTAGCGCCTGCTCCACCTGGGGGACTCCCCCCTACAACTTTCCATTTTCCTCCACAAAAGGCAGCCAGCCCCCTTCTGCCTCCCTTGCAGCTAGGGTTTAATCATGTGACCTGGCCTCCACCAATCACAAGCCAGCCAGACTCAGGATGGGCAGGGGCAACCCAGGAGGCAGGTGCCTCAGTGTAGAATGTATTCTGGTGGCCAAGGGGCAGTGCTGTGACTGGTGCGGGGTGCGCAGGGAGACCAGCTGGAGCGAACCCCCTGTAGCAATTTTTGCTGTGGATTTGGGACCCCCTGCTCCTGGCTCTGCTACAGTTTGCTTTCTCAGAGAGTCTGTGCTATGGAGTATCCTTGAATAAACACTTGTCTGCTTCACCTGGCCAAAGTTGATTTCTGTGTCTGAAATCAGAGACCCAGACCTGCTCACCTCACAGTGATGAACGTGCCCCAGGAAGCTTTGTCAGGGCCCAGATTAGAGAAGTATTTGTGCATGAGCAAGACATCAGGCCTGGGGGAGGAGGGGTCAGAGGTGCCCACTCACCAAAGAGGGACCTAGACGGGACTCTGAGCAGAGGCTACTTTGGATCCTGAGATCAGCTCTCATCTCTGTGCCTTTGCACCTGCCCCTGCCTCTGCCTCTCCACACCCCGAACCACTTCCAAAAACTCTTTATCATCCTTTGAGACTTAGCTTCTCATTGTCTATTTCTGGAAGCTTCCAGCTCCACCCTTTCTGGGCTAGGTGCCCCCTCACTGCTCCCAGAGCCCCCGGGGCCACATCTGACAATGCCCTTCCACATTGCATGATCACTGTCCATTGCCACACCTGTCTGTGTCCCCCCTGGATGGCAACCTCCTGAAGGGCAGGGGCCACCTCTGGTCCACTCTGAGTGCTTCGTGTTCCTGGCATAGAGGACATGCCCAGGGAACGTTTGCTGAGTGACTGAGTGACTGAGGGAGTGTGTGGGAGAAGCCGGGGGTCTCTGGGCTCTGCAAAACGGGAGAGGGGAAAGCAGTTACAGCAGGGCCGGGGGCTTGCCAGGTACACCCACCCCTCCCCAAACTCCCAGGCCAGCGATCGCTTGCTCAGCTTGAAATCTGTGCCAGCAGAGTGTGTGGGGCTGGTCAGGCAGTTCCATCCACCACCCAAGTTTCTTAGCAAATTCAATGGGAAAAGATTTCCCCAAAAATAAATCAAGAGCTACTGAACCGGCTTCAAGGCCCCCTTTATCCCACATTGACTTGTATCTCGGAGATATTTAAGCCTCTCCATTTGTTTGCCAGGGATGCTTGTCGCACAGACATCAAGGCACGTGGCTGCAAGAGCGGCTTCCCTTTGGGCATACGCCTCCTCCCCTCCCTCCTTCCCTGGCAGGCAGGGGTAGTCCCTGACGAGCTGCCCAGAGGTTATCAGGCCACTGCACCAGCCAGGTACCATGGGCAGCAGAGTCCAAGCACCAGGGGTCTCTGCTCCCGCAGGCCACCATCACCAGACTCATGTCCTGAGGTACAAGCTGGGGTCAGCAGGAGCTGACCCTGCAAGGCTGCGCCGGAATGGTCCAGAGCCCAGCCCAGCCCGTGGATGGTGGAAGAACATGAATTCCTTCCTCAAGATGTCTACAGAGTCTCGTTGGCGGAGGCAGGAGGGCAAGACGGGCTGCATCCCATGGTTGCCTGTGACCCAGAGCCCCGTGTCTGCTGAGTATCGGTCTGGAAGTTCCCAGCTCCTTGGTCGAAATGCCTCAGCCCTCTGGCTAAACCCTTTTCCTTAGTTTCCATCCCCAAACCCACTCACACCAGGCATTTGTGTGGGTAGAAGCATTACTGACAGTGGGAGAGGCAGAAAGATCTGCTTTGCAATTATAGGAACGTTGTTAAAATCCTTCTCCCTAGAGGGGCCTGGGTGACTCAGTCGGTTAAGTGTCCAACTCTTCATTGTGGCTCAGGTCATGATCTCACAGTTTGTGGGATCGAACCCCTCATCACACTCTGTGCTGACGGTGTGGAACCTGTTTTGGATTCTCTTTCTGTCTCCTTCTTGGTGCATCAGCCTGGGAGGCACGTGATGTCAGCTCGTCCCAATGCGCCTGATATTAATTTGCCCGAGTGACCAAAATGTTGCGTGACTAGTGTAAAGCTGTGATTTCCCCCTTTAAGTATCCTGTGGGGAGAGTGCTTTAAAACTGTAAATATCCAGGCTGCCTGGGTGGCTCAGTTAGCAAAGCATCCGACTTTGGCTCAGGTCATGATTTCATGGTTCATGAGTTCAAGCCCTGCATCAGGCTCTGTGCTGACAGCTCGGAGCCTGGAGCTGCTTCGGATTCTGTGTCTCCCTCTCTTGCTACCCCTCCTCCACTGTTTCTCTGTCTCTCAAAAATGAATAAATATTTAAAAAATTTTAAGAAAACTATAAATATCCTGTGTCTCACATACACTCAGCACACCAATTTTGATACCCATTTAGGATTGTTTAGGAAACAATTTCTACGCTGGCATTTGCCAAATGGTGGTCCTTAAGCCCATCATTCCTTCTACGTTTATTAGTTGGAATTCCACTGTCAGGAAAAGAAAAGCAGGATCCACCCAACAGATGAGAGTCTCCGGGAATCACAGCGGCTCACCTGGTGTATTGCAAATCATGTGCCTGATAAGGAACTTTATCTGGAATATATTTTAAAACCCTTACAACTCAGTAATAAAAAGAAAAATGAGCCAGTTAAAAAAATGGGCAAGGGAATGGGATCGATATTTTCTCTTTTTTTTTATTTCTTAAAATGTGTATTATGAATTTTTGAGAGAGTGAGAGATGTGATCCAGGGGAGGGTTAGAGAGAGAAGGAGACACAGAATCCGAAGCAGGCTCCAGGGTCCAAGCTGTCAGCACAGAGCCCAATGCGGGGCTTGAATCCATGAACTGCAAGATCATGACCTGAGCTGAAGTCAGATGCCCAACCTGCTGAGCTACTCAGGCATCCCTAGAATTGATGTTTTTCTACAAAAATATTTACAAATGACCAATAAGCACATGAAAAGATGTTCCACATAATGACTGGGGGAATGGACATCAGAACCACTGTAAGGTGTACTTCATGCCCAGTGGGACGGCTGTAATGAAGAAACAGACCCAGGGGTGCCAGGGTGGTTCAGGCGGTTCATCATCTGACTTCGGCTCAGGTCATGATCTCACGGTTTGTGGGTTCGAGGCCTACATCGGGCTCTGTGCTGACAGCTAGCTCAGAGCCTGGAGACTGTCTTCCGATTCTGTGTCTCCCTCTCTCTGATCCTCCCCTGCTCATGCTCTCTCTCTCTCTCTCTCTCTCTCAAAAATAAAGAAAACATTAAAAAAAAAAAAAGAAACAGATACGGGGCACCTGGGTGGCTCAGTGAGTTAAGCATCCAACTCTTGGTTCCCGCTCAGGTCATGATCTTGCAGTTTGTGAGTTTGAGCCCTGCATCGGGCTCTACACGGCACTGTGGAGCCTACTTGGGATTCTTGCTCACTCTCTCTCTTTCTCTCTTAAAGTGAATAAATAAACTTAAGAGAAAAAGAGAAATAGACATTAACTAGTGCTGGCCGGGCTGCAGAGGCTAGAACACTCACTTGCGCTGATAGGAATATAAAATGGTGCAGCTGCATTGGAAAACAGTCCAGCTTTTCCTCAAAAGGTTAAATAGAGGAATTTCCGTGCCACATGGCTCCCTCGCTCACTCCTAGGTGTACATCCAAGAGAAGTGCGTACGTTCACACAAAGACTTGTACGCAAATGTTCATGGCAGAAAAAAACTTGGAAAAGATCCAATGCCCAGCCGGTGACAAGTGTCCTAATAAGGTGTGGCCTGCCCACCCGACGGGTATTATCTGGCTGTGAGAGGAAACAATGGACGGATACACACTGCTACCCCGGGGCGAACCTCGACGACACGATGCTAAGAAAATGAAGTCAGACACAAAGGACCGCAGGCTCTGTGATTCCACGGGTGAAATGTCCCAAAGATGCAAATTTAGAGACAGGAGGTAGATTGGTGGCTGCCAGAGCCTGGCGCAGGGAGTGACAGCTAACAGGTGCGGGGTTTCTTTTTGGGGTGAGCAAAATGTTCTTAAATTGTGGCGGTTGCTACACTGCCCCATGAATCCACTACAAACTGAAAATTGTAGATCTCAGGGGCCCCTGGGTGGCTCAGTCGGGTTGAGCATCCAGCTTCGGCTCAGGTCATGATCTCGCGGTTTGAGTTCGAGCCCCACATTGGGCTCTGTGCTAACAGCTCAGAGCCTGGAGCCTGCTTCAGATTGTGTCTCCCCCTGCCTCTGTCCCTTCCCATCTCGTGCTCTCTCTCAAAAATGAATAAACATTAAAAAAAGTTTTTTAAAATCTGTGTATCTCAGATGGGTGGGCTGTATGTATGTGAGTTATATCTCAACACAGCCACTATTACACACACACACACACACACACACACACACACACACACACACACACCCCAGCAACAACCCTCTCGGAGCTTCATGGGAGAAGGAAGTTTCCATGTCCCGGCCCAGCCCAGCCCCCTGAGCTCCTCCCTCCAGCAGCTCGGGCCCCACGATGCTGACCCCCCTTCTCCCAGGCCGGGCCGCCCCAGCACCAGCGAGATGGGCTGTCCGGTGGTTCAGACGGGGAAGGTTCCCGGCTGCATGTTCACTGGCTCTCTCTCCACTCCCCAGTGAACTATCCCGAGCCAGACTCTGTGGTTTTGTGCCTTGAAGCCCAAGGCCATGAATCAACATAATCTACTTACTTATCAGGACCGAAGGCTGCAGTCACCGTGCGTGTAGGAGACACAGCTCACATTTCTCAGCGCCTCGGTGGCAGAGGGCCGGCCGCACCCCAGTGTGCCCTGGGGAAAGCCAGGGCAAAGCCATCGTGCTCCTAGATCCTGCCGGACTCATCCCGCCCCGCCCCCCCTCCCCGCCATACCTTTCCCCCAGCGTCTGGGCCAAGCCGCTTGGAGCCTGGCAGTCTGAGACCCCTTTTGCCACTTCGGTGACTCTGGTGGATGAGCCAGGCCCGGCCCTGCCCATGCTGGGCTCCCCGGCTTTGGCTTTATTACTCTGCTTTACATAAAACACAACCCTATCCTGGGAGGGCGGGAAGGAGGGGCTAAAAGAACAAGCCCCCAGCTATAAAATAAATAAGTCCTGGGGGTGCAAAGCATGGCATGTGGGCTGCAGTTAACACACTGTATTGTATATTTGAAAGAGGCTAAGAGTAGATTTTAAAAGGTTTTGTTACAAGAAACAATTATTTTTATTTTTTTAATTAAAAAAAAATTGTTTAATGTTTATTTTCATTTGAGAGAGACATAGAGACAGAGCAGGGGAGCGGGAAAGGGAGATACAGAATCTGAAGCAGGTTCCAGGCTCTGAGCTGTCAGCACAAGGCCCGATGGGGGGCTTGAACCTATGAACCATGAGATCATGACCTGAGCCGAAGTCAGATGCCTAACTGACTGAGCCACGCAGGCACCTCTAGAAAAAAAATCTTGGGGCACCTGGGTGGCTGAGGCAGTGAAGCGCCTGACTTCGGCTCAGGTCACGATCTCATGGTTCGTGGGCGCAAGCCCCACGTCGGGTTCTGTGCTGACAGCTCGGAGCCTGAAACCTTCTTTTGATTCTGTATCTCCCTCTCTCTCTGCTCCTCCCCTGCTCATGCTCTTTCTCTCTCTTAAAAAGTAAACATTAAAAAAAAAAAAGCCTCATTGTTAGAAAAAGAAAGAACGCCCTTCTGAAGTCTCACTGGAGTCCACGTCTGAGTTCAGCTTCCTAAATGATTGTGTTCTTGCCAAACATAAATCAGATCAGGGCCTTCCTCTGCCTAGATAACCCTCCAGAAGCTTCTCACTGTGATCGTAATAAAATCCAAACTTTGTGCCTCCGTCTACAAGCGCTCACAGGCTGCATCCCTCCGCCTCTCTCTCCCATCACTGGGGAAGGCCTGGAGGGGTGAAGGCAGAGAAAACTTCCTGAACTGCCACTGTGACCTCTTTGTGCCGCTTGTCCTCTCCAACTGCATTTCCTTCTCCACACTGTGTGGGGCCAAACCAGTCAGAAAGAAGGGTCGGCCCAAGCACCGACCTTGACCTGAAGCACCACCTGCCGGCCTCCCGGGGGCCTGTAACCACCACGGCTCTGCCTGGCGGGAGGAGTGCCAGGTGCCCCCACTCGAAGCACTGCGTCGCTGACATCACGCAGAATTGTCAGCACGCGGTGATAATATAGAGCAAGCAAACGCTGAGTCCATTTCATTATCACTATTAAATCCTCCGGAGATGACGCACCCCAGGGACCACGGGCCACTCACAAACCTGTCCCCCCCTGCATGTCACTGTTCTGCAGATGAGGCCCTCCGTCCAGTTTCCTCTCCGTCAGGTGTAGGAAAAGGGAGGGCAAAGCTCACATTCACACCTTCGGGTTCCCTGACACAGGTACAAATTTTATGTCACCGCACGGGGGCTGGGCAGGTCAGTCAGTTCCTGCCAGGGAGAGAGGGAGGGAGGGAGGGGCTCAGTCACTGGGTCACCCTGCAGGAATTCAAGCAGCCCTCACAGGACAGGCTCTCTGGATTGGGGCTTGGGGGGTGGGGCAGGAGGCGATTGGTATTCATTTAAGTTCCGTTGGCTTCCTCTGAGATGAGCATGGGCATTCTAGATCCTTCAGTGGAGCCTCTGGAGAGGCGGGCTGCTAGGGGGTCCAGGACACTCGCTGCTGATGGTGGGGCAGAAGCGAAATAGAAAAGTGTCTGAACGTTTGTCCTGGTTCCCTGTGCCGGCATGTCCCCTCACCCCCTTCCCCCCCCCCCCCGACCTATCAGGGAGGCCGAGTTCTCTGCATTTTTTGGATGAGTAAACCGGGGCAAAGTTATAGCCAATGGGCAGCCAGCTGGGCAGGCTCCAGGGGGGAGCGCCTCCCTGTGCCTCTGCCCCCTGCCCCCCAGCTGCAGAGAGGGGATAAATGACAGTGAGGAGAAGAGGCTGGGTCGGGGCGCTGTTCTCAGGAAAGATAGAGGGAGGTCCCGCTTCACGACTGGCCAAGCAGCGCAGACCGTTGTGAATTGTCAAGTTGCAACAGAAACGCCAGGGAAAGAAACATTGGCCAAGTGGGCAGAGAAAGGCTGGCCGGGAAAACAGCCTTCTGTTCCAGTTTCTGCGGGGGGATTCAGACAGATTGGCCGCGGGGATCCAGCCCCTGCTGGGGACCCGCCGCCAAGTCAGACATTAGCCACGTGCACCATGACGCGTTGTGGCCTCACCACAATCCTCGGGGGAGACACTAATTATGCCCATTGTACCGATGATGGGACTGAGTGTTAGAGAAAGGCAGCAGCCTGTGTAAGAAAGCCAGGAGCTCTGCCTTCTTCCTTTTTAGGGAAACGTGAACCCTGACCTCCTTAGCCCCCTCCTATTCCCCACCCCTATTCTACAGCTCCCCCCAAATAGTCCAGCCCCCCAGAGTCTTCCCCTCCTGCCGGCAGGTGTATGGCTGGCTACTGCCAGAAGAATCCCAGGACCCCACCCCCAGCCCCATTCTTGAAGATTTTGTGAGAAGGGAACCTTCCGGAACTTTGAGCCCAACTTGGACACTAGTAGGTATTAGAAAAAAATAGTCAAGTGTGTAATGAATTCCTGCAACGTCCCAGGCCGGGAACCCCCATTTGCAATTTCTGGTAATCCCACAGCTAACACATCGCAGAGGGCAGGGCTGGAATGGCCGAAACAGAGCTGGGGCCAGACTCACACGGACCTACCAAGGGACTCTCGGGGACTGAGCTGGCCCGTGGCCACTCCCCCTTGTCTCCAGCTTCCTGAGCCTTCTGAGCTGCAGACCTCGCTCTTCTGGGTGAACCTAGAAGCTGGGACAGGGCTCCTGGATGGGGTGTTAGGGCTCCTGTGTGGACAGATGAGCCGAGGGGTCTCGCCCGGGTACACCTCCTCCCCTCGAAGCCTCCTCCTGCGACTTCAGCTCCCTGCTGACCGAGCCTCGCCCTGTCTGTTTTCACTATTAAGCCCAAGTCCACAAGACAAGGATCAGGGTCTTCAGAGCAAAGAGACTTGTCTAGAAGCTCACCTTACGTCCTCTCCTGCTCCGAGCCCCAACACGTTAGGTCTGCTGCCTCAAGGGCACGTTTACAATCTGACGTCTCATATGGGCATATGAATTCCATTCTACTGGCCCACCCAGAATCTGAGCTCCGGGAGGGCAAGTCTTGGGCTGGGCCTAATTTCTGCATCCCGGAATGCTAGCCCGGGGCCAGGCTGCAGAAGGAAAGAAGAAAGGGGCGGGGCGGGGGGTGGGTGGGGGCAGGAGATCAAACAGGGCAGGGTGGCATCATTTAGGACCTGAGATCAGACCTCCATACGGCCGCTGTAGCAATGGGAAGCATCTGTTCAGACTCTTGATTTTGGCTCAGGTCATGATCTCATGGTTCACAGGATCGAGCCCCATGTCAGGCTCTAAGCTGACAGTGCGGAGCCTGCTTGGGATTCTCTCTCTCCCTCTATGCCCCTCCCCCTGATTGCGCATGCACATGCGCTCTCGCTCTCTCTCTCTCAAAATAAATAAATAAACTTAAAAGTAATGGAAAACTGGAGCACCCTGAGTGGCTCAATCGGTTAAGGTACAAATTCGGCTCAAGTCATGATCTCATGGTTCCTGAGTTGGGGCCCTGTATCGAACTCACTACTGTCAGCGCAGAGCCCACTTTGGACCCTCTGTCCTCCTCTCTCTGCCCCTCCCCAGTTCGTTCTTTCTCTCTCTCTCAAAATAAATTAATGAAAAATGTTTTTACAAAATGGAAAATCTATTGACTCCAGTGACCAAAATGTAGGTCAGGCAGGGGAGGCCCTGGCCCTTCGGCGCTTTGGTTGAATCAGTTGAGGCCCTGCAGGCCCCTGGCTCTGCTGCCTCCCTCATCTGCTCTCAGGGCAGACCTCTCTCTCCTACTGGCTGCTTCAGATCCACTTTTGCAAGCGGTGCCACCAGAATACAAAGTCAGGTTTGTTCTCCCTACTCTAGATTTTAAAGCCCCAGTGAAGGATTGTGATAGGCCTACATGGTGTAATGTGACCACCCCTCGGCCCAAGGGGTGGGGATTTGGGTCTGTTAGAAGAAGCAAGGAGGGCCGCCTGGGGGGCTCAGTCGGTTAAGTGTCCGACTTCCGCTCATGATCTCATGGTTTGTGAATTTGAGCCCCACGTCAGGCTCTGGGCTGACAGCTCAGAGCCTGAGCCTGCTTTGGAGTCTGTGTCTCCTTCTCTCTCTGCCCACTTGCCCCCTCACCTCATGCCCTGTCTCTCAAAAATAAATTAAAACATTTTTAAAAATTAAAAAAAAAGCAGCAGCAAGAAATTAGCACAGGGCAGACAGACTAACAGACGTCTGCCACCCATGGATATGATTTTGTTTGCTGCTCATATCGGTTCCGGAAGGAATATGGTGTAGTCCATCCGGGCTACTAAAACTAAAGTACCAGAGACTGAGTGGATTATAAGCAACAGAAACTACTTCTCACAGTTCTGGAGGCTGGAAAGTCCAAGATCCAGGCTCTGGCAGATACGGGGTCCGTGGAGAGCTCTCTTCCTGGTCCATAGCGCTCTCACGATCATCTCCCACAGGCCCCGCCCCTACTGCCAATACAGACCGGGGGCTAGGATACCACACAAACATTCCGACCATAGCAGAGGGCAAGAAGAAAGGGCGAGCCCTGGGGCCCCTTTTCAGAGGAACTGAGGCCTTGAGAGCACCTTCCTCTCGTGACACCACTAAGCAGGGCGTGTGCCAACCCCAAACCCAGCCCCCCGATGGCCAGCCCACACTGCCCCCCACACCAGAGGGCAACTGAGTTGGGACTTAATTCCCACTGTGATTGAAGGGAGCAAAGGGAAACTGGGTTTCAAATATGTTTTGAGAAATTTCACCGAGATTGAAGTGACATAGTCCCAGGCACACGTCAGCGCAAATGCATGCAGAGAGAGGACGGAAGCCTCCATTGGTCAGCACCCCAGGGCTGTGCACGTGAGCATGCAGGAGGTTTTAGGGATGATAGCATCCACCCAGACAGGTGACACAAGGTGCCCTGAAAAGCCGGAAAAGGATCATTGCAGCTACTACTTAAATTTTTTTAATGTTTATTTATTTTTGAGAGAGACAGAGTGTGTGAACTGGGGAGGAGCAGAGAGAGAGGGAGACACAGAATCCAAAGCAGGCTCCAGGCTCTGAGCTGTCAGCACAGAGCCCAACGCGGGGCTCGAACCCATGAATCATGAGATCATGACCTGAGCCCAAGTCAGACGCTTAACTGACTGAGCACCCCAGGCGTCCCTCACGGCTACCATTTATTGAGTACCGACACTCTAAACATCAGAGAGCACTTTTCTCCCCACCCCTGAAGTTTCCATTGAGGGCGGGGTGCCCCCTATTCGCTTCCTGACCCCCACCCCACCCCTCCTCCCCGGGGAGGAGAACGGACTCCCCAGATTGGTGGAGTTTGGAGAAAGAAGTGACCGTGCCCAGCGTAGTTCCTTCTGGGCATGCTCCTTTCCAACCGGCCACGTGCAGAGAGGACCCCAGCCCCGAAAGTGTCCGAGTCACCTGGGTTGTGAACCTTTGAGGGGAAGAAGTCGGATTTCTTGGCCTCCCCAAAGCTCCAACAGCAAGTACGTAATAAATATCCAATAGCACGGTAAGGGACGTATTCTTATTCCCATCTGAAGGACCGGGACACTGAGGCTAAATGAACTAAGACCACTGAGGCCGCGGGACTCAGAAGCCATGTGCCAGGCATGTAACCTGAGCCTCGGGCCTCTCCAAACTCAGGCTTGGGGACGCCCGTCCAGTTCTTTCTCCGTGGCACTTGGTCACAGAACAGACCTCAGAGAAGACCATCAGATGTCACCCCTTGCAGTTGAAAACAGATGCAGAGACAGAGTTCTCATCATAAAGGACTGAATGAGATGTCCTGTAAAAACAGGCTTCGAGCCCCCCATCTGGAAAGAACACTGCGTACCTCCCGGGGTTAGCGTGACTGCATTCCAGATACAAGCGCACGTACAGGGGCGCCTGGGGGGCTCAGTCCGTTGAGCGGCTGACTCTTGATTCTGACTCAGATCATGATCCCAGGGGCCTGGGATCAAGCCCCACATCAGGCTCTGTGCTGAGCATGGAAGCTGTTTACGATTCTCTCTCTCTCTCTCTCCCTCCCTTCCCTGTCCCTCTCCCCTGCTCCCCTTCTCTGCCCCTCTTCCCTGCTCATGCCCTCTATCTCTAAAATAAAAAATAAAGTGCACGTAGAATACTGGCACCCAGGCATCGCATGTGGAACATGCTCAATACATTCTGGCTCCTCCGTTGTCTGTGTGACCTTGGACAAGTCACCTGCCCTCTCTGAACCGTGACTTATTTGCCTACATGCTGGCTGCGATGCTGGCACCCAGTGAAGTGGATTATGTGAGGATCGTGTGGAGACGGGTATAGAGAAGTTCTCTGCTCTGTATCCAGCTCAGGGCAATGGCAGGGGGCTGGGATTCTCGTCTACACCCCACAGTGAGCTCTCCCTAATTCTTGCCCCTAAGCCAATACTGGCCCGACTCACTGAGGACCAGGCGGTCACAGCCCAGTAAGCCAGGGCAGTTCTGCTGGGCAGACCATTGTAACCTGAGCTTGGTCTTTTCTCTCTCATCCATTCCCCAGCCTGGGAACCCAACCAGGCTGAGCGGGGCCCTCTGATTCACCCCCGTTTCCCCAAACCAGTCTGGACATGGCCCGGAGGAGGGCCTGCGTGCACAGCTGTGGCCTGAGTACACGCGTGAGCGTGTCAGTAAATGAGTTCGAGCCACAGAGTCACTGAGTGCCTGTTATCTGCCAGGCGCAATGAATTGTGGAATAAAAGTGGCCCAGTCCTGGCCTCATGGCGGCTCCAGTCTACGGGGGCAGAAGATGAAAGAACATGCATGGGTCAATCATGGGGCCTTGTGGGCTAGGGCACAGAATTCGAATTTTATCCTAAATCTCATCGAAAGCCGTTCTGAAGTTCTCCTCAGGGAGAGACATGACCGGATTGGCGTGTCGGCGGCTCTGGAACGGATGGGAGGTGGGGCCGGCGCGTCGGCCGCCACGGCGGGTCCCCACAATGGGTCATGGCGGCTGGGACCGGCGTGATGGTGGGGCCGGGGTGAGCAGGAGCTGTGTGGGGGTGCACTTTAGAGCCGGAAGCCACAGCACGTGATGGGCTCTCTGGGCAGCAGAAATGGTCAGCGTTGAGTTGGGGACATGGGGAGTTTGGGTCTGGCCTGGGGACGTCCAGGTGCAGGTGTTAGGGATAAGCAGGGTCCACGGGCTGGCGCTCAGGGGTAAGTGCTAGAGGGCTTAGGGACAGAATGGGGACAGGTGAGTGGGTGTCCTGGCTAGAGCCGGCTGCAGGCCTCCTGTGCATGCAAGCAGTTTTTCAGGATTCCTAGGAGCTGGGACCCCGAGTTGGGAGACCCGCTGGCCCTGACCTCTCCACAGCCCACCCCCCATTTCTTCTGGCCACAGGGGCGCGCATTCCTGCAGCTTCAGGGAGAGAAAAGGCTCCGGCAGGAAGCGGCAATGGAGGCAGCGTGGACAGACCCCGGGGAGGATGGGAGGAGCAGGGAGGGGGGGAGGGGGGCCTGGACGCCCCTTCCTCCGTCTGTTTGCACAGCTGTCCAGGCTGAGCCAGGCAGGGAGTCACTGGCTTGCACTTCACCCCTCCACCCCTAGGGGAGGCCAACTTGCCGTCCGCTATGGAACTCGGTGACACAGTCCTGGTCTTGGAGACCCTCCTTGCTGTCACCTTCCCACCTGAACAAGCAGCCCTCCTCTGTTCCCCGTGTGACCGCACTTGAAGACACAGACATCGCCGGGGTAGTTCTGCCATCTTTCCAGCTTCTGTCTGTGCACCACTGTTTGGTGCATTGAATGAAAAGTGCTTGATTCATATTTCTCAGGCTAGGATTAAGCTCTCTCTTTGTTTTAGAATGTTCATTTATTTATTTTGAGAGAGAGAGAGAGAGAGAGAGAGAGAGAGAGAGAGAGAGAGAGAGCGCCTGCATGCAACAGGGGAGGGGCAGAGAGAAAGAGGGAGACAGAGCATCCCAAGCCGACTCCATACTGTCAGCACAGAGCCCAGATCATGACCTGAGCCGAAACCAGGAGTCAGACACTTAACTGACTGAGCCACCCAGGCACCTCTGTCTCTGTCTCTGTCTGTCCCTGTGGGAAGATAGTGAGCAGGGTGGGAGTGGGGGCTTCTCCTCAGGGAGACCTACCCCAGCTCCGGATGGTTGAGGAAGCTTTTTCTCCCCAGCTTCCAGATCTGCAGGAGGCGCCGCCAGGCCCGTCCCCAGCTGCCGGCATTAGTCAGTCCTGGCGGGGAGGGAGTGCAGGGACCCTTTCCTGGGCACTCACGGGGCCACAGGCGCTGGCGGGCATGGTGCTAACCTCCCCTGCGTTGTGTCAGGCAATTCCCTCAGTAGCCCCGTGGCGTGAGGCAGGAGGTACGTTCGGGGTCCCAAGAAAGGCACTCAGGAGGGCCAAGTGACTCCCCCGGGACACTCAGGAACTTCATGGCCGGCCTGTCTGACCTCCTGGTCACCTTGCCTCTGGACCGCCTGTTCCTCAAGAGGCCTCTCAGAAGTGACCGTGCAGGGGCGTTTGGGCGGCTCAGTTGGTTAAGCATTCGACTTCAGCTCAGGTCATGATCTCACGATCCGTGGGTTCGAGCCCCGCGTTGTGCTCTGTGCTGACAGCTCAGAGCCTGGAACTGCTTCGGATTCTGTGTCTCGGACACTGTGTCTCCTTCTCTCTCTGCCCCTCCCTTGCTCATGCTGTGTCTCTCTGTGTCTTTCAAAAATAAACGTTAAAAAAAGTTTTTTAAAAAAGTGGCCATGCAGAGACCCCGACAGGGACCAGTGGATCATAAGAAGAAATGACATGACTTGGGGACTCTGCTCCCTGGCTTCCCCACCCCCTCCCAGGTGCACACAGAGATCTCCCCTCTGTGACTCCCCACCGCACCAGCCTGGGAGCCAAAGTCACAGTGTCTCTTGCTTGGGACAGAGAGACACAGGCCTCACATCAATGCCAGTAACGGTTTACCCACTTGGCTTCCTGTTAGGTTTTTTCTTCCTTCCCCGAAAGGGTGTCTCTTATCTTAAACGCCTTAGGGGGGTTTGTGCCGGGCTGTTTACCATTCGGTGACAGTTGGTGCCAGAACCAGCCTCTGGGGGGAAATGAGGGGGAGAAAAGCAAGCCACGGTGGGCCCTGGGTCCAGACCGGAGGGGACAGGCAGGACAATGCCAAAGCCATGTGCCGCGTCAGGCTCCATCTTCCGGACAGGGCCAGCCTAGGCCGGTGAAAGTGCAGGGAAGGGGCCAGGAGCTCCATGTGATCCACCAGATGGAGAGCCAAGAGGTAGCTGTGTGCTGACAGGTTCACTCTGGCTCCTGAGCCAGGAGCTCTGGGTCATTCATGACAATTGCAAAGTGAGAGAACGTGCTACAGAAATTGGCCCTTCCACATCTTTCCACTACCCAGCAGTCCCTGGTGAGGACCTCTCGATGCCCGGCCATGTGAGCTCCGACTGACCCGGTGGCCCAGTTCTAACGGGCATCTTGCATCCTCCTGGGGTCTCTAAGTTATAGCCTTGCCCTTGCCGATCTGCCCAGAATGCTCGGCAGCTGGGGGCCCTGTTGGCACCTGCTCGTCCCCCACTCCCAGACTCCGGAGACCCAAAGTCAGCTTCACTCAGGACTGCCAGGCTGCTGGTCCCTCTTCCTCCCTGCTCCTGCCCTCAGATGTCTCTCCGCCTGAGGGACTGCCTCCTGGCCAAATGTTACTTTCTCCCCGGGAGTGCAAGGGTCTGGATGAGTGATCCCCAATCGCCTGTAAACCAGACAGCCCCCAAGCCCCCTGACCATCCCTCTCAGCCCGTCCACGGTCTAAGTTCAAGGCTGACGCAGATCTGACTGACCCTGAACCTCTGTCCCATCTTCTTAACCTGTGCCGTGTCTGGGCCATGTGAGGAACGGAGGCAGGAATGAACAGAGAGGTAGAGCTGGCTGGGGTTCAGTGGGGAGATGTGGTCCTAGAGTGACCTGGGAGGGTGGCATGGCCTGGGGTTGGGTTAGCCAAACTCTGACCAGTGATGGCAAAGCAGATTCCAGAAGCCAATTCCTACAGCCAGGCGAGGCACAGAGAACCAGACACTTGGATCTCCGGCTTCAGTCGAGATGCTACACAACACAGGAGAATGGCCTAAATGGAATCCCACCAACTCTACTAACCCGCCAGACTCTACTCTGAGACCTAGCGAGGATGTCAGTGCCCAAGATGGTCATGCACCCTCTCTGACGCTGCCTCTGGTCATGGTCACGTCCAAGGCGAGCTGTACAGGAAATGGCAACACCTGAGGAGGGAGGAGGAGGTGTGAGAGCCCAGGTGGCTGTCCCCCGTGCCCGGCTGCCTGGCTGCCTCCCCTCCCACAACCAGACCCGGAAGCGCTGGCCAGAGGTTCTTGAGGAGGGCTGAGAAACCCGGGGAAGGAGAGAGACGGCAGCAAGTGCGGGGAGACTGGTGTTCACGGACCAGCTGGGCAGACGCACATGGGGACTGCATGTGTCTGGGGCTGTGGGTAAGATGGGGACACCGAGGCGCCAGGGAGTGGAAGGAAAACTGACATGTGTGAAAGCCTCTGAAGTTACTCATTCATTTTCTTGTTCACTCTTTCAACAAATATTTCTTGAGCTTCTAGGCATGCAGGATAGCACAAAGATAAGAGCCTGGACTCTGGGGCCAAATGGCCTGAGTTCAAGTCCCTGCTCTGCCTTATTTTTTTGTTTGTTTGTTTTTAAACACAGATGCTTCTCTCTTTTTTTTTTTAATGTTTGTTTATGGGGGGTGGGCAGAGAGAGAGGGACAGAGGATCTGAAGCAGGCTCTGTGCGGACAGCAGATAGCCCGATGCAGGGCTCGAACTCATGAACTGCAACAGATCAAGACCTGAGCCAAAGTCGGATGCTTAGCCAACTGAGCCACCTGAGCGCCTCTTTAATTTTCTTTTTTTTTTTAATTTTTTTTAGTGTTTAATTTTTACTTTTGAGAGAGAGAGAGAGAGAGAGAGAGAGAGAGAGAGACAGTGTGAGCAGGGGAGGATCAGAAAGAGAGGGAGACACAAAATCCAAAGACAGGCCCCAGGCTCTGAGCTAGCTGTCAGCAGAGAGCCTGACGCGAGGCTTGAACCCACAAACTGTGAGATCATGACCTGAGCCGAAGTTGGACACTTAACTGACTGAG
Organism: Suricata suricatta; assembly: GCF_006229205.1. NCBI lineage: Eukaryota > Metazoa > Chordata > Mammalia > Carnivora > Herpestidae > Suricata > Suricata suricatta. Next base: position 30,253,414 of record NC_043707.1, on the reverse strand, counting down.
CCACCCAGGTGCCCCTAATTGTTTTAATTGCAGTAAAATACACATAACATCTACCTTCGTTACCATTTTTAAGTGCACACTTGACCGTGACCTATGCAAAGGGGCCATCTGTGTTTCCAATGCTTTCTGTCTCCTTGTGGACAAAGGCTGCAAGGGACATAATATTATGGGCAGAAATCCTGGGCCTTGAGGTTGCTCCAGCTGTGCCTCCTGGACAAAGTGGGATAATGTCGGGGGGAGGGGGTTGCCAGAGGAGAGAGTCTCTGCACTTCATTCCTACATCTCTGTCCCCAGCCTGCCTTGCCTCAAACTCTGAAAAGCTCGGAGGCTCCTCTGGAAGCCTGAGCCAACCTGGAATCTGGTTTTGCTCTGGAGTCAGGCTGGGCCCCTGGGATGTGATCGCAGGGAAGCTGGGGGCCACCATCAAAGTGCCAGGGAAGGGGGATGTGGAGAGCAGGAGCATTCTGGGAAGGAGAGCCCCATGGGGAAGGTGGACAGGTGGTGGGTATCCGGACAGGTGGAGGGGTCGGGTCACCTCTGCCCTTGAGAAGCAGGGGCCCCTTGCACTTCCTGATGCTGACTGAGCAGGGACTGTCCAGGAAGGTAGATCTGGCCTGGCTCAGGGGACCCACGCTCCCAGAAGACGTCATTGGCCCTGGAATGGAGAAAGAGCTGGGAATGCAGTGACAGTGGCTTGGCAACCCGCAGGGCTCCAGGGCTCCTCCCGTTCCCCACCCAAGGGCCAGTTCCTCCTCTCCCTCAGGGATGCATATCCAACCACAAGGGACAAGAAGAGACTCTTGGAATGTCCCCCAGTGGAAAGGCCCTTTCAGATCCAGCCACCTTGTTATCCAGACTGGGAAACTGAGGCTCGAAGAGGGTGCCCGCCCCCTACCCCGCGCGTCGCCGCTCGGCCCGCGCCAGGCAGGGGGCGCCCTTCCCCGCGCCCCGGCCCCGCGGCCACCCGCGCCTGGCCGGTCCCCAAAGGAAAGCCCTCTTAAAGAGTTTTTCCTTTCGCGTGAACCCACCGCCTCCATCCAGCCGCGCGGTCTCAAAGGTGAACATCGCATAAATGCGTTACAGATGTGTTTCCTTCCATTTTTGGCTACCGCAGGGCGCCTGCGAGCGGAGGCGGCGGCGGCCCGGCGCGATCCAGGCCGCGTTTTCCGTCCCGCCCGCCAACTTTTTCAAGCTGTAGTTATTTGATAATGATTTTTTTTTAAACCTCTCCCAATAATTGTTATCCTCCCCGCCCGGTGCAGCTCAGGTGATGGGCACAGACTGCAGACGCCGCCGCCTCCTCCTCTGGGTGCCCTGCGGCTGCCCCCAGAGTGAAAAACCACAGCCAGGCACCTTCTGCAAAGCCAAGGTCGAGGGTCCAAGTCTGGGCTAGCCCAGCTGGGTGGGACCACCCCCAACCGCTCCCAGGATTCCGCAAGGCTTCTGCACCACCGACCCCTCCTCCCATAACCAGGCCACCCCTCCAAAGCCCACAGTCAGGGGCCGAGGCTGTCTGCTGGATGACTGAACAGAGAGGGTGTGCTGGGCACAGAGCTCCACGCTGCAAACCTTTATTGGGCACCTACTGTTTTCCCAGGCTCTGAACAAAGCCCTGGCCTCAAAGACCAGCAAGCACAGTGCCTGCCTTCGGGGCTTTCAGTCCAGAGGAGCCTGGGGCCACGCACCCCTGAGCAGGAAAGATGAGGGCGGGATTTGGGCCGGAGGTTGCTCAGGGTGGCAAAGCTGGAGGAGGAGGGCTTGCTACCCCCACCACAAGACCCCTGGAGAGCTCCCACACCCTCTTTCCTTACCCTTCATCCTCTTGCCTCTGGCCTCTTCTAAGACTCTACAAGACTCAGAAGATCGGGGTCACGCAGTCGGGGTACATAGGCAGCTGTCCGGCTGTCAGGGTCTCTAAAGCCACAGCCAGGATGGAAGCATGTGTCCCTTTTAGAGTTCAACCCCCAAGGGAGGGGCCGGGTAAGCCCTTCCCTCCCCATTGGAGGGTCACAGGTATTTCTGAGGTTCAACTACAGTGGTGTGATGGCATGCCCTTTGCTGGGGGGAAGTGACACCCCCGGAAAGCCCAAAGTCCTTTAGTTAAACCTGAATTCATTTTAAGTTTTTACATTGATCCATTTGAGGGAAAATTGGGGCAGCCAGCAGCAGGGGGTGAAGGAGGAAGAAGCGAAAGGTTAAAAAGGCAAAGGGGCAGCATTGGGGCGCTAAGAAGAAAGGGGTGCTGGCTGGAGGCCTGAAAAGACTGTCCTTGGGCTGCCCCTCCACTCCCCTCACTGCTGGCTCCTCTCCAAGCCGGCCCACCTCTTGAAACACGGCGCCCATCGCTCCCTTCTTCCAGCGGTCTAGCTCAGAGACACAGTGTCCTCAAGAGATACCAGTCAATCCCAGTGAATCCCAGGGTAGCTGAGGGGCAGCACGGGGTGTTGCAATGGGCTCTACCCCCATCTCTTTGAGCCTCAGAGAAATCCCTCTCTTCCTGTCTCCGTGGATCCCTCCAGGAGGGGGCTCCCAGAGACACCTCCCCTCCTCATCCTGCCCGGAGGAGGGGCATCAGCTGCAGGGCTGGAGGCCCCTTGTCTGAAAAGAAGCAGGATTTATCTCAGTTTGGGGAGGTCCGGGGCCCTGGAGTCCTAGATCATCATTAGTTCCATCAAAGAGGCGGCTGTGATCTGAAGGGGCAGAGATGCGCGGCATCCAAATTGGAAACAGGCTGGTGGGCTGTGGGGCAGGAGCAGGGCTGGCGGGGGCTCTGGCCTCCCCGGGGAGCCCGGGACACTGGAGGAGTCCCACAGACAGTGCGCAGGAAGAGGAGGAGGAGGGAAGAGCAAACATTCCACGTGGGCTCCAGGGAAGAGAGCCGAGCGAGATGGAGCACAGCCAGGCCTACAAGTGAACGTGACCTCCCCGAGGGGGTGGGGAGTGGAGGCAGCCAAGCCCACTAGCAAAAGAGGGCCTCGTGTGCGTCTAGCCCCGGGCCGCCCGCAGAAATAGAAAGCACTGCCTTTGCTGTGCAGATGGGGAAACTGAGGCTGGCAGGGGGGAAGCGATGTGCCCAGGGCACTGTGCAGAGCCGGGGTTTCCGCTCAGATGTCTTGCTCTTCAGGCCCTCACACTTCCCAGAAAAGGGAGAGCAGTAGGGCAAGTGTCTCCCAAGGGTCCCCATCCTCAAATCTCCCTGCTAGCGCCCAGCCCAGAGCAACGGCCTGATTTTAAACTCCGGGTAGAACATAGAGATAGAGAAATAGGACAGAAATCTCTTCGAAATATTGGGTGGGAAGTGGTAATACTACAGACAGAAACAGCATTTGTCTATTTATTTTTTAGGTAGGGTCCGTGCCCAGAGTGGGGCTTGAACTCCTGACTCTGAGATTAACGTCTTTGAAGGGGCGCCTGGATGGCTCAGTCAGCTGAGTGTCCAACTCTGATTTCGGCTCAGTTCGTGATGCCTCTGTCGTGAGATCCAGCCCTGTGTGCTGGGCATGGAGCCTGCTTGGGATTCTCTGCCTCCCCCTCTCACTGCCCCTCTCCCACTCACTCTCTCTCAAAATAAATAAATAAACTTTAAAAAATAAAATAAAATAAAATAGTCACATGCTCTACTGACTAAGCCAGCCAGGTGCCTCCAGAAATGGGATTTAAATGACACACTCTTTTTTTTTTTAATGCTTATTTATTTTTGAGAGACAGAGCATGAGCAGGGGAGGGGCAGAGGGAGAGGGAGACACAGAATCCGAAACAGGCTCCAGGCTCTGAGCTAGCTGTCAGCACAGAGCCCAACGCGGGGCTCAAACCCACGAACCGCAAGATCATGACCTGAGCTGAAGTCGGCTGCTCAACCAAATGAGCCACCTAGGTGCCCCAAAATGACACACTCAACTATAAAAACGTCTATAAGATCTGCCCCCACCAGTGCACAGTGCACTTTGCTGATGACTGCCCTCTTTCTAGACGTCCCTCCCGCCCCCCGCCATCAATTCCAGAAGATGTCTTCTGAGCTCGGACTCTCAGGGGCCTCCAGACATCTGACCCCATGCTCCCTGTGCTCCCCTCACCAGGGTACAGAGAGCACCCACAGCCACACGCCTAGGGCACTGACTAGCTGGGGGCACCTGGGTGCAGCCCAGTGTCCCCTGGGCTCCAGAGCCCAGCCTGGGAGGAAGGGATTGTGCCTTAGTGAGTAAGGCCTCCAGCCCCACAGGGGCCCCAAAAGGTAGCCCAGAAAGGACACTGAAATGTCTTTAAGGGGGGATAGAGCCAGAGAAATGCTCCAGCTAGGAATCCATCTTAAGAGAAGGGGAAAAACCAAGAGCAACAAGATTTCTACCCACGGGTGTTCTGGAAACTTTACGCGTAACACTAAGAAATGGGACACGGCCTAAACTTCCAACGGTGAGAGGGCACCATGTCACTTCCAGATGACGCTGGTGGATGGGGTTCGCTGACATGGGAAATGCTTCAGTACAATATGAGAATTACAGAAGGTAAGTGAGGCAAGTGCCCGGGCCCATGACAGACACGAACGCCTGCCTGTGGTTGGAGTGTGATTAAAAACCGGGAACGAATCAGTATGGTATATGGAGCGATCTCGATTCTATAAAACAACACATGCAGAGGAAAAGGCAGGAAGGAAATGCAACAAAATATTGCTGACTTGGGAGATTAGAGATTTTCTGTCAGGAGCAGATCCTTTTTTTTTAATGTTTACTTATTTTTGAGAGACAGTGTAAGCAGGGGAGGGGCAGAGAGAGAAGGAGACGCGGAATCCAAAGCAGGCTCCAGGCTCTGAGCTAGCTGTCAGCACAGAGCCCGGCGCAGGGCTTGAACTCAGAAACCTCGAGATCATGACCTGAGCTGAGGTCACCGCTTAAATGACTGAGCCACCCAGGCGCCCCAGGAACAGATTTTTAAAATTTGTTTTAATTAAAATTTTCCCAGCTTCTTCATTGGAAAGATTTCAAACATGCAGCAAAGTTGGTACCTCTCCCCAGATTCTACCACTAACTTTGTATAATGCTTGATCACGCATCTTCTACCCCTCCCTCTATCCATCTATAAACCCACCTCGTCTTTTTTTTTTTGACGCATTTTAAAGTAAATTGCGGGCAACAGTAACTTCGCCCTACATATTTCAACAGGCACGCCAGGAAAGAGTGTTTTTAATAGCTGCCTGGGGGCCAGAGGCTGTCCTTAGCTCGGAGGAGAGCAGCCCCCAGCTGCCCCCGCCTTGCAGCAGGCTGGTCCCGAGGAACTGAGGCGGGTTTGGGGTGAGGCCCGGGCTCCGGTCTTACTCTCTGGGGATCTGGATAGTCCCCAGAGCCCTGTCCTTTCTCCCAACCTGAGGCAGGGATAAGGAGATGTCAACAGACTTTCTTCTGGTCACCTGAGGGCACGGTGAAGGTTATTTGAGAGCGCCGAATCCTAACCACTAGACCACCAGGGAACACCTGTGGTGAAGGTTATTTGAAATGAAGCCTGCACTCACCTTGGGCTCCTGCAGGGATAGAACGGTCAGATTTAACAAATACAAATATAGGGCACTCCATTATATTGGAGTTTTCAGATAAACAACACTTTTATCCCCCCCCCACCCCCCGGGTTAAGTGTGTCCCAGGCAATGCTTGGGACATGCCTATACTAGGAAGTATCTGGTCTATATTGTATGTGGCAACCCTTTCCCTTTGCAAGATGGGCAAATTGAAGCCCCGCAAAAGGGGGCAAGCCAGAAGATGGGAACCAGATTGGGGGTTTTTATTTTGAGAGGAAGAGAATGCCTGGGGGGCACAGAGAGAGAGAGGGAGAGAGAGCGAATCCGAAGCAGGCTCAGCACTGACAGTGCCGGGCTTGAACTCACGAACCATGAGATCACGACCTGAGTCAAGGTCAAGAGTTGGACTCTTAGCTGACTGAGGCCCCCTGGTGTCGCTCCCCCACCCCACCCCACCCCCACAGGTTGGGATTCTTGATCGTAAAGTCTCACATTTGTACTTTGTAGTTGACAAAGTGTTTTTCTCTCTCACCTGAGATCCACTATTGCCCTCCAGGGGAGTGTTATTATTTCCATTTGAAGTTGAAGAAACAGAGGCACAGGATATCTGGGGTCCCCACCCAGCTGACAAGGGGCACAGCCTCTGTATCTGGTCTTCTGGGGGTGCTCTCCCCCACCCTAGTTCTTCTGCTGGAAATCTCAGTAGATCACACACGTGGGCCCCACAACCCACCAGCAGGGCCCCAGGACGGGTCCTGCAAGCCTGAAGCTTCAGTGCCCAGGTCCCACCTCCCTCCGTGATAGTTAACCTTGGGTGTCAGTTGTCCAGGATATGCGGTGCCCAGATGTTTGGCTAAACTCAATTTCTGGATATGTCTGTGAGGGTGTTTCTAGAGGAGATTAGCATCTGAATCAGTAGACTGAGTAAAGCAGATGGCCCTCCCCAATATAGGTGGGCCTCACGTAATCAGTGGAGGGCCCGAATAGACCCTGCCTGACTGCTGAACCAGGACCTCGGACTTCTCAAGCACTCAGACTGGGACTTGCCACTGGCTGCCCTGATGTGCAGGCCTTCGGGCTTGCACTAGAACTTACACCCTCGGTTTCCCTAACTCTTAGGCTGAAGCTCAACCAGTTTTCCTGGGCCTCAGGCTCCAAACGGCAGACCATAGGACTTGGCCGCCGCCGTAATCACAGAAGCCGACTCCTTACAGCGAATCTCTTTATCTATATATCTGAAGAGCTCTAATGCAGAACTCCCTCAGAGAGGTCACGTATGTCACCCTGGGCAGCTAGAAAGGACAGATGTCAGTTAATGCCATCCAGCAGAGGACTTGGCCAGTCACATGTCATGTGGTGGGGCTGGAGCTCCCAGGGGTCATGGGCCAGGTACACACGGCAGGACAGAGGGGGCAACCAGGCTTCCACCTCATCCATGCTCTTTTTGGGGTATCCTCGATCCGGACCCGCGGCTTCTGGAGAGCGGCAGTGTGGAGTGACAAAGCGACGTGTCAAGGCATGTAAGTGGGCGCCGCACATGGAAAATCGGCACCCCTAGGATGGGAAACCCCACGGAGTCCTCCCTCTGACTCCCCAGATCCACAAAGTCCAGTGGCCACACCTCGCGGGGACCCATTGCGTCCTTGCAGAAGCGTCAGAGCCGAAATGTGGAACTCTTGGAAGGGGAGTGGCCTGGGGTGGGGGTGGGCCCCGCCTCCCGACCCTCCTCCCAGGCAATCAGCCCTTCATTCATTTGACTCTGATCCAAGTGTTGGACCGTGCATTTACCTGCCTGCCTAGTAACTACCCTCTCCACAGGGGGGGGGGAAGTGAGAGTTCGCCATGTCTCCAGGTAACTATTTTCCAAAAGGCTTATTGAGTTTTTAATAACCACCCCTCCTTCAACCTGAGGCTGGGGCAGCCAGTTTGGGGACCCGGGAGCCAAGGTTTCAAGGGTAAAATACAGAAGCTGGGCTCACGCACCTGTCAGGGCCATAAGGTTCTCCTTCACTTCCTTCCTTCATCCGGTACTAGGACCTGCCTGGCTGGGTCAGCCACCGGGTCCCACCCAGGGACCAAAACAAGCTTCCTCACTTGCCCCAGGGCTCGGCCAAGCCAGCCGAGTACAAAGCTGAGATACAGGCTTTCCCGGGTGATGGTGTTGAAGGTCCGTCTGCACCAGCCCTCATGGGGAAGCTTAGCCTCGGTGAGGCTCTGGTGAGGCTCAAGTTCTAGCGTCTTTCTTACATCGGGTCTGCACATGGAGCCCATACGTCCGGCCATCGCTTGGCTTATCAGCGTAATGCATTTAAGCAGTTACTTAAAAAATGCATTTAAGCAGTTACTTAAAAAAATATAATTTGTTTTGGGGCCTGGGTGGATCATTTGGTTGAGCATCTGACTTGGGCTCAGGTCATGATCTCACAGTTCTTGAGTTTGAGCCCCAAGTCAGGCTCTGCACTGACAGCTTGGGATTTTCTCTCGCTTTTGCCCTCTGCCCCTCCCCCACTGAGCGCGCTCACTCGCGAGCTCTCTCTCTCTTTCCCCCTCTCTTCAAATAAATAAATAAACTAAATAAATACACTTTAAATGTTGTACTAAAGTAACCACGCTTTTATGGGTCGAATATTGTTGGATGGAATTTCCATGATCTGCCCCCCAACACCCACACACCCCCTGCCCCACGCCAGAATCTTCTCTGAAGGAAAGGGTTTTTCTGTTTTGTTTTGTTTTGTTTTTACTTTGAACCCCCCGAGATTCGTTTCTGGCAAGTTTCCTTTGCTCTCCACCAAATGGTTTTGAAACAGTCATCATTTCTCTGAGATGATCAAGATTGCTGTTACTTCTGAAGGCAATGAAAACATGTCTACAGTTTCACTTTGAAGCTCATCAGGGGGAAGAAAAACTCCTATAACATTTCGCACGTGGAAAGGAATTCTCAATTCATGGGCCACCTGTGTGTCTGATAATCGTTTAATGCTGCTTCCAAAGTTTCAATAATCTTTGCAAGCCGCTCAATCACAGCAGATAAAGCCTGCTGATGTACGGCCCGATGTGACTTGAGCAAACTACTCCGTGTCCCCAGCGCAGCCTCGCCGCTCCGGTTACACATGTTTTGGGTAATCGCCCATCTTGTGACAGATGAATGGACGGCGTGGAACAAAGAACCGAGTGCCGTGAAGGCATGTCACAGGTTTTCCTTTTCTCTGCAAAGGCCTTGGCATCACAGAGTTATGTCATTGTGGATTTGATCAACGGTCTTAAGAATCCCACTTTGGGGGCACCTGGGTGGCTCAGTCGATTGAGCATCCAGCTTCAGCTCAGGTCATGATCTCACTGTTCGTGGGTTCGAGCCCCGAGTTGGGCTCTCTGCCGACAGCCAGCTCAGAGCCTGGAGCCTGCTTTGGGTTCTGTGTCTCCCTCTCTCTCTGACCCTCCCCTGCTCGTGCTGTCTCTCTCTGTCTCTCAAAAATAAAGAAAGAAAGAAAAAAAAAATCCTACTTTGATTTGCTGCAGATAAATCTTTACGATGTGTAGGTTGGCATGGGGCATCTTTTTCTATACCAGCAGAAGCCACGCATCTCTATGACTGAGCCCGTGATCGAGACCTTTCCTACCTGACCTGCAGGGGCCCTTTCTCCGCCCGACCAGTGGTCTTGTTGCGTGTTCTCGAATCAGGGGACATCGATTTCATCTGCTGTGCCCTGTCACGTTTCAGGTTTTATTTTTTCTGGCGATTTCCTTTTGAATCTGCTAACTTCTTCTCTAGGCATCAAGGAATTTGTAAGGTGGAATGTCTGGCTTTCTCTCTCTCCCTCGAAATTGCCTTTTATTCACAGATGAAACACACGACTTCTTCGCGATAAACACGGAATGAAATATCCAAGGAATGAAATATGTTTAACTCTGGATTTCCGATATGTTCTAGTTTCCTCAAGCTGTTACGAGTGAGCAGATAGTAATTTGTCAGTGACAGTTTCACCGGGAAATCAATATTTTGTTCCCCCCGCCCCCGCCCCACCGCCCCAACTGCAGTGACCTCAGGTGCATTTTACGTCTTTTGTGTTTTCAGATTTTTCACAGAGATTTTTTTTCCCCAAAGCAAAGTCCTTGCACTATGGGAATGATTCTGCTCCGTCCGTGTGTTGTGTTGGCAAACCACTGGTACAGGAAATGAGGGGGTCATGTTTTCCCACCTCCTTTCCTCCCCCTTGCAAATCTGAACATTAGGAGTCCTCAAAATATCCAGATTTGCCTTAAAGTCCTCATACATTAGAAATAAATTTTAGGGTGGTTCCTAGGTGGCTCAGTCAGTTAAGTGTCTGGCTCTTGACTTGGGCTCAGGTCATCACAATCTCACGGTTCATGAGTTTGAGCCTTGCGTGGGGCTCTGTGCTGACAGCTCGGAGCTGGCTTGGGATTTTCTCTCCCCCTCTCTCTGCCCCTCCCCTCTCTCTCAAAATGAATAAATGAACTTAAAAAATATATTTTGGGGCACCTGGGTGGCTCAGTCGGTTGAATGTCTGACTCTAGATTTCTTCTCAGGTCATGATCTCATGGTTTGTGAGATCAAGCCCCACTTCGGAGCCTGCTTGGGATTCTCTCTCACTGCCCCTGCCCCACTGGTTCTTTCTCTCTCTCTCTCTCTCAAAATAAATAAATAAACTTCAAAAAAATACATTTTCGGGTGCCTGAGCGTCCAACTCTTGATTTAAGCTCAGGTCATGATCTCACAGTTGTGGGACTGAGCCCCACATCAGGTTCCACGATCAGATTGCCTAAGATTCTCTCTCTGCCCCTCTCCTGTGTTTGCACGTTCTCTCTCTTAAAAATTTTTTTTTAGCTTATTCATCATGCATTTCAAACTATGTTTGATGAACTATGTTTCAGGCAGAATCCTGATTTGAAACCGTACTTTCTCCCTATATTGGCGTCATTTGTATACAGATTATTTGGTAATAAGAAAACATGAGAAGTGGTGGACTGTGATGTTAACTCTTATTAAAGAATAAGAAATGAATAATGTGTTGTTGGTGTTCCTTTTTTAAAAAAATGTAATGTTTTTCATTTTAATTTATTTTTGAGACAGAGAAAGACAGAACATGAGCAGGGGAGGGGCAGAGAGAGGGAGACACAGAATCGGAAGCAGGCTCCAGGCTCTGAGTTGTCAGCACAGAGGCTGGAACTTACAGACCACGAGATCATGACCTGAGCCGAAGTCAGACGCTTAATCAACTGAACCACCCAGCCACCCCTAATGTTTATTTATTTTTGAGAGAGAGAGAAAGAGACAGAGTGTGAGTGGGGGAGGGGCAGAGAGACACACACACACAGAATCTGAAGCAGGCTCCAGGCTCTGAGCTGTCAGCACAGAGCCCGATGCTGGGCTCAAACTCACGAACTGCAAGATCACAAGCGGAAATTGGACGCTTAACTCACTGAGTCCCCCAGGCACCCCTGAGTCCTTGGCTTTTTGACTCTTCTGTCACATTTTCAAGTTCAAGTAGTTTCTTCGCGCTCTCTCTTTAGGAAGTCCATTCATTCTCTGACTTCTTGGCCCTTCCACGCCTGGCTGACAGCTGGGTTCTGGGCACACAGATGACCGGCTCATCTCCTGTCACAGCTGAGAAGCTCCGAGCTCAGAGGGCAAGGCAGGTGTAGACAATTCTTCTTCTTCTTCTTTTTTTTTAAATTAAGTTTTATTTATTTTGAGAGAAACAGTGCAGAAAAAAGAGAGAGAGAGAGAGAGAGAGAGAGAATCCCAAGCAGGCTCCCCACCATCAGCACAGAACCTGACTCAGGGCTCGAACCCACAAATTGTGACATCATGGCCTGAGCCGAAATCAAGAATAGAACACGTAGGTGACTGAGCCACCCAGGCACCCACAGCTGTAGACAGTTCTAAACTGTTTTTACCAGCAACCCTTCTGAAACCAATTGCGGGAGGGGGGGTTCACCCCACACCAACCAGTTCTCTGACTTTCTGGACGCCAATTAGACATCCTACAATTCAGTGCAATTCTGTCACCAACTCCCTGGAGTTACTGACCCAACTCAGCAGCTCTGTCCCACAAGACTCCAGCGTCAGATGTCAGGTGCAGGTATTGGTGCCCAAGGTACCCACACTTCTGCTTGACATGGCTACAAAGTCACAGGTGACTATGACCCCTCCTTAGACTTGGTAGTTTGTTAGAACGGCTCACAGAACGCAGGGAAACACCTTACTATTACCAGTTTACTCTAAAGAATATTGCCATGGGTACAAATGAGCAGCCGAATGAACGGGTCTATGGAGGGAGGAGGTATGGGACGGGGGATGCATGGAGGTGCACCCCCCCAGCACCTGGTGATGGTCACCCACTGGGGCAGCTGTTTAGATTCGATTACAGAGGCAAGATTGACTACGTCCTTGGCCATCGGTGATTAATTCAGTCTCCAGTCCGTCTTCCTTCCCAGGTCAGGGGTAGGAATGAAAGTCATGACCAATCTGAATTCGGCGCTCAGAGCTCCCCCAAATGGGTGTGTGTGGTGGATGGGGAAGGGGTCTTAGTCTTGGGACCTTGGGTCACCTTCGGGGAGGATCCTTCGCATGCAGAGAGGACCCTAATCACATCCTTGGTTCTTCCAAGCAGCCATTCTGAAGCATCAAGGGGCCAATCAAGATCACCTCATTAGCAGAAACTCAGATATGGATGAAAGAGGTTCATGGTAATGGATAACAGAGATGATCTTAACTCCCCTACCCCCAACACGCCAGGAAATTCCAAGGGTTTTAGAAGCCGAAGCCATGTGTCAGGAACTGGGGACAGAAGCCAAATATATACAAGTGACCTTTGAACAACGTACGGGTTAAGGGCACTAACTCCCCACACAATTATCTGCTTAGAACTTTTGGCCCCAAAACTTGACTAATAGCCTACTATTGAGCAGAAGCCTTACCGATAACATAAGTAGTCGATACACACATATTTTTGTATTTATATGTATTAAATACGGTATTCCTACAATAAAGTAAGTGAGAGAAAAAGAAGATTTTACTTAGAAAAAGCATACAGAAGAGGAGCACCTGGGTGGCTCCGTCAGTTAAACATCCGACTTCAGCTCAGGTCATGATCTCACAGTTTGTGAGTTTGAGCCCTGTGTCAGGCTCTGTGCTGACAGCTCAGCACCTGGAGCCCGCTTCGGATTCTTTCTCTCTCCCTCCCCAGTTCAAGCTTGTGCTCTCTCTCTCTCTCTCTCTCAAAATAAATAAATACACTTAAGAAAAAAAGACAATCATACAAGAGAGAAAATACAGGTACCATACTGTCCTGTATTCATTTTTTTAAAAAATCCATGCCTAGTGGCCTCATGTACTTCAGACCTGTTTGGTTCTGGGGTCACCTGTGCTACTCACTGGATCACACGACACAACGTGGCACCTACAGAAGGCAGGTGGGTCATTTCTTCCGGCTGCAGTGTGGAAGGAGCAGTGAGCTGGTGTCCCAGAGGTGACTGGGGCCGCCCAGAATCCCCACCAACACACCCAAAACCGCACAACCTACGTCAGAGGGATGTGCGCATTCAGTTGCGAGGTAAGTTCCTAATCCCTCCACCCAGCCTGATTTTGGCACTCAGAGACCCCCGGGGTAGAAATGGGGCGTGTGCAGCAGGAGGGGAGGGCTCTTAGGACCTCCGGCCACCTTTGCAGAGAGGCAGGCTGTTTACTGCCACTAGAAGGATCCTTCAGGCGCAGAGAGGACCCCCTGACCCGCGGGCCCCCAAGCCTTGTTGGATCCGTGACGAGGACAGGTAACAAGGGCGGCCCGGTCCCCAGCTCCGGGCACGGGACCTCGCTGTCCACGCCTGAGCCACCTGCCCGTTCCCAGATCCTATGGGCCCCAGTGTGGGAAGAGGAAGGTGCCATTCCCTGGGAAGCCACACTCTCTAGATCGCCATTCAGGGTCAGTGATGCTGACCTCAGCGATCCTGGTGGCTGCCTCGGAATGACAAATCCTGCTCGGTTGTGACCTTGGGCGCCAGCCAGTGGCCTCACGAGGGACAATGTCGACCCCACTCAAGTCAGCCCACAGGGAGGGAGGAAAGCAAACACAGCGTCTGGGTTCTGCTGGGGGTTGGATACCTCACCCACTTCCTTCTCCATTGGCGGTGCTCCTAGCCTGCTCCTCCACCCCGTCCTCACCATGCTGCCTGGGGATCCTCACCGTCCCTTCCTAGGCTCCTCTGCCTCTAGCCTCTGCCCCTCCCGTCCATACGCCAAACTGCCGCCTGGGCAGTGGTCAGTAATGCAAACTGCTGTCATTTCTCTCCTGTCAGAATCCTTAAATGACTCTACACTGTCTACAGGGACATGCCCAGCACAGAGTTTGGGACCTCTCAAAATTCTGGAAAACTTGCCTCGCCCCTGACCCCGTGTGTACTCCACCCCCTACTCACCAGCCTCTCAACACGGCATTTTTGGCATCACCCACATAGGGTAGTATGGTAGCGAGGAGCCTGGCTCTGGAGTCCAGCCTCTCAGCTCCGGATCCTGGCAATGCCAAGTACAAGTCTTTCGGCATGTGAATTTAAGGGAGTTGCTGAAATTCACTCTACCTCGATGGCCATGTCTGAAAAATAAAGGTAATAAAGATTCCTACCTCGTGGGGTGGCTGCAAGGGCATGAATGTCTAACAAATACCCACGATTACTATTGTGGCTAGACTCCCGCTGCTGTTCCCACGTGCATGCCCTTCCAGGCTGCTCACTTTGCGAACTCCTACTCACCCTTCAAAACACAGTACAGTTTCAAAGTCCAGCTGTGAGCCCTCTAGGATAGGGACTCACTCTTCTGTGTTTCCGCCACCTCCAGGGTCCCCTCCGTCCCAGCAAAGGTCACGGTGAGTGCTGGGCCGCTGCTTCTCTGCCCCCCCTCCACAACTAGACTGTGTCTTACTTACCCTTCCCCAAAGCCCACAGGGCCAGTTTGGTGAACGAATGAATGCAATTTCTGAAATAGTGATGGGAAGAGATTTTCACCCAGTGTCATTGTGGCGAATAAACACTAAAGACCACATTATAAAGGAAAAGTCTGAATTCTATCTATGAAGTCTTTCTTATTTCTTTTTTAAAAGTTTTTATTTATGTATTTTGAGAGAGAGAGAGAGCATGCATGGGAGGGCCGGAGAGAGAGAGAATCCCAAGCAGGCTCCGCACTGTCTGCGCAGAGCCCATCGTGGGGGTCAAACTCGCAAACAGTGCGGGAATGACCCGAGCCTAAACCAAGAGTCAGACACTTTATCGGCTGAGCCATTCAGGCGCCCCTGTGCAGTCTCTCGTAAATCCGTACAAGACTGGCCACGTTCCTCCCTTCAAAGAGAAAAATGTGAATAAAATGAAAATAAAAGGTTGGGAAATATATATATCAGAGAGATAATAAAGTAGAAAAAAGCCCTTTTTTGTGTAATTAGTCATTATGATCAGGTATCTATGGAAACAGATATCACACTCCAGGTAGACAAGCATCTCTTCATTTAACAATGCATCAACAGCAGGAAAGTTGGAGCCTCAAGAATTAATATTGGTTCAAGGTACCTGGGGGGCTCAGTCGGGTAAGCGTCTGGCTTCGGCTCAGGTCATGATCTCACAGTTTGTGGGTTCGAGGCCTGCATCGGGCTCTGTGCTGACGGCTCGGAACCCTCTCTCTGCCCCTCTCCTGCTCATACTCTATCTCTCTCAAAAATAAATAAATAAACATTAAAAAAAAAGATTAACATTGGTTCCTTCTTGACCGTGCAGGATATGATACGAACACAAGGCCTTCAAAGGCACTGTAGGTCAGCAGGCAACTCCAGCCCTCCTGGTTCTGACAGGAAAGCACATGGGGTCAAGAGAGGGCGAGCCAGAATGTGTTGGCACACCAGCGGAAAGACCTAGCAGCCAGGGGGATGGCGTGGAAGAGACAGGAGAGGAATGAGAACGTTGGCTGCAGATGACAGAGATCAACAGCAAAAGGGAATTTTGGGGGGGTCTAGAAAGTTCTAGAACTCAATGGGGGAATGTTCTAGAACTTGATGGGGCTGATGGTTACTTGAGTGTATACAATTAGCAAAATGCACTTACATAAAATATTTTGTTGTATGAATATTACACCTTCTTTTTAAAAAACCCAGAAGAAGAAGAGAATGATGACAGCGTTTATCCGTGCCGTGGGAAATACAGGAGAAGGGGCAGGGGAGGGTGTGGAAGGGAAGACTCTGAACCACGGGGTTGGACATGTTGAGCTTCAGATGTCTGCGGTTTTCTACTAGAAGAGGAGTCCCTATACCTGCAGTTTGAGTGACAAAGACTCTCCTTGACCAAAGTTTATTTGGGCTCCCTAACTCTTTTTCAACTAGACACTTACTTTTAGACTGCTATGTTTGTTTCTGTGTTGTCCAATATCTTTCAATGTTTTATTTATTTTGAGAGAGTGTGAGCGGAGGTCGGGCAGAGAGAAGGAGACACAGAATCCACGAACTGTGAGATCATGACCTGAGCCGAAGTCAGACGCTTAACCGACCGAGCCACCCTGGTGCCCCTGTGTTGTTCCATTTTAATAAGAATCCTGCTAAGTCAGTTTAACCACAATCCCCCATTCTCCGTATCTGATCACCCTCAATATCTGACCAAATCCCTCACTCCCCTGCTGCCCTCCCCCAGGAGGCCGCCACCCTGGCCTGCCTTTGGCAAGAATCCTGTTAGGTCTGTTTAGCCAGAACCCCCTTTACCCCTGGTGCTTTCTCTGAGTAATTCTGTATCATGAACTCCACCCTGCTTCTTGGCTCTGAGTCCCCGCTTCTCGTTGTCATTGGAGTTGACCCAAATCTCCCTTCCCTACTGCAAGACCCCATGCCGGTGGTCCCTGGACCTAGCGTGACAGTCCCCTGCCTCCCCTTGAATAAAGCCTTGCTCACCAGCTGTAACAAGTGTCATTGGATAATGTTTTCTTAAACACCAGGAGCGTGTTAGGTGTGCGGGGTCCTGTGCTCATGTTAACGAGACCCCCCCCCCCAATGAGTCATGCGCACGTTAAGTTTGAAAAGTACTGATTTAAGGGCCCTGGAATGGCCCCTTGAAGCGAAAGCCACACAGCCGTGACAACTTAAGGCTGCAGAAAGGCAAAAGGGATGGACAGGGCGGCAGACCTGCACGGGACGCCCCAGCCATCAGACGGCAGCCTGGTTAAAAGGGAGAGAGCAGAGTGAGAAGTCCAGGGGCCCTGATGTGCGTCCTGGTCACTGTCCCCGTGAAAGCCAGCCAGGTTGGAGGATTGTCAAATTCACCAGATCCACAGGCACGGTCTTATTTGAGGCTGGCTTAAACCCATAGATGGAGCCCGGCAAGGTGAGAATGAGCTGTTTCTCAGCTTTCTAGAGGAAGAAGCTTCAGCTCAGAAAGCAGGGGGCTTCCGCCACCAAGGCCCCGTCCGGGTGGCCTGCCATGTGGCTGCACAAGGTCCCCTTGTTAGAGCGGAGAGGCTGGGCTCAGGGGTCTTCTCTGGCGGCTTCCGAGAACACCCCTGGCGGAGGCGGCCAGCCCTGGCTTGGAGGGCTTGCCTGGTCCTCGCTCGCCCAGGGGTCCGGCCACAGACTCGCTGGTTTTCCAGGGGCACCAGGCCGTCGGCCCGCAGCGCCGGTCTCTTGGGTATCAAGCCTGATCTGAGCAAACCCACAGTTTGCTGTCCACTGTCACCTGGACATGCAGAGCTTCAACCGGCCACCGGTGCCCGCGGCAACCGAAACCAGGCAGAGCGAGGGTGTTCGAGGCTAAGGGGCCACGGGGCGTCTCTCTGCGGCTGCTGAGCTCCTTCCGCCTGGGCCGGTTCCCAACCCTCCCCTCCATCCTAATCCCCACACCGTGGGCCGTCTTCTGTTCACCAGATTTTAAGGTTCCGCATGTTAGAACCCAACCCTTAGAGCTCAGGCCAATCCTTCATTACGCAGAGAGAGAAGTAGAGCCCAGAGAGTGACACGGTATTATCTACATCACAGAGCCAGCCAGGGGCAGAGCCAGCTCAGTGGCAATCTAAGCTTGCCCTTTTCAGGGTTTCGGTCTGCATGTGCACCCCAACCTGGGCACAGCCAGAGCCTGGCTCACAGGAGGCATTTCATGGGTCGCAGCCACAGTGGCCCCAAATGCCTGCCTCAGGGCCCTTGCACCTGCTGCCCTTCTGTCTGGGAGACTCTTCCTCTCATCCCCAGAGCGTGTCTTCTTAGGACATGCCAGTCTGTGCTTACAGGTCAGCTCATTAGAGGCCCTCCCTGCACACCCCCTTTGTAAAGCAGCACCCCTCAGCTTTTCACGGCTCTGAACATTCCCTGATATTATGTTCTTTATTAGTTGCTTCCTGAGGCGCCTGGGTGGCTCAGTCAGTTAAGCGTCCAACTTCGGCTCAGGTCATGATCTCACGGTTCGTGGGTTTGAGCCCCGCATCAGGCTCTGTGCTGACGGCTCAGGGCCTGGAGCCTGCTTCCGGTTCTGTGTCTCCCTCTCTCTCTGCCCCTCCTATGATCATGCTCTGTCTCTCTTTGTCTCTCAATGATAAATAAACATTAAAAATTTTTTTTTAAGTTAGTTGTTTCCTTTTGTTTACTCCCTGTCTTCCCTGCTGGCCTGAATAGAAAAGCCAGAGTGGCAGGGACTTTGTTTTGTTAATTGCCGCAGCCCCAGTGCCCAGACAGTCCTTGGCATTTCAGAGGTGCCCATGAAATGACTGGATTAAACCCATGCTATCAGGGTCTCAGGGCAGTAAGGCATTTCCTCACTGGACGTCTGTGAACACATCTGGTTTTCCACCCTCCATCTCCTCCGTGGTTGGCGGATTGAGCCTCCCGCCACTATGCTGGGGGGTTTGCGTGAGGAAGATGGGGGCTTCATCTTCAACCTTGCCCTTAATGGCCAGTCTTTCCTTCCTCACGCGGCCCTCACCCCCAGCCCTACCACTGTCCCCTTCGTCCTTTCACGCCTCCCAGGACGGTCTCTCCCACCTCCCGGGTGAAACGGGAGACAGTTGGCAATTCTGTCTCACTGCCTAGTTAATCCTCACACCCACCTGTGGAGGCAGCCACAATTACACTCAGGACCCAAGACTCAGAAAGGTCAAGTAACTTCCCTGAGGCCACACAGCCAGTAAAGGAGCTCAGCAGAGACTCAAAACCTAACTCTCCTGAATCTGAGGTCTGGGGTCTGTCCTCTGGGGTCCGGCAGGGAGGGGAAAACTGCAAACACTGAAATTACCACGGGGGGTTAGAGACAGGAAGCGCCTAGCAAGGAGTTGGGGCTCGGTGAGGACCTAGGAACCCAGACAGGGCTCTGCTACTGGAGTCTGTTCCCTTGGAATGTGGTCCGACGGGTCAGGCAACACTCTTCAGTCCCTTTAGAACACCCACCAGGAGCATGAGGGACACAGGAAGTATTTACTGGGCAGGAGGCCGGGAGCTCACCCCAGGAGGTCTGCAGCAGCAGAGGAGGCTGGGTGGGTAACGGGCAACTCAAGTGGAGGGGACCATGCCGCCGGCCTGAACAGCCACTACTGTCCCTGGGTCCCGAAGTGGAGCTCCCTCCACACCTCTGTGACCAGCCTGCCCTCTGCCTCGGGAATGAGCGGTGTCAGGCTACTTACTGCCCCAGCACATTTCCCAACAGCTCCGTTGGGGAAAATGTTCTTCCTTCCATTAAACTGAAATCCTGCTTCCGGAAACTCTGCCCATGGACCCCTTGTGGCCTCAAAGAACTCTCTTTCTTCAGGGGAAGGAGAGTCTCCGGCCCTACCAAGTCCCCCGCGCCCCCGCAGGAAAGTGATCGTGGGTTCCCTTACTGTTCCCCACATCCCAGAGCTCCCTCATCGGCCTGCTTCTTCTTTCAAAGCATTCAATTCTGGAGAACAGAACGATCACCTCCCTTTTTATGGGATACTAGGCCTCTAGTAATGCAGCCCAAATTCACATTGGCTCTTTGGGCCACCATCTCGTAAACCATGAAAGGTGTGAGTTGAGTTTGAAGAATGACAGGATTGTAATCCAGTATCCAACACAGTGGTGATTGGTAGCCGGCCTCAAAAGTACACAGAAAATAGAATGGTAAGGCCAAAGCCATGATGTCAAAAACGACCGTGGCTGATCAGGAAGAAAAGTAGGTCTGGCTGAACCAAGGGTAACCTAGGTTGCATTGGGCAGTTGGGACAGCTCGTGGAAAGCCTTGAACGACAGGTTCAGAGGTGTGGATTCCTTGCAGGCCTGGGGAAATGACTGAAGGTTTGTAACCTGGCCCTTGATTCAGAAAGTTTATGGGCTGGACTGGGAATGGGGCGGGGAAGAAAGGGAGCCCACATTAGAGGGAGGTGAGGAATTATAGAAGGTCACCCCGAGAAGATAATAAATGATAAGCTGCATCTCCCTTCATCCATAGGTGAGATATCAGGGCCCAGAGAGGGAGAGTGATTTGTCCAAAGTCACACGGCTATCAAGGAACAGAGCCCAGACCAGACTTGATTTTGTTGTTGCTGTTTTTTCATTTCCAGCAAGTTGTCTATGACACCAGGCCCTCTCAGGGGGCGACTCAGACCTTGATACCTAGTGGACGTTGAAAAATAAACGTGGGCTTGGTGGGATGTGCCTCCTGGCCTAGGTTGGAGGTGAAAAGGAGGCATTGCAAAATGAGTAGCCATGAGCAGGGACGGGAACAAGGCCCTGCTCATCCTGTCCAGCGTGAGAGTCTCTTTCAAGGGGCTGCTGGGAAACCCTACAGATCCCGGTGATCTCAGAGACCTCCCTGGTCCCCAAGGCCAGGGTGTGGGTACACCAGGGACACCCTCTGGCAGGAGGCACCGCACACAGATCCCTGGAGTCCCTGCAGAGGGCACCCTGGGACACCTGCGATTCCCCCTCCCCGGTGGGGTCCCAGCAGACCCGGTGGGCTTTCTGGGTGATCTTGAGCTAATCATGTACCCTCTTTGCGTCTTGGCTTTCTCATCTGTGAAATGGGGATGATGATACTTACCTACCTCATCGCCGAGTTATGGGAATTAATTAATGTTTATAAAGGACCTGGAGGCCCACAGATGAAAGGCGCTGGGGAGCTACAAAGTATCATTACGGTAATTACATTACACCATTATATCTCAGGCCAAGGGTTTTCTGCAGCTTCACTTATTACTGAGAATGGGCGATGGGGCGCAGATAAAACCCAATCTATCCCAACCATCGCTCCAAACCCCAACCAAACTCCATCCAGATCTAAATTCCGGGAGATTCCATCAGGCTTGGAAAACATGACAAGCGTCCCCGACTCAGAACTGCCCCAGGGCCAGAGACACAATGAGAAAGACTGTCTTCTGAGTCTCCTCCTCAAAGCAGCAGGTGTGAGGGGGAGGGGGTGGTCTAGGGGATGCAGGTTCTTCTGAATTCACACAGACGTTGCACCCCACTGCACAGACCTTGGGTCATCTGGCCATGCTCTCTCTTTCTGGGGCCCCTCTCTGGCCCTTGTGGGATCCCTTCTCACAGTTGCCCTGGCCCCAAGTCAGACCCCATTTCCAGACCCGGGGGGCGGGGGGCGGGGGGGAAACAAAGGCGGCTGCCCATGTTTATTGAACCTCTAGCGACTCCTGCATTCAGCCATCATCACCCATTTCTCAATTCCCCAGCCTGGCCGGGTAGGCGAAAGCTAGATCAGAAAGAAATATAATTACCTTTTTACGAGCTTATGACATGGTTGCACCCTCCTCGCCTGCCAGCTTGTCCAGTCACTCACAAATGATGATATACATACTATAAATTATATCATTATCGACCTATAATTACAAGCAACATATATATGAATCCCCCTGAAGGAACTGCGGCTCCAAGATTGCGTACGCTTGCCCCTCGATCCCCTGGGAAAAAGCCCGCTGCCAAGGAGGGGAGTTACCCTATTTCCAAATCTCAGGGACGCTGGGCTAAAACAACAGAGATGCCCCCCGCCATCTTCAGGCACACGCCCCCGGGCTTCCCCAGCACCTATCAGCTCTCCCCACGGAAGGCACCAGGCCCGAGATGTTGGTATGGACAGATCTGGACATGTGAGGGCAAACGCTCAGGGGGAGACTGAGAACAGAAGTGCGCTGGCAGGGCACTCCGGGGGGGGGGGGGTGCAGGGCGGGCTGGTATCCAGACAGCAGGAGCAGACCCCAGGGCACTCCCGCCAGGTGACCAGGAGCCCTGTGGCTCCCCTCGGGCCGGGGAGGGCACCCTCAAGGACACCTCTGCTTCCCGGGACTGACTGAGCATTGGTGCCCTCAGAGACGTCCTCACTGCACTAGGTGATTCCCAGAGCCTGGCAGGGGTCTGGACACCCCTGGACCCCTGCACTGTCCTGTTCTGCAGGGTGGTGGCAGGGTGAGGGCTGGGGGTCTGATCTGCCCGAGGCGGGGCTGGGGGCCTTCCCTGCCACTTGGCCGATGGCAGGGAGCCGTGAGTCACAGCCCAGCTCAGCTCCTCCTGGGGACCCCTGGGCAGGAGCGAGATGGGTAGCTGGGCCGTACCTCAGTTCCACTCTGGGTCCTGGGGCCAGGCATCCACTCCTCTCTTTTGTGGGCCTCCTGGGCCAGGCTCCGGGGAGAGTCCTGTAAAGGACACAGGCTTGTCCTGAGGAAGCTCGGAGGGAGAGGCCCACAGCCAGAGGAGGGCTTGCCCTGACATACATGTGAAAGACATGTGTCCCGGCAGAGGACTTGGACAGGGCAGGTGGGGCAGGACCGGTCAGGGAAGGCAGAAGCTGGGATTTAAGGGATCAGTAGAGAATTTCCAGGTGGGCGTATGAGGAAGGAGATTTTTAAAAAATATATTTATTTATTTTGAGAGAGAGAGAATGCGTGGGGAATGAGCAGAGAGAGGAGACAGAATCCCAAGCAGGCTCCGCTCTGATAGCGGGGTTCAAACTCACAAACCGTGAGATCGTGACCTGAGCCAAGACCAAGAGTCGGACGCTCACCTGAACCACCCCAGCGAGGAGCCGGGGCCCGCAGGGGCTTTGCCGGGCGGCCAAAAGCCTCCTCCATCTGGATGGCAGGCGACCCCAACTGTAGCTCACCCTTGAATCACATCTTGTAAAAAATCATTTGCACATTTGAATTCAAAGCCCCTCAAAACAGTATAAACACCACCATTCTGAGCACCATAAAAACCACGTTGAGCATTTATGGAAACTAAAACATGTGTATTAACATATGGCAAAAATTTCACTTACTGCATCTTTTTAGCATTGGACTGATGCATGAGGCATCTGAGCTAAAAGCGTTTGAACGGAAGCTTCAGAAAAGAGCAGAACGTGAAAAAGGCTGTCGGCAAGGCTGGGCTGTTGGCAGGCTTCAGGGAAGCCCGGGGACCCGTCCCCGCCAAGGGTTGGGGGGCTTTGGCGGAGAGGCGGGGGGGGGGGTCCGCCCACCAAGGGGCATGGCGGGCATGCACATGCAGTGTGGCCCACTGCCCCCCAGCACCCCCAGACTAGGCTCTCCCGTTCCTGCCCCCTCCCCTCCTTCCTCTTCCCTCATTTCCCTCTTCTCTCGCCTCAGAGAGCACACCCCTCAGGGGAGAGGGTGGTCAGCCTTGGAAACAGGACAGGAAAGATGTCCCAGGTCTTTTCTCTCACCTCAGGACTGAGCACCCCCAGACCCAACTGTGACGGGGGTCCCAGAGCAGGGCTTTCATCAGGTTCCACCTGGAGCGGGGTGTCCCCGTGGCTTTTCCTGGTGGCTGCAGACTCCGTGTCTACCCTGTCTCAAAGGCCAGGCGGGAACGGTCCTCTTGTCTGGGGCTCTAAGGCACATGGGGTCCTGTTCACAAGGCTCAGCCCCTTATGCCTGGCTCTGTTTCCGGCTGTGGCAGAAGCAGGTCAATGCCAAGGCCCCCACAGCCCCCAACATGCTGATGGGTTGTGGGGCATGGGGGCCCCCTCCCCACCTGCTCCAGTCTCACCCTGGCCATGGGGACGGGGCGGGTGGCACCAGCAGCAGGCTCGCAGACGGACCTCCGACCTGATTCCTGGGGGCAGCCTGTGGGCAGAGGTGCCCCGGGTGGGGATGTGCCCGGTTACTCTGAATTGCTTTGCAAGAAGAAGCCAGCTTCGTAAACAGCTCCTGGCCCCGGGTTGACTTAGAGCTTTGATGAGACCTTTTGGGGACTTTCTTTGACTTATCTTGCTACTGTGCATCTTGGACAAGAGGCCAGGTAGACTTTCAGCTTCTCTCGAGGTGGGAGACCATCCGGAAGGAGCAACAAAGGGCACGGCCGGGCAGCTGAGGGGCACTGTGTATTGAGTTGCACTCATCAAACATGGCAGTGCTAGACCCTGGACACCAGAAGGCCTGACAGATTTAGGTCTGGGGCCTCTGCCGTCTGAGAGGGGTCCGACTGGGAGGGAGGGTTTAGGAATGTCTGGTAGCGTCCTGGAGCACCATCACCATCTCCCCACCGCGCTAGCCACCAAGCAAGGCCTTCCACAGTGGGTGCCCTCAGGAGCTCAGGCTTTTGTGCTCAGGGCTGAGCATGTCTACATCTCTTTCAGGCGACAAGATCACAGCCCAAGGCCGGCAGCACGGGCCAACCAAGCCAGCATGGAACTGGGAGCCTCCGTGGATGCTTCAGGGGCAGACCTGCGCGTCCACCCTGCTGACGGGCTCTGCACTGCCGTCCTTCGTGTTTGTCCATTGACGGGTCGGACTGAGGACTTCTGGCAAGATCCCTGCGGAACGTGGAGGTCCAGCCTTCCAGGTCACGGCGAGCATCAACCCACGGGCCTCTGGCTGCACCCAGACATGCAGCTTGAAAAGAGCGTTCATACACATTGTCACATCTGGGAGGCACCCAACGCTGGAGGCATCCGGACGGGCTTCGCTTTTCTAACATTTGAGGAAGCTGCTAACAGAGACTTGAGTGGCCACCCAAGGCCACGCTGCTGATGTGCGGAGGGGAAGCGCCCAGAACCGCAGACACGTGCATCTGCCCCTTGGATGGTGGGGGGGCCTTCATCCCCAGGAGGACTCCCAGGCAGGAAAGCTCGACTGTCACCCCAAAAGCCTATCTCCAGAGAGTGGATCCCCCTTTCTCGCACAGCGGGTGGTAGCTGGGGGCTTGCTAACTTCTCACCAAGAAGGGGCCCCTGAGGGGCAGACTAATGGCCCGGGGCTTCCTCTCTTGAACTATCAGAACCTGGTACAAAGACAAAATAATATCTGACTTTCCTTCCTCCCCTTGATAAAGATCGCAGCCCCAAAGTAATGTCAAAGATCACCCACGCTTGCCCAGAATCAGCATCCTGGATTTGGAGTTCACACCCCAGCCCCGAAGCGTCTCTGGTCAGGCAAAAGAGACGCAAGGCTTCCAGCTCACTCACTTTCCCTCTCTCTCCTATTCAGAGAAGGCGGGAGAGAGAAAGCATAAACAAGCTCTAAGGAGATAAGATGATACCCTCCTGTTACCCTCCTGGTATTTTGACTTCCAAAGACAGCAGCCCAGTGCTTGCATTGACAAAGAAGTGGGGTAATTGATATCTCTTACGACATCTTCCAGAATGGGCTCCTCCCTGCTTTAATTTCAGTATTTCAGCCTCAAGGTGTGGACAAGCAGGTGGGTGTCCAGGGGGGAGAAAAGCAACAAGAAAAACGCATCCTCCCCGTTAACCAGTGTGCAAAATGGCTTCTAGCCTTTCTCACACCCGATAAGCCAAGAGGGATCCCCGCGATTGGCCGGGGGTTTTTTCATCCGTTTTTGTCCCAGCTTCTTTCTGCTAGATGACCTTCCAGAATGTTCTTTTTTTTTTTTTAATTTTCTTCTTAACATTTATTTATTTTTGAGAGACAGAGAGAGAGACAGTTTGATCAGGGGAAGGCAGAGAGAGAAAGGGAGACACAGAATCCGAAAAGTCGGACGCTTAACCAACTGAGCCACCCAGGCACCCCGAAGACTGTTCTATCTTGAGTGGCCAAGGGGAGGGCCACTGGAATAAAGGGCCAGAGACAAATGTAGGGAAAGGGCAAGACAGTTGTGATGTCTCTGGCATTCGATGCCCGCTGCGACAAGAGGCCAGGCCCCTCCTGCTTTCCGGGGGAACTTTGGGCGGCCTCGCAGGAAGCAGACACGCACATGTCCAAGCGGAGTTGGGCAAGAGAACGGCGTGATACTCGCATTGGGAAACAGGGTGCCTCACGATGCCAAAGAACATTCAGTCCACACTCTCCCACTCTATGGACCCAAATGTGATAAGAACCTGACCCCACTGGCTGGGTGACCTCATGCTGTCGCTCCAGGTATCTGGCTTCTGTGTCCCGCCCTGTAGTAAGAGATGATCACTGACCTTCCAGAATCCCCGAAGGGCCCATGTATGGTGCTCAAAAGCCAGGAAGAAGCCAGGGTGAGTGGACGTGGGTCCACACCGGGTGACATTTCTAAGGTTGCCCTTCAAATCCACCACTTTAAAGGAATCAGTGTGCCTTTGGGAAGACCCGTCTTGGAAAGGGCGTTGAGAAGTGGGTCGGAGTGGGCACCTTTATAATTTTCAGAGGCAGAAAAGGGATGGCCTGTGCTGTGGCTGGCTCACGGTCACACAGAATTTCTGGGTCCTTCCCAAGCAGGCAATGACATCTGGTAACCCCATTGTCTGCTATCTGCGGGGAAGAAAGTGTTAGACTCAAGGGGCAGATGGAGTTTGCCTAGCGTGTCTGTTCTCTTCTCTGCTGCCTTTTCAACTCTTCTTGGGAATGCAGCAAAATAGCAGCTGTTCATAATTTCATGAATAAAGAACTATGTAAATTTCAGCTATGAAAATGTGTTGCATCTCTTGTGGGCAAAAGTGTGGTACATGCTCCCGCCCCGTCTCTATTTCCATTTCGTGTGCATCTTGGAGTTTATCTCAACTGCATCGTCCGGGCAAACGCTGGGTTGCAGAATCAGTCCTGGCTAATCGAGGCCCAAAGTCGCCGATACCCATCCCCACCGGCCCGAGCAAGGGGCTGGCAGGCCAGGCTCCCCGGTCCGGTTTCCAGGCTGAGCCCTGGTGCCTCTGAGTGAGGTGTCAGTCTCTGTGTGTTCCCTTTTACTGATCTGTAAAATGGGTGTGCCGACATTTCTCTCTTTCGCGGAACGCTTACATGGTAATTATGTATTTGTGAACCAACTTCCAGCAGCCTTTGGATGAGGAGGGCCAAGCATGTTTACGGTTCTCTTCTGAATACCTGCACAAGGCCAAACTTGCCAGCATAGGATTCCACCTTGCCTGGGTCCAAACAGGTACATGCAGCTCCAAAAGCTGCCTTCTGCCCCATTTCCTCTACTCCCGGCAGCTTTCAGGCAAGTGTGTGCACACGGCTTCTGGGAAGCCTCTTGCACTCTTAAGGAACAATCTTACCTGCTCAGCTCGAGAGTAGCAGGAGGGTCCGCCCTGAGTCTCATGGGTCTCATGTGGGAGAGATCACACCTACCATGAATGGATCCAAGGTGCGGGGCCAGAACCTTAGAGGAGGGGGAAGCTTCTGGCGGCACCCAGAGAGATGAAGCAGGCTACTCAGGAAGGATGAGGGTAGAGGCCTGGTGGCTGATGGTCAGGGTACAACACGGAAGCACGTGTCCTTTCACGAGCCCATCAGTCACCCTGGGGACCTTGTGGAAATGCAGATCTTGACTAGCGGGCCCAGGGTAAGGCCTGAGACTCTGCATTTCCACCCAGCCTCCAGCCTCCAGGCGATGCCAATACTATGATCCCACAACCCTGCCCTTAAGTCTAGCTGAACTTTGATAGGTCTGCCAGCCCCAAGTTCCTACGCTTCTATGGTTCTGTGATGGGGTGAGTTAGTTTCCCAGGAGGCCTGGTTGGCTTGGGCACTGGAAGGTGGGGATGGAGTCAGAAAATCTCCTTCAGAGCACCCCCGGCCCCAACAAGGTTTCCCAGCTTCTCTCCCTTTAGAACAGTGGCTTTCGGATCTGCGGTGAATGGTGGGGACACTGGATGCCACTGACCCTGCTCGCTGAGGCCCCGGGGGTCTCTTGGGGGTCATGCTACTTTGGAAAGCTCAACCCCAAAAGGTTTCCATGGAGGCTGGGGCTGGTGTGGTCAGTCGGCTTTAGAAAATACAGCCAAAGTTCCCTTCCGCAGTCAAGGTGAACAAAAGAGAGTAAGTTACAAGAATGTTATTGTGCCCTCAGGAAGCTGGCTGGCCAGGGCCAAAGGAATCTGTGAACAAGACCTCATTTCTGCCCGGTTATCCTTTGTCGCCTGAGGCTCCCTCCATTCTCCAAGGCCAGCACACTCCTGCTCCCTCCCCATCCACATTGAACTCCATCCACCGGCTCCAGCGAGCATTTTTCAGAGGTTTCCCTCTCCTTTGGCCAGGTACCAGGTCTGATGTGGGGGTGGGGAGGGGGGGAAAGAGGTGGATCAAGCACAGGGCCCCGTCCCATGTGGTACCACTGAGAGAAAGGAACCAGTACACGGAGAGAAGAGAGCTGAGGTAATCAGGGAGGGCTTCCTAGAGGAGGTGAGGTTTCAGGTGAGCCTTAAGGATCCTAGAGATAAAGATCATTGGAAACGGGTCAGCAGTGAGGATGGGGAGGGAGTAAAGAATGCGCATCCCAGAAAGACACCTCCGCCCCCACACACACAGGAAAACCTCTTCAAGAAGCATGAGGGTTACAATGCTGATGGGAATATCACAGGCAACAGCTGCTTTGGAAAACAATCTGCAGTTAATCGAAAGGTTAAACATGGAGTTAACTTCTGACCCAGCATGTGCTCTCCCAGGTACATACTCAAAAGAAGAGAAAGCATAGAGTCCCACGGAAACTTGTCCACGAACAGTGGCGTGGCTCACGATAGCCCAACAGTGGAAACAATCCAAATGTCCCTCCCTCACTTAATGAATAGATAAGCAAAATGGGGTGTGTCCACACCGGGGAATATTATTTGGCCGTAGAAAGGAATGGCACACGCTACAACATGATGAGCCTTGACAACACTATGCCAAGTGAAGGAAGTCAGACACACAGGACCGCATGTCGTATGAGGCCATTCATATGAAATGTCCAGGAGAGACGAATCTACAGGGAGACGGAAAAGAGTTAGCGGTTGCAGGGGGCGGGAGGTGGCGGGGGGGGGATGGAGAAGGCAGGGAGTGACTGCTAGTGGGTACGGAGTTTCTCTTTGGGATGGTGAAAATGCCCTAGAAACTTTTTTTTAAAGTTTATTTTGGGGGGGAAGCACATGAGTGGGGGGAGGGCAGAGAGAGAGAGGGAGAGAGAATCTTAAGCAGGGTCCTCACTGTCAGCGCAAAGCCCTACATGGGGCTCAAACCCTACAACTGTGAGATCAGAGCTTGAGCTAAAGTCAAAAGGCAGACGCTTAACCGATGGAGCCACCCAGACGCCCTCTAAAAACTTATTAAACTGATGTTCGATGCTGTGGACCGCAGTGAGGATGCCGAACACCAGCGAATGGTCCGGTCTAAATGGATAGAGTGTGTGGTTTGTGAATTTATCAGAAAAACTGTTAACAAAAGAAAAAAGAACATAAAGGAGGTTTTTGGCCCAAGAATCATTAGTCATGTTCCTGGAGATTCACCCTTGATAGGCCCCCCTGGTCCCCTTAGAAGCCAATTTCCAGTCACCACGTCCCTGCCTTCAGTAGGTCAAATTCTCCTGGAAGCAGATTCTGAAGGAGAGACTCGCGGGCAATGGCTCAATAATCTGGATCCATGTTTTGGAGGGAAGCGGGTTGAGGCGGGAGGAAGGGAGCTGGGATGTGGTCACGAAAGGGCCTCAGCCACTCCTCTGGTGGCCTTTGGAATTGAGTTGACCCAGGAGAGTTTCCACACCTTGAGGCAAGGGGGCCTGGGCCTCTTGAGTTGGGGGATGGACCCCCAGGAAGGGGCATGACCTTGGGCAACATGGCTGTCTTTGGGGAAGGGCAGGCCTTGAGAAAGGATTCAGCTGAGCACTGGGGGCCACGAGCTCTCCCAGGGGTAGAAGCATCAGCCCTGGAGGGAGGGTCTGGGCAGTACCCCATCCTTCACCCTGTTGCTCTTCCAAAAACTGGAGGTCCACTTGCCACTGCTTAGAGCAAGGAGCCTCACCCCCCGGGAGGGAGCCTTTCTCCTGGGCCTCACAGCACAGGTAAAACACAACAAGGCAGATTTATGGGGCACCTGGCAGGGTCTGTCGGGAGAGCATGCAACTCTTGATCTCAGAGTTGTGAGTTCAAGCCCCACATTGGGGATAGAATTTACTTTTTTTAATGTCGGTTCTTTTTTTTTTTTAAGTTGATTTATTTATTTTGAGAGAGAGAGAGCAGGGGAAGGGCAGAGAGTAGGAGAGACAGAATCCCAAGCAAGCGCCGTCTCGTTCTCCAGGAGCCCGACGCAGGGCTTGAACTCACGAACCGTAACCGTGAGATTGTGAGTCAGACACTTTACAGACTGAGATCAAGAGTCAGATGCTTAGCCCGCTAAGCTCACCCAGGCGCCCCAGGGGTAGAGGTTACTTAAAAAAAAAATTTTTTTTAAAGGCAAACATGTTTTGAAAGGACCATAATAGGGATAATCTTTAAAATAGCTGCATGATAGCACATTTCTGGCACAGGAAGGAGGAACGTAATCCTTAAATTCTCTCTTGTTTTCCTTGTGTTTTTCTTCTTTTAAGATATTCCTTTTTTTTTAAGTTTATTTATTTTGAGAAAGAGACAGCACAAGTGGTGGAGGGGCAGAGAGAAAGGGAGGCAGGAAAAGGGAGAGACAGAATCCCAAGCAGGCTCTGCACTGTCAGCGCGGAGCCTGATGTGGGGCTCAGACTCCTGTACCGTGAGATCACTACCTGAGCTGAAGCCGAGCCGGACGCCCCCTTTTAAGGCATTCTGAAAATGGAGAGACAATCCACAGAGCACAGCATTCATCTCTCCCTGGTTTTGAATCTTTCGTTTTGTCCTCCCCTGCTGCCGTTTGAAGGTGTTGGGGCACAAGGCTCACCCTTAGAGCAGCACCACAGCCCGACAATCGAGAAAATAAAGATTGGCGGAGGGTTTTAAGATGGTACTAATAATGAGCGGGATTGGAGAGTTACTGAAAGTTGCGTTTTACTCACAGACGGGATTCTCCGCAAAGACACGATAGGTCCTTATTGATGCTGTGCATAAACCGCCAAGAACCGTCTGTGTGGAATAGAAAGAGATAGGCTATCCCTTTAAATGTTCTTTCAGCAGAAAAGAAGGGAAACTGACTTTAGGGTATTGGCTGAAGCTTTTTTTCCCCCTTTCTCTTAGTAAATAATACATGATGTTCTGTCCCACCAATGAAAGCAAATTGGATCATCAAATTGCCTGAGTCACGTAAGACGCCACAATTTAAAGCCACCTTCCACTACCCAGAGCTCTGAATCAAATTAAGTGGAAAAACAAGTTTAAAAAAAATCCTTAAATAATTATGGAAGTGGGCAGAAGTGGGTTTTTTTTTCATTTTTTCTGATCAAAATGGTTGATAAGGCTTGTATAAGGAGCAAAAACATCTCATATAAAAATTTAATCTGAGTGTTTTTGTTGTTAAAAATCTCTTGTGAATCATGAATTATGAAAAACATGACCGGGGAAGGCTGTGAACAAGTTGATTCAAGTATCTCAGGCATCTGATGATCTCACGCCCCAGTCCAGCTTGGCTTCTGGGACTGCCAGGATTTTTATCAGGTTCGGAGCTCCCTGATGGCCTAGTGCTGGCTCCAGGACTCGCCCGGCTCCTTTCACACCGGCTCCAGATGTTTGGAAGGTGCTCAGGAAATGGTGGACAGCCGGCGCTCCTCTGGTCACCAGGGAACGCAGTGGCTGGTGTGGCTCTCCCCATCTCAAATTCGAAGAAATCTCCTAAAACTAAGGAGCACAGTATGATCGATTTAGACCTCATGATCTCTGACCTTGGACTCTTAATTGAAGCGTGAACCTGGCTCCTGAAGTGTCTATTAAACAGACTCTGCAGGGCGCCTGGGGGGCTCAGTTGGCTAAGTGTCCAACTTCGGCTCAGGTCATGATCTCACAGTCCGTGAGTTTGAGCCCCGTGTTGGGCTCTGTGCTGACAGCTCAGAGCCTGGAGCTGGCTTTGGATTCTGTGTCTCCCTCTCTCTCTACCCCTCCCCTGCTTGTGCTCTGTCTCTCAAAAATAAATAAATATTTAAAAAAATAAAAAAAACCCCACAGACTCTGTGCCCGACTTGGAGGTGATGGGAGTGCAGAGCGAAATGAAGGGACTGTCCTCAAATAGCTCAGTCCAGGGGCAGAAACTGAAAAGTCACCGAAATACGTTTAGACAGATTGCAGATAACTTTTGACTCTTGGATGGAAATCTGTACTGTGTGGACTTGTGGCCAAAGGATGGCAGTGGCCTTGAACATTGGGGCCGCCTGCTTGTCCCAGGGAGTGGCTGGCAGAACCCCTTGGAAGGAGGACTTGCCTGCCCCTTGCATTGGGTGGTGAAACTCTGGGCAAAGAAGAGTCAGTGACAAATCTGGTGTCTGGTGTTAGAAAATGCTAGCAACTAGCCAGTTGGAATAGAAGGGCTCTGACCAATCAGAGTGGCTGCTGGGCGCCATGGAGCCGCTGGGGCTGTGCGGTATGTGTGTTGGGGAAGCTCGGAATGGCCTGGTGTGGCTGGAGCGGTGACTGCAGGGCAGAGGCTGAGATGGTCGGTCGTGGGGGCTGAGAGGTTTAACTCAAGGGAAAATGGGGGAGACTCAAGGGAAAAGGGCAGAGATGCTCAAAGGTTGGCAAGAGGCAGGCCAAGCCAGAGCGTTTCAGGATGCTCGCTCAGTTGGCCTTGTGGAGTGTCATGTGGATGATTTGGTCCCTATGTCCTGTGCACCTGTGAATGCAGAAGCTGAGATTGACAGAATGGAAGGGACGTGAAAAGCAGAGGGGCCTGAGCCTCGGGTCCCCTTCCCCCTGTCTTTCTGAATGTGAGGCCGGCACCCACATCTAGCGTGTTGTCCGTGACTTAGAAGCAGAAAGCAGGAGCGAGGCCGTGTAATGCTGATTTCTTAATCCCCTTCTCCTCTCTTTTCCAGCCCCACCTAAGACCTGGTGCAGCCCAGCCCAGCCTGGAGGAGGAGTGCACACTGACCATGCCCTCTGGAGGGAAGCAGGGGCGTGCCTTCAACAAGGCCCTGCTGCCTTTCACCTGCCCAGAGGGCTTGAGACACTCCTTAATTTATTCCCCGTCTCATGTTTTTTAACTGGCCCTTCCTCCAAAGCACAAAGTCACGACATCTACCGTAGCACACAGAGCTCTACCCCTCCAAACGGTCCGCGGTGGCATGTGGAACCCAGTTTGGAGGCCGCGCCATCTGTTAGATGACTCTTTGGCGAAATGACCAGGCCCCACGCGCCTGCCTGCTGGCATCCTGTGAAGCTGCAACGCGGCACAGACCACAGACCTCCAGGGTTGGCCCCAAATCCCGGAACCCGCCGGTGCCCAGGGCCCATGGAATTACTGCCACTTTGCAGATCAGGAGACCCCCCTCAGCATGGGCCTCTTGCCCGCAGCCGCCCCTCTGGACAGCTGTGGAGCCCGGACTCATGCCCAGTTGTACCATACTCTGAAGCCTGTGTCCTTCTCCCTTCCCCGTCCCGTCCTTTAGGTGACAGCCATTCCCAAGTGAGCTCAGCATTCAAGATCTGAAGGGCATGAAGTCTCAGTACTGTTCTCTCGCCTCCCGGAGGATCTGTTAACCTGAGATCTGATCGAGTTCCTTCCATGAACTGAGCACTCGTGTCTTTAGGTCAACCCTTCTGGGCTGAGCGTTATGACCCCCAACTCTGCAGGTGGAAAAGGTGATCATCCAACTGGCCTCTGGGCTTACTTCTCTGTCGTGGGGGGCAGGATGGGGAGAGCCATGAGTTCTGACCCCAGGGCCCCAGCTGCAGACCTACTTTGCAGAAATACCTTTCTCAACCCCCAGCCAGACTCCGGAACCACAGATGTCTCTGGAGAGCGGGGCCTGTCCTGTAAGGCTTCCCAGGATACCCCAGGCCATTTGCAAGAGCGTCTGTAATTCTTAACTGCCCTACTCTATTCTATGTGCTTCAGGAAACAGGGGTCGGAGGTTGCCTACACATAGCCTCAGCGGCTTCTCCTTCATTCTCTGAGCTAAATGCCCTCACATCAGAACTGCAAGGGACCAAAGCCTCAGCCCCAGCAAGCGATGGTCTTGACGAATAGGATCAGTAGACGCTTTCCTTCATTCAGCACCTCAATACTGACAGAGCCTCAGAGTCCGAGAAACAAAACAGCAAGAAGGAGGAAGACAGACCCCGTCCCAGCCTCGCTGCTGCTGGGGGGTTAGCAGAAAAGACAGCAAACCAGGGACACTTGAAAAGCTTGGTATTATGCATACTGACAACGGGGCGGGGGCAGGGGGAAGGGGGGGCTGCTAAAATGAACGAAATCCTGAGTATCGGTTTGCTGAGCGCATAGGTGTTCTCTTTATCCCTTTTCATTCCTGTCGTGTATATTTTGAAATTCCACTGTATCCGTCAGGGACCTACCAGAAAACAAGCATCAGATGCAGATGAGTCAAGGGGAGCTAACCAGGGACTAGGCACAAGGTGTGGGCAAGGATGAGGGAGCCAACAAAGGGGTGTTGGCCCCCTGAGATGACCGGCAGCAGGAAGCTGTCACTACCCCAGGCCAGAAGTGGTGGCGGTGTGTGTGAGAGAGAGAGACAGCTGGAGCCCCTGGGAAGCCAGAGTGCAAGGGGTCTTGGCAAAGTGGGCACCGTGAGCACAGGGCAGGGGATTAAAGGAAGTAGTGGCTGCAGGGGTGGGTTGGGGGGAGTCAGTGAGCATAACTGTGAGCTGTTGGAAGGGAGAGCGGCTAAGATTTCCCAGAGTTGGGATGCATCATCCCGTCACCCTGCTGGAAACCCGGAGGTGTGGAAGAGGAAGAGGAAGTGGGGAGAGCTGGCTAGTCGGTGCTGTCTGGGTAGTCAGGGCGCAAAACTCTGTCTCGAAGTGGGAGAGACGGGAGGGCGGGGTGGTCACAGTGGCGGCTCGTCACCAGCCTGTCCCGTCCTTATCGATCAACTAACCAGATAACTGCCAGGTGTCCCGTTCTCTGTGCCGCGAATTCACAGCCATAATGTGTGTGCATCTGGCCCTCGACGAGAGTTCACGGGGGCTGAGAAATGTTTGGATGGAGAAAAAAAATTACTGCGTTCAGCAATATGATCTTCAGCAATTGACAGCTGGTGATAGAAGGGCTTTCAATCTTTTATTTTGTCTCAGGCTGTGCTGCGACGTCTGTCTGTTGTATTGATTTCCAAAACGACAAAGAAATTTCCAAAGCTGTCAAACAAACAGGAGGCATTTATGAAATGAAGTTGTGTTTCAGTGCCATTTATGATTTCTTCCTCATCAATTATGGATATTTCATTAGCGATTAGTCAGAAACTTGAAGCTAACTTTGGAGTCTGTCATTTGGAGCTTTCATATCCATTTCCTTATAACACATGAAATAACATTCCTATAAATAAAGCAAAAGGCTAAGGACGTATGCAGATAATCCAGTGCAGAGAGGAAAACATAATTTCCAAACATATGCAATTCTGACAAATAGAATAACAAAGCAGGCCATGTTTCAAATTAAGTTCCTAAATGTACATTTCATTTAAGCTTAATAAAATATCACTTATATTGCAGTAATACCATTTAATTATTAAAGATCCTATCCAACCAGATTAATAACTATGTAAAAGATGCTGGTCTCAAGTCTAAATTTTTCCTCCACTCAGTAGTCCCTCATTATGAAGACTATCCCTCATTGTAGAAAGAATTTTCTTCTGTCCCTCAAAGACCTGCTGTTAACTCATTTTTAACACCGTAAATTATTTACACCAGGAGCTTGGAAACGCAAAGCAAAATACAGAAGATGTCACCGATGCCTCATTTCATGTTCTTTTTCACCTACTCGATCTTACTGGGCTCAGGCAAGATTTTAAGGCAGCATCTCTCATAAAGATCTACAACCGTGTGTCGAGGACAGAAACCAGACTGTGCTGGTGCGTGTGCGAGGCACCTCCCCAGACGCCGGGCATCTCCTATCCCAAATACTCTCTGCAGCGGGTTCACGAGGCAAGTATGACTGTGCCCATTTTGCAGACAAGAAAAAAGGCTGGAAGGGCTGACACAGCCAGTGAACGGCAGGGCCTGGTCTGACCCCACTGTTCCGCTTCACCATTTTGTTTCCTCCACTAAATCACGCTGCTCACACAACTTGTGATAATTACCTACTCTAATCCCAACGCCACAGTTCACATCAAATGCCGTTGCCTTATGATTCAGTTTTCGTCGGATCTTAGAATCTGAGGGCCTGATAACAGGTCTGGTGCCAACCCCCTTCCAGGACACGCTGTGTGAATATATCTAAATTGATGGTTTTATTAATCGGTGACATGCCTTGAAAATTCAGTCTCACAGGGTAGGAGTTTGGGGCCTTGGCAAGCAGACAGGATATGCTGGGGGAAGTTTCTGCCTGTGTTTAAAATACATTTTTGGAGTTTCTGCCTTCCTTTTTGTGGTTCCTTTTACTCCAGGGTTATTATAATGTTGGCCTCAGGACACGAAGTGATCGGACCCCAGTTGCTCGGTGGGATTTGTGTTGGGTGGGGAGGCTGTTTCATTTTTATTTTTTTAAGTTACTTATTTATTTTGAGGGGGGGTGTGGGGAAGGGCAGAGAGAGAGGGAGAGACAGAATCCCAAGCAGGCTCTGCACTAACCGTGCAGACTCAAAAGGTAAGAAAGGACAGACGATCGCTTGCTCTGTGAAGTCAGGATGAGTCGATGAAGGACCTCCACTCCCAGCACTGTCCACTCCACACCTTAGGAGACACTGAAGGGACCGTGATCCTGAGACCCCTGAGAAAGCCTCCCATCTGGTCCCCTACCTCCAGGGACAAAGCTGATGGGCCATTGGTAGAGGATGTGCCCAAAAGAAAATAGTTATCAATTTCAGGTCATCCACACAGCACGATGCTGTCACTTCCCAGCTGGTCACTATGTGTGTTAGAGGGGTAACAGTATGTGACAGAACCCGCCTCACCTTTTCTTTTTTTAATCAAGAAGCTTTATTTTTGAGGGGCGCCTGGGTGGTCTATCTAGTCTGTTAGGTGTCCGACTCTGACTCTTGGTTTCGGCTCAGGTCATCATGAGCTCACGGTTCGGGAGACTGAGTCCCACGTTGGGCTCTGTGTTGACAGTTGAGGGCCCGCTTCAGATTCTCCTCCTCCTCTCTCTCTGCCCCTCCCCTGCTCACACGTGAGTGTGAGTGTGCACACGTATGTGTGCTCGCTCTCTCTCAAAATAAATAAATAAACTTAAAAAATCAGCTTTATGGGGTCCTGGGTGGTTCAGTCGGTTAAACGTCTGACTCCTGATTTCGGCTCTGGTCACCATCTCGCGGTTTTGTGGGATGGAGCCTGCGTCAGGCTCTGCTTGAGATCCTCTCTCTCTCCCTCTGTCTCTGCCCCTCCCCTACTTGCACTGTCTCTGTATCTTTCCAAACAAATAAATAAGTTTAACACATTTTTTAAAAAGCAGCTTTATTTCTGAGAACAGTTTTGGATGTAGACAATCTGAGCAGATAGTACAGAGAATTCCCTTACACCTCCCCCCCCCGCCCTGCCCCCCGCCCCCGGTTCCCCTATCATTAACATCTTGCATTATCACAGTGCATTTGTTACAGCGAAGGACCCATAGTCTTACGTTATGAGGAACTGAAGTCCACAGTTTACATGAGGGTTAACTCCTAGTGGTGTATATTCTGTGAGTTTGGAGATGTGCAGGTCACGTGTGGACCACTGCAGAGCTTCCCAGCCCTAAAACCCCAGTGCTACGGATCCATTCCATGGGTCATGTCATCATCCTGGAGTTAGGCAAAAACCATCCACCTAAAACAACACGTATGAACAGATATTCCAATCCCGATAAGCTAGGAACGTTCTATGACAGGTCTGAGCTGGTAAACAAAACCACTGTAACAGCAAAGAAAAGAACGACAGGCAGAAGAACGGAAAACAGAGTTGCTGAGGGAGCGTACATCTTCACTGGGTGAGGTCCGAGCCCAAGTCCGATGTTTTCTTTAATCCCACAAGGTAGGCATGATAATGATTTCTGTTTTACAGATAAGGAAGGGGAGGCATGGCATTCAAGCAAGTTGAGCCTGAGGACGCTGGAGAAAGAGCAGGGCGCCCTTAGCATTTGAACCCGGGGCGAAGCAGAGAATGTGCTCTTCGTCTTGAGGCAGGAGTTGGCCGCATCATTTCAGCTCGATTCACGACAGCCCCGCGGGACAAGTTAGCTATGATGCAGATGTGACAGGTGAGGCAGGCCGCGAAGACTCAGAGAGGTTAAGGAACCGGCTCAAAGTCGCCGGCTGCCTTGTCACAGAACCTAGGGTTTGCATACAGGTCTGTCCCGTCTCAGGTCCCAGCCTGTGACCTCTGCCCGTCCCCCCTCGTGGCCCTGTCTCTGAGAAGCTGGTGGGTGAGGATTTAGCTCTTTTCTTCATCAGTCGAGTGGCTGATGCAATTGTTCCCAGGAGCGTGAGGCAGGCAGTTTTTAAGAGAAGCAGCGACAGGAAATTTGGTCTATTGTTTGAAACAAGAGGTGCAAACAAGTCTCCGCTTTGAAGTGTTGAATAACAAATTCCTCCGGGAATGGAAAGGCGAGAAGCTACAAGATTCCTGAGCTGGTGTCAAATGCACAAGGCTGTGGTGGAGGGCAGGAGGGGCCGAGGCGGCCCTCGGAGAAACTGGGGCAGGATCTGTTTGAAGAGATCGTGTCTTAAATAGATCAGGCTACAGAGGACAGCGAGAGGGGCCGGGGGTCAGTTCTCTTTTTCTCTCTAAGGGAGCCTGTTTGGGAAGGAAAACACACGTCTAAAGGTGGGGGGCGGGGGGCGGGTGGTGGGAGACTACGGGCTCCACTGTAAAACGCAGAGCTGTTCCAAAAGAAAAGAAAACAAAACCAAACCCCACCACCTGGTCCGCCTTGGTGGGTAATAAAATGCTATCGGATCCACAGAGCTTGTGTAAACGAATCCCTCCTCCCACTCACGAGTCAGCGTTACATTTAGGAAGGAGGGAGGGTAGGAGACCCAACTTGGAATGACTTGTAATCGCTTTACTGAACTGCCTCTGATAGCGAACCCATGACCCCACCCTCCCAGCCGGCACTTGTAGCCAGAATGGAATCGTTGATCAGATTATTTCCCCAGACGGCCCATTAGATCAGACTCCCCAAACGCCAGGAAGTGAGAACCCCCAGGCAACCAGCGAGGAGAATCCCAATGCTGGCTGGGAAAACACACCCCTCTCTCCAGCCGCTTCGATTGCCAAACGGTCCCATCTTCCTGTACTTAAGGGGACTTCTGACTCTCCCCCCATTGCCTCTCATTTGCAATCGATGTCTCATTCAAGACCAAGGTCAGGGTATCAATCTTTATTATAGATGTCCCGGACCAGGGTGTCTGGAGCCTCTACTGCCGCAGAGAAATGTCTGGAGACGTCGGGGAGGACTCCTGGCAAGCAGGCTGCTGTGAGGTAAGATGGAGCCTCCCTTCTGGCCGGCAACACCCAGGACTTCCTGAGGGGGTGAGGGCGAGGCTACCTGTCCCCACGTCCCAGGTGGGTTCTGACGGACCAGGTGGCGGCCAGGGGGTGACAGGGCAGCGGCGGGTCAGTCTAGGGCCGTGTAGTAAGACCAGACATTGGACAAGTCTCCCTACCTCTCTGACCTTCAGCTTTCTTATATGTAAAAATGCTTCCAGCCTCTCGAACCTGATGTGAAGATCGGAGATAATAGCTCTTTATGGCCTGGGACAGAGAGCAGGTGCTCCCTGGATAATAATTGTTGTTATTTGGTGGTTTTACAGACAAAAATGGCTCTTCCAGGCTTGTGACTTTCAATCTGGCCCTTCCACCCTCAGGACATCAGTAGATAATAGGATATCCTTTATGGCTCTATTCCCAACCTCTTGCAAGAGTTTCCATGAATACGTTTTATTTGGGGGGGGGGGTGAGGGGGGAACGCCTGACCTCAGGAGTCCCCAAAGGGGAAAGAAGTGTAAGGGAAGTGCATGGCTGGGACCAGAATGGGGCTAGTTGTCTCCCCCTGACATCTCTGGAGCAATATCTACCAGCTACAGCAAAGGACCTGTGTGCTTTTGGGGGGGGGGGTTCCGGGTCTTTACCAGCATCAGATCTTAGTTCCTCGAGCACATCAGAGCCTCTGCGATGGAACCAATTACGTGTTTCCAGCTTCTTTGCAGCCAGACTTTAAACTTTCTCCAAAGGCAAAACGCTACTGCATTTCATGTGGCTTTATATACACCCCACCTTGTCTTCCCACCTGTCCCCATTGCGCATGTGCGTGGGTACACCCCCCCAACCCCCAACCCTTCGGCCCCCAGCCCGATACAGTCTTCAGGAGCAGTTGCAGATTTGAGCTGACGCTCAAATCTGTGACGCAGATTTCACATCACGCTTGGGCAAGCAGGAACTTTCCTTCTCTGTATATGGTTGTGGTCTCAGCCCTGATTTCTGAAATAAAAGGTCTGGGGGAAAACAGGCCTTGACGCTGAGTATGAGACCTTAGCCAAGGTCAGACCCACCAAAGACTTCATTCTGATAATAAGTGCTTACATTGCCCAAAGAAGGCTGAAGGATTACAGTGCTCTGTGGCTTGAAGAATGTACGTAGGGGAAGGAAGAGGCATTTAACTAGCTGTGACATGGCGCAGGGTGACAGCGTGAGGGCCCGTGTCCCTCGCTCCGGGATTTCTTCCCATGGTGCTCAACCATCCTATAGAGAAGAAGCCGAGAACTACCTGGGGCTTCAAACTTGGCACAAAGTAGGCCTTCAATATTTTTTGGAGGAATAGAGGCATAAAAGCATCCATGGCGTCCAAAAGGAGGGGGCAGCTGAGATCATGTCATTAAAGGGTGGTCAGAAATTTGAGCAGGTGCTTGGCAACCAAGGTTGAGAAATCCAGTCTGTTCATCAAACAACTTTCTGGTGCTCAGAACCTCGGTCTCCTTGTCTGTAAAATAGCATTATATGCGTGTGAATGCAGAGACGCAAAGTTAGGGTATGTGGATGTAAGTTAAACAGTGGCTCGTTTTATTGGGTGCTTACTCCACGCAGGTACAGCTCAAAGCATTTTATGTAAATTTCCTGATTTCATCGTCAGCGAACACAAGGAGATGCCCACGTCTCCCGTGGAGACTGAGACTCAGTGACACAACACGGTCAAGGTCAAACCATTATTTATTCGAATTAGAACTCATATCTGCCCCTCTGGTTGCTTGCTTCCACACAAACCATCTCTCCTGAGCCCTATGCTTAAATGCAGACAGATAAGGCAAGGCTGTTTTTGACACGGTGAATTGGAAACGGGAGCTCAAGTGGGAATGGGTCATTCACAGGAATAGCAGGTGGAGGGCAGCACTGTGGCACATCTTTCAAAATGGCGGACTCCCCACTTGCCCCTTAGGCCACGCCCCCAGCATCTTCCCGGCTGGCCAAGTCTTTCAAATGTTAGCCTGCTCTCCACCTCCTGGGCTCCCAGCTGAGCAACACACTTACTGTTTCCCTTCTTCATGTGCGTTGGGCATGCTTTCCCTGCCTCCTGAGACCCTCTATCTTTCTTGCCACCTCTTACCTCCTCCCCTACCCAACACCCCAACATTCCTGAAGTCCTTTGCTCACCTAAAGTTGAAAGGGCATCTCCCTTCACTGCTCAGATCAAAGCTAGTGTGACAGGGGTGCCTGGCTGGTGCAGTCGGTAGAGCACGTGACTCTTGATCTTGGGGTTGTGAGTTTGAGCCCCATGTTGGGGATAGAGATGACTTTAAACCTATTATTTATTTATTTTTGAAATATTTATTTAAAAAAAATTTTTAATGTGTGAGCAGGGGAGGGTCAGAGAGAGAGGGAGACACAGAATCTGAAGACAGGCTCCAGGCTCTGAGCTAGCTGTCAGCACAGAGCCTGACGCAGGGCTCGAACCCATGAACTGTGAGATCATGACCTGAGCTGAAGTCCGACGCTCAACCGACTGAGCCACCCAGGTGCCCCTAAAAATGTTTTTTAAAAAAGCGTATGCTGTGGCACATATTCCCATTTGATCAGTTTCCTTCTTGCATATCGTCTTCTGCTCAAGTTGGATTGTCTTTTTTTTCCATGTTGACAAAGATTGTTATTATTTTACCACTATTAGGGACCTCTTCCCAACAAAACTGTCAGCTTTAAGGGCAGGGATCTCGTCTGCTGCTTCTCTG
Source organism: Suricata suricatta (assembly GCF_006229205.1). Classification (NCBI taxonomy): domain Eukaryota; kingdom Metazoa; phylum Chordata; class Mammalia; order Carnivora; family Herpestidae; genus Suricata; species Suricata suricatta. Next base: position 30,211,558 of record NC_043707.1, on the reverse strand, counting down.
CTTCTTTATAGTGTCTGACACGGCACTTTGCTTGACAGTGTTTGGTGACTGGACAGTGGATGTCCGAGCATTATTGGTGACATCTTTATCTTCCCCCAACGCAACTCCTATAAAGGACACAGGGAACTCACACAGCCACAGTTTGGCATTTGGCAGGGTATCTGTTCTTCCACTGACCGTAATGACTTCAGTTTTTCTCGAATGCCTTTGTATTTTATATTCACTTCAATTAGTATTAATAGAACAACACTTTGTACCTTTATGGGATCTCTCGTTGGAGAGCTCAAAAGCATTTTACAAGAAAGTATTAATTATTCCTATTTTACAGGCAGGAAACCTGAGGCAAAGTCAGTGACTCAGTGGCAAAATTAGGACATGATTTTCCCTCTGTTTTCAATTGTCTATTTTAATCACTGGGTCACAGTATCCCTTCTGGTTAGAGTTAAATCACTGTTTAAAAAATGACATATCAGCCCTTTTCCCCAGCCTTGTTTTGAATAATATTCACTATTTTCCTGTTTTATAATGATAGCATATGCTCATGTAGAAATATACAAAACACAGAAATGTTAAAGAAGATAAAACTTACCCATTCAGTCGTGGTCCAGAGTCAACTGCTGTTAACACTGTCGTGTATTTTCTTACGGCATTTTACACGAATACAAAATATGTTATTCTTTGCAGCTGGGCTCACACTATGGCCTGTTTCCTACTTATATAATGAACATTTTCATGTGTCATTACATATTTTACAAGGATGATTTTTAACGGTTATACAACATTTCATCATTTCTGTGTTATTGGACATTTCTGTGTTGTTGGACACTTTAGGTCAGTCCATCTTTTTTAAAATTTTTAATTTATTTTTTATTGTTTTAGTTTGCTTGTTTTGTTACCAGAAATACTTCTGTGCTGAAGGTATTTGCATTTCATTCTTTTATTTAACGTGTTGACTTTTCAGAGACACGTGTGCATGTGACTATGTTAATTAGAAAAAACAGTTGCTAGATGAGAGGCCCATTTTTCTCCTTTTTCCTGTCTCTCTCTCTCTCTCTCTCACACACACAGACACACACACACACAGACACACACAATTTTGACATTCAATGGAATTCTGCTAGCGACTGCAACCTCTAAAGATATTATAATACAGATTCTCAAAAACTGACATTAGATCAAATATTTAGTGTGAATGGAACTCGAGGGAATGAAGAAAGTTTTTTACTAACTGCTGGAACAATCAGCTTCCCTATTTTCCAGTGGAAAACAAGCTTTCAGGATCTTCCAAACCACATTTCTCCGGGAAAAAAAATAATATCCAATTCGACAGCGCTCATGACAAAAGAAAATCTAATTACATTTCATGAAAACAAATCTTCATTCAACTCCAACCAGAGATGTGTCATAAATGATCTTGTGAAGAAACAAAACAATATTTTGCTTCTTGTTGTAAATGCAATTTAAAAAAAAACCCCATGTCTCTACTATTGATGTCCTGGCGCCGGAGACGTGGTTGTGTGTTTAAAATATTGGATGGCAAACTGATATTGTGAGAGCAATATTAATAATGAAAGGTCAATATAAATAGAATGCATATGGTTTCCGTCTCCCAGGAGGAAAGAAAAGGAATTAATATAAGGTCTTAGTGCAGAATGTGAACTTTACATTAAGCAAGATAATAATAATATTTATACAGTACTTTACATATTTCAAGCCCTTTCAAGCTACCGATGATGTACACTATTAACTTCTAGTGATTCAGCAATGACATCAGCGAGAGTCACATAGGAAGGCATTTATTTCCATTGTGTACAGGAAATAAGTAATATGACATTTACATGGGCATCTTACGATGCGGAAGAGGCAGAAAGGGGGAAATGAGATGTGATATCCTAGGAAACTCAACAGTTCCAGAAAATTTATATTAGCAGTTTGGGCAAAAGAGGCTGGGGCTGGGAAGGGGGTGTGGCTGGTAAGGTGGGGTTGGAAGAAATTGTCGGATGGTGAGCTGTCCCAGGTCTCTCCTAGGGGCTTGGAAGTATGAAGCTAGATGTATTTTCCAAGGGTAAGACTGAGCTCCAACAGAAACGCTCCAGCTACAAGATTTCTCATTTAAGAGGAGCAAAGGACAGCAGAATGTAATCATTAGAGGTGCAGAAAGATACCTAGAGTTAGTGGCATCGGCATATGCCGTCCAGAAGTGGAAAGCAAAGTTAAAAGGTGGGTCAGAAATGAAGTCTTTGAAGATTTCTAGAAGGGTCTCAGAGACTGAGGGATGCTGTCACCAGAGAGAGGCTGAGAGGGGTGGTGAGGAGGAAAGCCTACTGCTTACAAGTCATTATAGTTTGATCTTACAAGTTTGGCAGGTTCTTGGTACAATTATATAACTACACGTACGTTTGGCGGATAGAGATGAATTATGTACTATGCATGTAATTACATGTAGCAAAATGTGTACTTTTATATGGTGGGTATTTACATAGTATAGTGAATAGTGTACTTAGAAATAATTAACAGAAAGTATTATTTAAAAAACAAAACAATTAAAAGTAGTTTGGTTTTCTTGAGTTCCAAAAAAAAAAAAAATCTGGAACCTTCCTTTTATTTATTCCAGTAGTCTATGCCAAATTGTTCTGGAAGGCAGTCGCCAAAGACAAAAGGAAGACAAAGTAATTTCCTTCTGTTATTCATACTCTTTTGATTTAAGGAAAAGGCCTCTTCAAATTTAAAGTGTCTCAAAACTTCTGTCTGGCCTTAGATATTCCTAAATTTAAAACATTTCAAATTCAGTCAACTTGAAGGAATACTTTGTTATAATTTTCAGTCTTTGTGAAACTGAGATTCCCGTGTGACTTGTTAGGAGTAGGATTCACTTTTACCCACGGCCCGCAGGCATGTCTTCATGTTTGTGAGTACATTTATGATGTAAACATTTAGCATTACGTCCTGCCTCTACTTCTCTGAAATACTTCTTGCCAAACACTCCTCAAAACCAGTTTTTAAACAATTTTTTAAATGTTTATTTTATTTTTTGACAGGGAGAGAGAGAGAGAGAGAGAGAGCGAGCCTGAGCAGGGGTGGGGCAGAGAGAGAGGCAGACACAGAATCTGACATGCAGGCTCCAGGCTCTGAGCTGTCAGCACAGAGCCTAACGTGGGGCTCAAACCCACAAACCATGAGATCATGACCTGAGCCAAAGTCGGATGCTTAACCGACTGAGCCACCCAGGCACCCCAAAAGCAGTTCTAATTTGGATGCAAAAATATCTAGAAAGCGAATGAAGCTTTCAGAAGGAATCTCTTGTAAAGTTTTCTTTTAAAGCCTATCACGTGGGATAGAAGAATCTCTGAACTTTTCCATCATTATTCGTGGATTATTTTCCAGCTTTTTCTGGAGATAAAGTTTCTAGGTGAAACTTCATTTTATGAGTGCATTATAAAGAAATAAGATCTCAGAACATAAAGACTCTTTTATGAGAAATAAAGAGTATGGCTTTTGTTTTGTTTTGTTTTTTATAATGCTCTATAAGACAGTTTTCAGTTTGGAAGAATGTCTTGATGGTTAATTCCTTCAAAAACTTAGGTTAAGGGTATCAGAAAAATTACTAACCTAGAATCTTTAGAGAACAAGGTAATGTCTTTTTCTTTCTTGGTGGCCATCAGAGAGGACCAATTTAGTCACCATCAACTCACAGGGTATTTTAAAGATTTTGCCAGTTTCACCTTAGGATTTAATCAACATGTGTAGATGCTGGGAGGGTAGGAGAGCCTGAACTTCAAAAAGTAGTTTACAATCACCTAAGTTACATTCATTAGTATTATCATGCCCCCAGTATGGCCACTGTATTTTTCTCTGGCAAAATAAAATGGGTCAGAAAGGAAATTGAGGGATTCTGGCCTCAGATTCTAGTTAGCTGCCTTGTTTGGTGTGAAGCTGTCTTTCATTTAAAGGGGTCAGGAGTGTTGTTTCGGTTACTCCCCCACTCCCCATCATCTGATTTACTTGGAGCTCGATTTTTGAAAGTTGGGGATGGAGAGTTGGTCATACACTTGGGAACTGTGAGCTTTCTTTCCCTAAAGGAACAGCCTGAACATCAAAAGGTACAAAGAATGGCCCTGGATTGTTTTCCTCCTGCTCCATTGTTAGAGAATGACGTTCAGTCCTGTTGCTTCTGTGTAGTGGGTCAGTTTTCTTCCTAACCGGGTCTCTTTCTCAGACTTTGTTCTGGGGGGTTCTAGCCATCATTTTACTGTCTTTGTGGGTGCAAATGGAGCTCTAGGTCCAAAGCCTTTCCCTTTTCTAAATATTTTATACAAAACGCACATTCGTGGATTATTTACTATATTTGGATGTCAGCGAGTCCTCCTAACCTACAATGCTGAGACAAAACTGAGCAGAAAAAAAAACAAAACAAAATTGCCTTTAGAAATACAGTGTGTTCTGATCCCATGTCTACACTCAAGAAAAAGGAAATGTACTTTTAAAAGCTTTTTGGGTCCCTGCTGATCACTTCACTCGGCTAAGATAATTTTGATGGGTGGTTTGTTTTGAATGCCATTTTAAAGTGGTGTCATTTTGTGATGTTGGCAAAGGTATTCCTAACTTTTGTCCACCGCCCAGAGAGCAAGAAGCCTGTGTAAGGCAAAACTTTGGTGGAAGAAATCTACATGTTATTTAGATAGAGCTTGACCTCTGGGCCAGTCAATATATTCTTTCTCTACTAAGTCAAGTTAGCATGCAAATAATGTAAACATAACCAGAAATGTAACAAGGGTATCTAATACTCATCAAATTTATTTCTAAAATATTGCAGTGGATTCAGAACCCTGAATTCCAACCAGATGTACTTCTGGCTTATTACACAGGTCATATATATTTCACTTTTTTTTTTTTTTTTGTTCAAACCCAGGGGATCGACACGATAATTAGATTGAGAACATCTGCACCAAATCCAAACCATTTCCCTGATCCTTCCTTGAGCCTTCCCGACGGGAGGTTATTATTATTTTTTTTTAAAGCCCCTGCACATTTTATTTGTGTAGCCACCTTTAGGGCAATTCCGAGGTCTCACCTGCCTGCCACCGCACAAATAGGAGGGGAGCGGAGACGTACCCCCAAATGCGGGATACCGGGCGGGAAGGGGGTGAGACTCGTTAGCTGTGGCATTTCGTCGGGACAGGGATCCCTAAAGGTGGCAGTGCAGTTTCCCGCCTGGGGCCTGGCTCTGGGACAGGGCGTGGCCAGGCGCGGAGCGCGCGGGTGGGCACGTGCGCCGGGACCCGAGGACCCGAGTGTCGGGGCGCCGCTGCCCTCTACCGGGCGGCGCGGTCGGAGCTGCAGCGCGGCCGCCTGCTGACTGCGCTCGCGGGCTCGGGAGTCCCATACCGAGGCGGTCCTCGGCTTTCCTGAGGTCGCCTGTACCCTGCCCGGCGCGGCGCCCACAGCATCTGCGGCCAAGGCTCGCGGCGCCCCTGCCCTGCGCCCGCGCGCTCCCACCCACCTGCTTCCTGCCCCCTTCTGCTGGGCGAGTCTGCGATGGGGACGCCGAGGGAACCCTTCTCCGCGCTCCCCCCGACCCCGCCGACCTCAGGAGCCAGCCACGCACTGACGAAACTGAGGCTCTTGGCAGCCCGAGACCTGGGGGGCACGTGTGTTCTCTAAATCTTGTGGCCTTTCATTTCCAGGCCCTTCATTTAAAACTGCTTCCTGTCACCCCCAATGATCAGCGCTAAGCCCTCGAAATCAGTTGAAAAGCAGTTATATCCTACTTACACGTTTTATTTCGTATTCCAGACGAATGTTATTTACAGGTAATTTTCAAGATTAAGGAATTTGGGGATTTAAGTAATCGCACGTCAAATGAAGTGCGGGAGAGTAAAAGTACAGTATTCCTGCTGAGAAGTCAAACTCACACGTGTGGATAATCAATTAAAGATGACGATCATAAAACGGCGTGCTTTTGCCAGGTTTCTGCGAAAAAAGAAATCAAAAGCGAACTGACTCTGGGGTTTAAATGCTCGCATTTCTGCAAACCAGGGACTATACCTTGTTATAAGCGCACCTACACTTTCCAAGTTTCTGCACCAAAAGGAGTGAAACCCGAAGTGTTTGAACTACAGGAAGTTTCCAAGGCTGTTCCGCCGAAGCGGTGCGGGGGATACACAACGGTGCGCCGAGACTTTTCCTGGCTTGGCCTAAGTTGGCGCAGCTTGGACCCCTGGCCACCCGGTTTGCGGGTGCGTGGCGGCGCGGGGACCGCGGTGCCACCGTTCGGGGCGTTAACGTGTGCAG
>NC_043707.1:30066148-30205167 GCF_006229205.1 Suricata suricatta | reverse complement strand
GGGCCGGGGCCGCGCCGCCGCTCCCGCACCAGGCGCGGGGGTCTCCGCGCGGACCCCGGGGTTTGTTTATGTCCGGACGGGCGCCCCGGGGCCACTCGCAGCCGCCCGGCTCTTTTGTGTGCCTGCTAGAGTGGCGCGGACCGGCCCCTCCGGGGCCAGAGACACGGGTAGGGGGTGCCTGGGGGTAAACTTGCGAGGGGCGGCGGGCCGCCTGCGCGCGGAGCCCGAGGGTCGGAGCGCCCGGCGGGAGCCGGTGCGGGCGGAGGGCAGCAACTTTCCCCGAGCTCAGGCCCCGCGCTGCGCCCTGGCGCGCCGTCTACCCGGGTGGGGGACGCTTCCTCCCTGCCGCCGGTCTGGGCGGCCCGAGCCCAGAGGCTCCCGGGGCCCCCAGTGACCCGCCGGCTCCGCTCTGGAGCTCTCCTCCGAGGCCCTGTCCTCCCAACAGGGTCCGCGGGCTCAATGGAGCGCGCGGCGGGTCCTGTCCGAAATGCCGCCTCCGGTCGGCCTCTCGAAAGCAAAGCCCCGGGGGCCCCGCTGGACTGTGATGTTCCGGGCTGTGGTCCGCGCGCCGAGCCCGGGGCGTTGCTGGGGGATCGTGCGGGGGCTCCCTGTCCGGCGCCGGTGCCGCCGCTGTGCCCAGGGGGCGCGTTTCTGCCTGCCACCCCCGACTCAGAGGAGCCGCGCGCCCTCGGGGTTCGTCCCGAACCTGCCGGCTCCGCGCTCGCGGCGCCTGGACAGCCCCGGGACCCCGCCAGGTGGATGTTTTGCGTAGCCGGCGCCAAGTTGAAGGTGAGCGGCGTGTGGGTCAGAAGCTGGGGTAGCGATGCGGGGGGGTGGGGGGCGCGGGAGAGGAGGTCGGTCTTCGGAGCCGGGGTGGGGGTCGGCCTGGTACCGCGGGGGTCGCCCAGCGTCCCTTAGAGATGGCCGATGCACCCAGCTTGAAGGTGTGTGGGAAGGTAAACTTGGACGAACTTTCCTAACCCGGAGGACTGGTGATAGTGACCTACAGCACTTTTAGGAGGGAAGCAAATGAACTCCAGATGCAGCGTTGGATGAAATGAAGCGGATTGGATTAAAATCTGTATAAATGGAGTCTGACAACTTTAATTGTATATGCTTGTTTTCTGTTCCTGCCTACGTAAGAACGATAAAGCAGACTCATAGTCGTTATGAAATTGTTTCAGATTTCTCGCTTAACTAGGAAGAAGACTATGTGAAATATGTATTTCCGATAAGATTAAAACTTAAAGGAGTTTGACTATTTATTGACTAAAATAGATTACTCCAGAGTGTCTATTGTGTAAATTAGATTCCTGAATGTAATGAACACAGCCCAATGGCATTTTTGATAAATTGGTCTACCCTGTTTTAGTAAAAATAGCTCCCTTTTACCATAATTTAATTCCTGTGCTTACTGTAAAACCCGTTGTGGAATTTTGAAGAGACAAACCTTAATTTTTTCCCCCTTGTCTTCCTAAATGTGACATTTAGCTGAACATCCATGAGGCTTATTTTTTAAGCATTTTTTTGGGCAGAAAATTGCGTGGGAGATGGATATGGTTTCCAGAGAGGTATTAGGTTTTAGGAACTCTTTGACACCCCACACCCCCGAGTGATTAGGTACTAAAGGATATCATGAGGATATTTAACTGTGTAACTCCAGGTCTGTTGGCTTGGAAGTTCCTTGTCCGTTCATGTGAATGAACTTTAAGGTGTTGATCTTGAAAACCAAATTACGTGAGGCAGTATCATTGTTCTCTGTCGTGAGCTTCCTTCGGCTTTTGGTGGTAGGTAAAGATTTGGGCTGAGATGATTTTCTGCTGCCCCTTCTTACAGGTTTGAAAAACTTAATTTGACTACGGAATGCCAGAGTTCAAGCATAAGGCTAAACTGGCTCTTTCTCTGGGCCCTGAAGAGGCCCATTGAGTTGGTATCCAGTTTAACGTCATCTCCGTTCCCATAGACAGTTAAGTGAGCCAATGAGACTGCAGTTTGAGAAGAGAGAATTCATTAGTTTCAGACTCTTCTCATCTTTCCCGAACCCCTGACCCGGAGATCGGGTTGCCTGCAGAGCCCAGTGCAGGTGGTGGCACTGCCACCTGAGGGTAAAGAGGCCGGGTCTCAGCGAGACTCAGACCCAGGTTGGAGACCTCAGCAGGTTGCTGGATACAAGACAGTTGTGTGCCCGTCCCAGGCCCCTTGCAGCCCCCTCCGTGAGCCCGGGCCGAGTTCTGGTCCTTCCACTTGGTCTTGAAGACGCCTTGCGATGTGGACTGAGTGCCCAGAAAGCGAGTTCGTGAAGATCGGGCTCTGTTTTGTTTCCTTTTTAGTCCCAAAGGCTTGTGTCAGTGCTTCGCTGTTGCTAATAAGACTAGTTGGACAAGTTTTTATCCTATCCCAGACTTGTAAAAACTAGGCATTTTTTTTTAGACAAGAAAAACACCATTGTATAAATTTGCCTTTTAAATACATGTTTGAAAAGAGGACACTTTCTAAAACAAGCTCATGTAACTCTGGAGCGAAGCTTTTGGGGATGGGGCCTGCCAGCGACCGACTTCCCTTTGGGGCAGTGTTCTTGCGTGGGGACTGGTGGACCCCTTTCTGGGGTCTCTGCAACCGTAAACTCTGAACGTGTTCCTCTTTGTCAGAATCAGAAAATTTGAGTTTTGCCAAAAAGCCCATTTTTCTGATAGCTTTTAGTTAGTGTTTTCCGGTTAGGGAAGTGTCCCCCCCGAAGTGTGTTATTTTGATTGCGGTATGTGTCCCATCTAGTAAACAAATCAAGTGCTTTCACACAGCTGCTGTCTTTGTTTTCTGGGCTTTTTTAATATCAGTGTCTCTGAGATTGCGTGTGGGAGGGGGTCAGTGTCAGTGGATCAAAGTTTTTTTCCTCTGTGTGAAACTGAGTAGTTTTTGTTTTTTAAAGGTGCAAGGCAGTGAAGGGATGGAGTTACACCACCGTGTCTGATACAGTTGGGTCCATAGAGTCCCCCTTTGCCTCCGTCCCCGGTTTCACGCAGCTGTTGTCAGTAGTTAGCTAGGGGAGGAGGTTGGGAGGACCAGGGGACAGATTGCCAAGTCGGCTCAAGAATCACTCTCTCCTAATCCACTGAGCTAGCCTTAAAAACTGCCTGGTGAGCCTACGGAGCCCCCGGAGACCTTTAAAGGCGTTGAAAAAGTCCCGTGCCCTCTTGTGTACATGTAAAACAAACCCAGCAGGGTCTCTGCAGAAGGGATAGTCTGTGCTTCCTGACCGTCCTCCCCCCTTCTGGGTCCCCGGCACAACTGCTCCGAGTGCTCCCAGGGCTGTGCTCAGGGTCCGTCTTAGAGAAATCAAGGCTCCAAGTAGAAAATCCGTGTTCGTTTCAGCTCATTTTCAGCACAAGGAACAGCCTCAGTGAAACGAAGGAAGGGCACATTTGTTAGAGGGAAGCTTGCATGTTTTTAAAAAGAGAAGTTCGTCCTGTGAAAAAATCCTGCAGAGCTAGGCCACATGCCTACCTGTGCTTCCGTTTGACACAGTTCCCCCATTTGACGTCCTGTAAATTTCACGTTTTTAGAGAGGCAGGTGTATTGGACGGCCCATAACATACTCTACCTGAAAGTTACTTTAATGTATGGGATCACACGTTATATGAGAAATTATTTAAAAACCCACTTACAGTCATTTAACCTATGAAAATGTATGTATATAGAATTGCTTTTCCTAGGAAAGGTCTAATTTTTATAAGGAACTGTCCGAGATAGAAATTCCTTATCTTGTTCTGTTGTTTTGTCTGAAGCCCTGCATTATGGCTGCAGAGAGACCGTTTTGGTTTCAACTGAAATTCCCCTGCCTCCGATTGTTTAAACCAGACCCTTAATCTTATTTTAACATACTTAAAACGCTCAAAAAACCCGGAAGAATTGTTTTGTATAAGTAGCAAGTGAATGTAGTTTAAACACTCAAAGCAATTCTGGTATCTAATTGGAAACAGGTGGAATTCTTGGAATCCTGTGTTTGAATCTTATTATAGCAAAGCACGGAGACACTTTTTACTTCTGGCCATTTGTTTTGTTGAAGCTGTTTGAAGAGGGGCCCCGTGACCTCTCATCGCGCCTTACTGCTGTTTACCTGGACGTTCCGGTCGTGCTGGGCATTTTAGGAACTAGATGCCTTTGCCTACCCAGACACCCAAGAGAACGAGGCATGTGCAGATCATGGAGCGAAAAAGGAACTTTAATGGCATAATTAGACAAGCGATTTAATATCTGCATTATATAGCTTTTCTAGCAGAAGTTTTGAATTCATTTGTGATTTCTGATTTAATAAACATTTATTGACATGAGCATTTGGATACATTTTATAATACCCTGGTAATGATTTAGAATTCGGAGAGAAATAACTATTCCTGAAAGCTCTACATTTAGGGAGATAAAGTCACACAGCAACCAAAAAAAAACCCCCCCAAAAAAAAAACCTAAAAAACAAAACAAAAAAAAGCACCCCCCCCAAGTTTGGAAAATTGCAACAAAATGTCAGTGGCAGGGCTCCCTGAAATATTTTAAGTCACGTATCCTATTCTCGTTTCCAAAGCCAGCTAAGTGGCCCTGGCTTTGCTGCATGGTTAAGGACCAGGTTTTGGTTTGTGTTTACGTGTTGATTTTATTGAAGAGGACAGCCAAGATTTGAATTGAGCTGTGGGTCCTGTCACAGTTTCGGATTCGCTGGGCTGTAATCAGCCCCAATTTTCAGCCGTATTCTGAGGAGGCAGGGAGAGGATGGTGGTCTCTGGCTGGGCAGGAGGTGTCCCTGCAGGCAGTTACCTGGGATTGAGGGGGCGTGGGGGGACCCACGGCGTTGCCTTCATTGGTAGAAGCAGCTTTGAATCACCTTAGATTTTTAAAACGGACCAATGCTGCTCTGCTCACATAACACGACACTGTTAAAAAACATACTGAGGGCAAACCTCGGTTTCTGAAAGCCATCTAGTTTGTTGCAAAACCCATCAAGGACCTTTCCTTGGAAAAGTAAACAACTCTCTAATAAAAATAATTCTAATTCTTGCCGTAATTAAATTCTGATAGGATGACGTCAGTGCATGAAATAAATCTTGTCATTTTCTTCATTTGAGTCTGAAGGTTCCTCCTTTGCTTCAGGAGGCCCAGGGCACTTGGCAGAATTTTTGTGTGTGTTAGAGCCCTGGGCCGTGGGCAGCCAGGGGGAGCTGCTCAGACGGGACCCCCCCCCACCCTCAGGAACCCCATAAGACGGGTGGCCGGAGACGAGCAGGTGGGAGGGTTCATTCCTCCTCTGAATTTACCCAGGGCCACAAAGCACCTGGAAAAATAGCCAGGTGAAGATTTTCATGGACCTGAATAGATTCTGCTGCTTTTCCCTGAAGTTTTTGTGAAAACGGGTTGGCCCACACCCCTTTTTTAAAATTTATTTTATTTTTTAAGTTTGTTTATTTGTTTTGAGAGAGACAGAGTGTGTGTATGCCACCTCAAGTGAGCCAGGCAAGGGCAGAGCGAGAATTCCGAGCAGGCTCCACGCTGTCAGCATAGAACCAGACGCAGGGCTTGAACTCCCGATCAGTGAGCTCATGACCTGAGCAGAAATCAGGGGTCGGCCGCTTAACGGGCTGAGCCTCCCAGGCAACCTGGCCCACACCTTTATTAAACCCGGAGACTACAGTGGGGCCCACTCAGCTGACCATTGAAACCTTCGATGCTTTTGACTGTGATTTACAAAGTTAATGTTGGAAGAAATTGCCAGAACTTACTCTGAAGCTTGGTTTAGCACCATCATGGGTATACCAGCATGGGGCTTGTTTTCTTAAAGACATCTTTGTATTCTATTCGGCTGTGTTTATTCAATAAGTTAAATGAGTTAACGTTTTTTTAAAAAAGTTATATATGGTTGTGAGGTGTCCTGGGTTTGGTTAAGGGAAAAACAAATTGACAAATTAGCTCTTTCTTAAGAGAACATTGCGAAATTGCAAGAAATGGAATGGCATTCTGACTGTCATTAAGATTTTATTTGGGTGTTGACAGCTTTTTGCTAAATGTAAGACGTTCAGGTCCTGTCCACTCAGCTGGGAACAAAACAAAACAAAACACCAACAAACCAAAAACAACTAGCTTTTAGAAGCTTATTCCCAATTTCCCCCTAAAAGACAGTCTGTCTTACATTGGTTCTTTCACCCCTAATACTTTTTTAAAATTTTATTTCCTCACATAGATTTATGTTTTTCACACCAAAAAGAATATGAAATCATTTTAGGCATCTCGGTTCCAATGACATTTTGGACCCGTGACGGTCCTTGGCTAATTACCAACTTCCCTCCTCGTGCTTTTAGGGGAGAGATCGTTATTTAGGTCAGAATAACTTGATTAAAGCTAATAAACGACACTAACGGTAGATCCTTGTCTTGAGCAGGCTGACTTGGCAAGTAAGAGCCAGGCCGTGGGCTGTTGGGAGGTCTTTGAGGGCTGTCCTGAGTGCCTGCTGTCACCCCTGCTGTCACCTCTGCCTGCCACTTCTTGCCCTTCTTCTGAGCCCCTGTCCTGCCAAGCCTGTCCTGATGTCACAACTGTTGTTTTATTATCTTATTTTATTTTTTTGCTAAGTATTTGTGGAGCTCCATTATTTTGAGATTCTTGGAAGAAAGAGAACTATGTAAATGAAAATTAAAAATAAAATTCTTGCTGGAGGGAATTGTGCATTTAATTTTTTTTGATTAGGTTTGGAAAAGACTTTTTTCCCCCTCTTACCCTGAAAATAGGAACATTCTGTTGCTCCTATCACCATTTTTGCTTCATTCTGCAAGGTATGGCAGATAATGGTGAAACATGTCCTTTGTTTTCTGTTTTTCACCATGGTAGTTGACCTAGGACTTGAACCCATGTGGTTCTGGGTATGGTGAATTACTTCTGTTCTACACTGCTCTGCTCTGCCCTCACTGAACTCGTAGATAGCAACTGCCCATAGCACACAAACCTTTTAAAGGGGAAAGATTTTGAGTCACCAGTATGCAGAAATGACAACTAAAATCATAAGACCTGCAGATCAATTTCCATCTTCCCGCCTTGTTCACATGGCAGAGATGTTCTAAGCTGTATTATTTTGAAAGTGAAAACTGACCTCAGGAGCATTTGTGGAAACATTATTTACTGGAATGCCTTCATTTCAACTGTGCCTCGGTTCCTTGCCTACATAATCCCACGTGCTGTCACAGCCATCAGCCAAGTGGGGGGCAAGGTCAGGTTTGGAGTCATGCTTCTGTAGGCATGGGTGGGACCGAGGAGTCAGCTGGGAAGCACAGGCTGCTGTAAGGCACCATCCAGGTGACTTGGTCCACAACGGACCTCACAGCTGCAGGTGAGCTTAGGGGGGCTGGAGAGTGGTCAGGAAGTCGTCACCTGGAGCGGGTCATCCCCAGAGACCCCTCAGTCATCTCTCGTCACCCCACTTCTCAAATTTGTCAGCATTGGCGCGGGATTGGGAGAGGAAGGTTCTTGCCAGTTGTGGCTGCGAGGTCATTGTCGGGAGTGGGAAATCGTTTGCGATTGTTTTACTTTGCTCTGTGTTGGAATGTCACTTTACACCGCACAGATGCTTTAGTACATCTTTTGTGCTTGTGTATGCAGTTAGTTTTGGGGGCTGCTTGTATGTGAGAGCCATATCTTTCTGGCCCACGAGGCCTAAGTATGTAGCCTTTACTTGTTTCAAAAGTTCAAAACAGGTCACAATCCATTATAGATGCGGCCGCCAGATGAATCTTCCCAAATCATTGACCTGTCCTGCTGTTCTCTCTCCTGTAGAGGCTCCCTGGGCTGCAGACCACTTACCTGAGGCAGGCGGAGTTCCTGACGGTGGGCCCTACCTTACCTAAGCCACTTAGAAGGATCCCAGATTCATGCTCAATTTGGGAGAATGCGCTCATCTTCCCTGTGCACATCTGAGCATCAAACTTTATTTCACGCACTCCTTTTTTCCTTTATTTTAACCGCCGAGGGAGCCCCGTGCCCCAGGCGCTGGTAATGCAGGGTAGGCTACCAGCACTTCCTACTCTGGGCCAGCGGGCAGCTGGCATTGGCTGTGATGGAGCTGCGTGCCATGCGTTGATGGAGGGCTTTAGAGGAAGGGAGTCCACACTGGGAAACCTCCCCCCACCCCCCAGCAGAACAGTTGGAGGGTGGCCGGCGGTCTCTGAGGTCTGCCTCCCTCCTTTGGTGTTTCTGATGGGCCCCACAGAGCACCCGCTGTAGCTTCCGGCTCTGCTTAACCGCTCAGGCTCCCCTTTCTCTACCTTATGTTACGCTATGGCTGTAGCCTCCACTGAGTCCCGCTGCAGGAGAGCCGTTGGACTCTTTCAAGGAGGCCACCCCATATATCCTGATTTAAGACTCATTCAGCTAGTTCATTTAAGAAAGCAAATGGAATTCTTTTTTGGATTGTGCAAGGTAGGTAGCACAGCAAAACGGGTGTTTTGGAAGCTGCATGTAGCCGTATACGTAATCCCGACAGAACATGGATTTCTTGCTTATTTCCATTTATTCCGCTTTTGAGAGGTGGCATGTACATTGGTTAAAGTATGTGTAATTGTATTTGTGGCACATAAAACGTAAAAAAAAGTCCGCATTTTTAAAAATAGAATTAGGCAGAACAATCTTTGACAGTGATTTATTCTTTGACTGTGCCTAGGGCCTGAATGGGAGGAAACTTCCCCCCGTGAACGGGGAAAGTGCGCACTGTAATGATTAGAACCCAGCCCGAGCACGGGAAAGCAAGCAGCGGGAGGCCCGAGGGTCTGGGTGTCCAAGCCAGAGAAGTGTCGCAAGTGTGCTCAGCCCCCAGGAAGCCGCCCCGTGAGGCCTGGCGTGCAGCTGGGCAGAGGCCTCGGACCAGCCCCGTTCCAGGGCAGCGGCCTCTGCAGCCTGCATGCCTTTCTCTGTTTCTTCATTTACAAAGAAAGTACCTAGGATATTTTTGTGGTGGTGACGTCACCGTCTGGCTGCAGAAGCACTTGCATGGATTTGGGGAAGTGAGGGTTGCCAGGGGCATCTGAGGAGCCACAGATCTCGGGGCCCCAGGGGAGGGGGTGGGGGAGTGGGACTGGGTCCACAGGGATGGGGAGGATGGAGGGGAGCCACCCTGGATCGGGGCAGAGGGTGTGCTCCCTGCAGTGTCTGTGGGATTTGGGGGGTCTGCTGGGAATTCAGGGCTGAGCCCTGGGGTCACGGTGGGGGGGTGGGGGGGAGGGCAGAGCTCAGTAGAGAAGCTGGTGTTGAAGGCACAGGTTAGAGTTGAATCCCAGGGTTTGAAGCCCTGGGAGGATTTGTGTGCCTTCAGTCGGTGCTTGAGAGGCTGGCCTCTCATTTGAGGTGGGGAGGGCTGGAGAGCTGATCTCAACTGGGGGACCCCCGCCTGAGTGTTAACTTCCCCAGCCCTGGGCCCCGGACTGCTGGGAGGTTTCAGGCCAGGGGCACGAGAAGGGCAGCATCACAGCCGGTCGTGTGGATCACACGGATTGTCGCTGGTCTTCTGTCCACTGGTGACAAGGCAGAGGCTTAAACTTTTTTTTTTTTTTTTTTTAATATATGCTAACAGCTATCATTTCCTGACTATTGACCGGGGGCTGGTGCAGTTTGGGCCCTTGATTTCTTTCCAGTCATGCACAAATAGCAGCCCTGCGGAGGCCAGAGGACCCGGCTGGTTAGGTGAGAAGCCCGGAGCCTTAGAGCCATCAGCTGATTCCTGGGCCCGTGGATTTCCTGCCGACCCCTGCTGTTCATGAGACCCACTCGTAGAAGCCCCAGGGTCCTTGTGATGAGGCTGTGGGAGGCATCCCTGTCCACGAACCCCCGAGATGAGTTGGGGTGGGTAAGTCACTTAGCCGCTGGGGCCGGAAATGAAACCTGGGGAGGTGTACATGTGTGTACCTGGGTTGACACCCAAGGTGGACATCTGGGTGAGACCTTGGATTTGAGAACTTTCTAGAGCCTCCCCTGCCTTGAGACTTCAGAGTCCATTCACAGTGACCCAACGTCAAAGAACAGATGATCCCATCCTCCTTGGCCCAGCATTGTGCCTTCGCATCAGTAAACTATGGTAGCTGGGGTGCGGTGATGGCCGCGAGCTGAAGGCAGTTCTCCTTTCTGTGTCCCCTGCTGTCCTCTGTGCCCTGTCTGTGCATCCAGCAAATGCGGTGGAAGAGATCTGGGGAAACAGTAGGCAGGAGAGAGGCCTGATCCTGGGAGGTGGGCCACGGGGAAGCAGGGAAGGAGCTGGCGGCTGAGAGGCTGTGCCCCGTCTAGCTGCCATGGGCTGGAGAGCGTGAATTGAACTAGGGCCGGCCTCTGAGACATGGGACCTGAAGCTGGTGCTCGGGAACAGTTTGCTGTGAGAGCCTGATATTTGTGTGTTCACCCTGTGATGGCCAAGACCAAATTTCTGCTGGCCGAGCCCCCGGGAGTCTGGTCGATGCAGGCACCACAGCGACGCTGGGTTTGGATCCGTGCAGCACCACCAATGGCACCAGACCCCCCCCCCCCCCCCGGGCCCTGTCCTCGGTCACACATGGAAGGCAGCATTGGGGTGTGTTCTGCAAGAGGCTGAAGAGGCTGGCTTTGTAAGGGGTCTGCGGGTGGGCATCTGTCCCGAGAGAAGCAGCCTGACCAGATGAGACTCCTCAGCGCTCAGCTTAATTTAGCCGAGGACGTTATCATGGAAAAGCGGAGCTTCTGGGCTACTCCGGATTCAGCTGACTTTTTTTTGTGTGCCTGGTTTTTTTGGGACGATGCAGCTTTTTTTGAACGAAGTTTTACAAATTTAAAAAGAAAATCTTCTGAAGGTGCAGCGGGCTTGGAAATAACGCAGCACGTTTGAGCGAAGTTGCTGGCAGTTCGGTCTGTTTTGGAGCGGCTCCTTTTTCACACGGACTGTTGGGGCCATTCGTTCCTTCCTCAAGGGTGTCTCCACGGTGCCTGATCACCCTTGGGGTGCTGGGATGAGTGGGCCCCTGGCCTTGCTGGTCAGTGAACTGCAGGACACCCCGTCTCCCCAGGTGTCAGGTTATAAGGGCTGGGGCCTGGAAAGGTGGTCCTTGGCCGTCCCGCTCTCTTGTCTGAGTTCGTCTCCTGTGGGCCACGCAGGGTTGTAGCACAGATTTTGAATGACCAGAACACCGGGGAAGTCCTTGCCTTCAGGGGACCTACATTCTAGCAGGGAGACAGAGAGTAAAGGTAAGGAATACATACATTACCTACTGCCCATGCCCAGGGCTGTGGAGCAGACAGAGCATAACCTCTGTGCAGAGCCCCACTGAGTCATTGGAAGGGCTGACCAGAGTGAGGCGGGAAGCGGGGGTAATGACCGTGGGAGGGGTGTGTGGTAGGCACAGGTCTGGTGAGAGGTGGGGAGGGACAGAAGAGAAGATACCAACCTGAGTCGGGGGGGGGGAGGGGTAAGGAAGAAGGCAGAATGCAGGCCCTGAGATTTTGGGGTCGTGGTGGCCTTGGCTGAGAAGGGGCCACCTATGGGCGAGGAACCTGAGTGGGGGAGGGGCAGGGAGTGGCGCAGGGAGGCCTTCTGGGTCCATTTGACCCCAAGCTTCCAACAGGCTGGTGTCACCCAGCGCTGGCTCTTCAAGAGGCAGCCCTTGCACATGGCCGCCTGACTGGGGCCCATGGGTTTATTAAAAGCAGGTGCGGTCACTGCCCTGTCCTTGAGTATTGGGTGTGACTCAGATGTGCAGGGAGTCTGTCTGGAGTTTCTTTATTCATCACTATTTGCTTTTTGTCGGTAATCCTTTGTAATTCCCCAGTTTCATGATGTAATTTTAATGGAATTAAACTTGAACACTTCGAAATTATGTAATTAATTACGTTCGGCTTCAATTACAATGACTAATTACAGTGTGATACCTGGTGGCATGTCAGGTAGGCGCTGGTGGGGGTTCATGCCTGCTGGCTGTCAGGACGGCCACTTTGCGCTCAGCAGGGAACCGCCTGCCCTCTGGGTTGCCCAGGGCGCCTTCCAGTCCCACCTCTCCGGAGCCAGAGCCTTTCCCTGGGACAAGTCGAGGTGCAAGACGCGTGGGAAGTGCGGGGAGGGAGGGCGGTTTTGTGATGCAGAGGCTCGAACTTGTTTGCAGGTTGACAAGAAGGACTCTCCTTTGTACGTTTGGGGTGCCAGGGGAAGCTGAGGGCCCCACCGAGGCATTCTTCCATCTTCTCTGGGATGCAGGAGGGAGGCGGCTCGCAGATGAACGCAGAGTGTGGAAGAGCAGGAGACATTTTGCCGTGAAAAGAGAAGGTGTGAGAAGCACTTCCGGGTGAACGAGGAAGGTGGAGACAGGTTTCAAAAGGTTACTGTGTGGTGGTGTTTCCAGGTGGCCCACACGCAGGGCTCTAGGGACCAGGGAACCGAGCCTCAGCCCCCAGGACAGAGTGTGGGTGTGTGGACTTCCCAGAAGGTCTGCCCCCGCCCCTTTGCACATGGTGGTGGTTTTATGTTAGGTGGAGGGAAGGGGTCTAGCTGAGACATGTGGGCTGCTGCCCCTGGAGCACCCACGTCTCGTGATGGGAGACATGTAGGCTGTTCTGGGGGGGAATAGGGCGATGCAGTGTTCCCATGAGGACGGAGGGGGCGGGCCCTTCGGCCAGGTCCCAGCACAGCTGCCTGCCTGCCTTCGCCGTCCCAGGCGCACCTGCCACCTAGCTGTTCTTCCAGGGACGCTTCTTGGAACGGACTTGAAACAGAGGTGCCTGCGTGTGGAATTCAGTGGCCAGTGTCCTGTTTCTGTGTGATGCCTGCTGTTTGAGAGGCTCAGGGCGTCTTCCAAAAGCTGATTCTTACGCCTCAAACAGAGATTTTTTTTTTAATGCTGTCTCTGAGTTTTCCAGAGTATTCCCCACTGGGTACGCAGAGTGGATGTGCTGGCCCAGGAGCCCCTGCTTTCAGAAGCTTGAGCTGAGGCCGATATTGGGGTTAGGGCGAGGGCCGATAGGAGGTCTAAACATCTTCCAGGTTTCGGTTTTTTAAGGGACAGTGTGACCTGAAAACAACCTGAGCATATGGCTAAGGTTCACGTTTTGGTTGGGGGCTGTCATGGTAGAGAGTGCTCTTGGAACACTTCTTTTTCTATTCCACATGCCTCAGAGCACAGCTCCCTGGACAGGATGCCCGCTACCTGTGTTCTGTTGCTTTTTACTTTCTTTCTTTTTTTTCTTCATGCAAGTTCTGTGTCCAGCATGAGGCTTGAATTCACGACTCTGAGATCAAGAGTTGCTTGCTCTACTGCCAGAGCTAGCCAGGCGCCCCTGTTTGTTTTTGTTTTTTAAGATTAAATTCATAAAGCGTTCACTGTATTAACCTTTTTAAAGCCTGCAGTTTAGTTTTTGGGGTGTGTTCATCGTGTTGTGCAACTATCACCACAGTCGAATTCTAGAACATTTTCAACCCTCCAGCAAGAGGGCTTTGTGACCCCCGCACCTGCCCTGCACCTGCCCTGCACCTGCCCCCACCGCTTCCCGCCCCTGGCTCTGGGTAACCATAACTCTGTTCTACCTCTGTGGATTTCCCCGTTCAGGGAATTTCACGTATAAATGGAATCTTCCGGTATGTGGCCTTTGTGTCTGGCTTCTTTCACTTGGTGTAATGTCTTCTGGGTTCACGCATGGCGTGTATCCATTCTTCATTCCTCTTATGGACGCCTAAGCTCCCGTGGTGTGGGTATAGAGCATCGGATGACTTGCTCATAAATGATGGGCATTTGGGTTGTTTCGGCTTTGGGGCTTTTATGAATAATGCTGCCGTGATATCTCTCTGTGTGCAAGTTTCTGTGCGAAGTAGGTTCTTGGCTTTTTTAGGTACACGCCCAGGGGTAGGCATGCTGGGTCAGATACAGGGACTCTGTGTTCCCGTTTCTGAGCCTGTTGCTGTTTGATGTCTTGTGTGCGGCTCCTGTTTGTTCTCCAAGGTGCTCCATTAATGCCTGGCCTGCTCCAACCTTTTCTGCTCTGGTCTTCCTCTGGCCGCTGCCTCGGGTGCCTTGCGTGGTGGGGCCACCCTGCTTTGGAACCAGTGTGCTGGACAGATGGACTCATGAGAAGGTGTGTGCTTGGCTAACAACAGGTGCAGTGGGTGGCCCACCCGGGTTCTCTCCCTCCGTGCCTGCCTGCCTCCTCACCCTTCCCTGCTACGGCGTGAAACTCGTTTGTCTAAACTGTCCTGGCCTGGCCTTCCCTGTGGCCAGGCGTGGTGGGGGCACTTAGTTTTGACCAGAGACAGGGGACGTCAGGGCTGCTGCTGGGAAAGTGCTGCTTCTCTCATAAAAGGAGACGAGCCAGGAAAAAGCCCATGACCGTGCTTGTGGGCCAAGCGGCTCCGGGACCAGCTGCCACCAATCTAAGCATTGGAGGGTGGGGGGCGGGGGCAGGGCAGTGTGGGATGCAGGGGACACGGAGCAGGAATGTGGAAGGGGCCTGGGCCCTCAGTCTTGGCAATCACCCTGCTCCCAGCTTTCTGCGATGCGAAACAGGAATGTGGCAGTTAAAATCGATGGTAGAAAGTTTCTTCTGACTGCTTTGCTGGTGTGGACTTAGGAGTCCTGCTTTTGGGAGACTGTGGTCCTGGTCGAGGGTAGACGTGAGAGCATGAGGAGGGATGTGTGCTCCAAGCTGTCTTTCCTAGTAGCAGACGGGGTCCCATTTGCCCAGCCAGATGTCCCTTGATACTTTACATGGAGCCAATAAAGCATTACGCAATTAGAATGGTTAATATTCAGTTAAGTATAATTAGAAGCTGGTGTAAATTGAGAATGAAATTGACAGGTTCCAGAAGTTAAGGCAAAATACCAAATCTTTTTCAGCTGTGTGTGCATGTTCTTCGGCGGTCTGTCGATTCCAATAGGTGTGGAATTGATGCGAAGGGTCATTACCAACTCAGTCCCTTGTAATTTTCAAAGTTTAGGGACATCATGCTGATTTTTTTATCGTGTTAAAAATTGAAATCATAAGTCAAATTGTAAGAGTTTTAATACTCGTACGAGATGGGCAGGAGAATCCAGATCCCTGTTTTCTGCCTGCCTCTGGGGTGTGTGTGTGTGTGTGTGTGTGTGTGTGTGTGTGTGTGTCTCACCCTGCATCACTGCTCAGTTCACAGCACACATGATTCATCTTATTAAGTTTTTCTTCCTTATGCTCTATCCCCATTTCTAGTCGCGCCTCCCCGCCCCCCCCCCCCGTCTACTTGTGTGGTTTAGTATGCCTCTACACAGCTGCATTCTTGTGAACTGTGTGGCCTGCTTTGGAGGTGTAAGGAGCTTACTTCCTGTCTGGATTGTGCTGTATACCTCTCTTCCTCCTTCCCACTCCTCACTGGTTCTGAGATCCGAGATCCGTCCACGTTCCTCCCGACACGTTGCGGCCGTCCTTCACGATAGCAGCATTGGACTCCCTCTGAAGAATCCTCCTGTCTTGGTTGGCTCAGGCTGATCTAACAAGATACATTGACTGGGTGGCTTTTATTTCTCACTGCTCTGGAGGCTGAAAGTCCAAGGTCATGGTGCCTGCAGATTGAGTTTCTAGGGAGTGGCTTCTTCCTATTCCGACAGCCATCTTCTTGCTGTATCCTCCAGGCCACAGACGGCCTGAGAGAGAGTGAGGGAGCATCCCGGTGTCTCTTCTTACAAGGTTGCTAATCCCATCATGGAGGGACCGGACCCTCACGACCTTCCAAAGACCCACCTCCAAATGTCATCACATCACGGGCTAGGGCTTCAGCATATGAATTTGGGACATGCAGTTCAGTCCTTAGCATCCCCCTGCTCCTGTGTCCATTTCCGTGGAGGTGGCCCCACATCATGGTCTCTGATACTCCAGTACCTGGGGCTTCCTTAACACGCAGGGCTTGATGGCTGGTCCGGGAGTGGATTGCTGAGTCCAGAGTGAAGAGGGCTGTTAATTTCACTAAGCGCTGCCAGATTGCTTCCCAGAGCAGAGGCGCCACCGCGCTCTCCACGTTCATGTCAGCACTTCCTGGAGACTTTTCGCCATTCTGATGGTTTAAAGTGGTACTTCAGCGTTGTGTGATTCTTCTCTAATCACCAGTGACATTCATACTTGTTATCGATCTCTTTTATACTTGTAAGATTTTCAGATTTACCCCTCTGTAAATTGTCTGGTCATTTAGTGTTTTATTTTTTAATGGTTTACCATTTTTTTTTTGTTGATTTGTTAAGAGTTCTTTGTATGTTTATACATGCTAATCCTTTGTTGGTTTTTGCTGTTTTAAATAATTGTTTTCTAGTCTCTTTCGTTGGTTTGTCTGTAGTGTCCCTCAATAGGTAAAAAACAAAACAAAACAAAACAAAACAAAAAAACCCTTAATTTTGATGAAGTCCAGTCTGTCAGATCTTTCCCCTCACGTTTGGTGTGGTTTCGCTCTTGAGAATATCTTTCCCCATTTGAAATCATGAAGATACTCGTACTTTTTTTTTTAATGCTTAAAAAAAATTTTTTTTTAATGTTTGTTTTCATTTTCCAGAGAGAGAGAAAGATAGAAAAAGAGAGAGAGAAAAAAGAGAGAGCAAGCATGCACGAACGGGTGTGCGCACACAAGCCGGGGAGGGGCAGAGAGAGAGAGGAAGACACAGAATCAGAAGCAAGCAAGCTGCAGGCTCTGAACTGTCAGCACAGAGCCTGACTTGGGGCTTGAACAGTGAGATCGTGACCTGATCCGAAGTCGGATGCCCAACCGGCTGAGCCACCCAGGGGCCCCCATGTCTTTTTTGTCTTTTTTTTCTTTTTTTTTTTTTAGTAGTTTATTCACCTAAGTAATCTTCATGCCCAATGTGGGTCTTGAACTCACAACCCTGAGATCAAGAGTCGCATGTTCTACCAACTGAGCCAGCCAGGCACCCCAGAGATTCTCGTGTTTTGATAGCTTTATCAAACAGCTGTCCAACGTTGCTCTTCCACATTTAGATCTTTAGGTTGGAGATGGTTTTTGTACAGAGAGGTAGCTAGTTTTCCCAACACCACTGAGCAGTTCTGTTTCCTACCCAGTGGTTTTTGGGAAGCTGCCTCTTCTGTGTGTCAAGTCCTCATGAACACACGAAAATGTTTCTGGGGTCATTCTTTTGCTCTGCCCCCTATTTGTTCTTGTGCTGGATCTACACCATTTCACAGAGGCCTTATATGCGTTTTAACTTCTGATCACATGAATTTATCTTCTTTTCCCCTTTTTCAGAGTATCTTGATGACTCAGGGTCCATCGTTCTTTCCCGCACATTTCTGTCTGGTTCCTCCACAAGTTCTGCTCGAGTTTCTGTTGAGTTTGGGTGAAATCGACAGGTTGATTTGGGGGTGGGGGGAATGAAGACCTTTTAAGTTGTCCCACCCTTGAACAAAGATACTTCTGCATTTATTTAGGAATTCCTCCTCCAAAAAAATTTTGTGAATTCTTTATTTAATTAATTTCTAGTCCTTTACCGTTTTTGTAGTGTTGTGACCAGTGCCTTATTTAAAAAAAAAAAAATTTTTTTTCTAATTGATGATTGTGGTTTGGAAGAAAAACAATTGGTTTTGTTTGTTGATTTTGAAACTGGCAGGCTTGCTGAATCTCTTAAGTTTTACTGATTTACCTTGATCTGTTACCTTTCCCTGGGGAATAATATCATCTGCCAAAAAAATGACTCTTGTTTGTCCCTTTCCTTCCACTCCTTGAACCAGAGTGACGTGTTTTGTTGGCCAGAAACTCAAGGACTCTGTTGCATAGCGGTTAGTGATGGTGGACTGCTCTTTCCTGGTCTCGAAGGGAATTTTTGGTAGGAGCCTTAAGCAGGTTTAGGAATTACCTTGATTCCCTTTCCCCTCCTTTTCTGAGAGTTTTTTTTTCTTTTAAATAATAATTAGGTGTTGACCTTTAGCAAATAACTTTGTTTTTCTTAAAATCTATTCATGGCCATGCGATTTTGATCCCTAGGCCATGCACGTGATACATTACATTACAGCGATGGATGCTTTGAGGTCAAATTGTGCATTGCATCGTAGGGCACATTCTTGTCTTGAATTTTAAAATATGGTTGGATTCGATGCATAGGTTTTACATCTGTGTTCTCTAGTAAAATCAGCCTATGCTTTTCTTATCCTGATCTAGTTGGAATTGAAACTGTATGGGTCTCCTATAGGTTAAACTTGCTTTGGGCTTGTTCCTAATAAGGTGAGGGTTGTTTCTGTAGCTTCAGGGCTGTGGGGCTCCCCCGTCCCGCCCCGCCGTGGGTCCCGAGACCGAGCAGGCATTCACCATTTCACTTTCTTTATTAGTCTGAGTCTTCCTTTCATAGACCAATCTGGGGATTTTATAACTTTCTAGAAATCTATCCATTTCATTTTGGTTTTAACACTTACTCTTGTATGAGTGTTCATAATATTTTTATGATTTGTGTAAATCTGTTTTTTTTTAGCGCTAGCTGCTTCTAGGTTCTGCATTTCTGAATGTATCTGTGACTTATTTTCAGTTTCATGCAGCGTTTGGTTTGTCTTACTAGTTCCTAAAGGAAACCCGCCTTTTGCCCTGCTTGACCTCTTTGTCCGTTTTTTTTTTTCTTTCGTGTCACTGATTTTTCTCCTTTATTTCACTCCTCTTAGAGGGCACTCTCTTATCCAGACGTCTTTTTTTGAAAGCTCAGCTTTTAATAATTTAAATTCTTTCTTGTTTTCTGAGGAGTATATGGAAAGCTGTAATAGTTCTTCTAAAAATTGCCTTAGCACCTTTCCACAAACTGACACTTAGTGCTTCCATTTTTATTCACTTTGTAATTTTGTATTTGTTTTGTAATTTCCCCTGTAACCCAAGGGTTAATCAATAGTATATCTTGCCTAGATTTTTGACACTTATTTGATTGATTGATTGTAGGCTACGCCCAGTGTGGAGCTTGAACTCACAACCTTGAGATTAGGTGTCCTGTGCTCTACCAACTGAGCCAGTCAGGGCCCCTAAATTTTTGACATTAAAAAAAAAAACAAAACTTCTTGGGGTGGGGGTCGCCTGGGTGGCCTAGTCGGTTGAGTGTCTGACTCAATTTTGGCTCAGGTCATAATCCCAGGATTGTGGGATCGAGCCCTGCTTCTGGTTCCGCAGTGAACGTGGAGCCTGCTTGAGATTCTCACTCCCGCTACCCCTCTCCCCTGCGCGTGTGTGCGCACGCGAGCTCGCTCGCTTGCTCGCTCTCTGTCAAAAAACAAAACAAAACTTTAATTCTATTGATGCCTGTTTTGATTGCGTATGGTTGGAGAACATAGTTCACATGAATGCTGATTTCTTTGGAATAGATATTTAAGAGACCCTTTGGAATTTGCACTTGGAGTTTTGTGAATGTTCCACATGTGCTCAAAAGTAATGTGTTTTTCGTTTGAGGATAGAATTTTCTCTCTACGTGTTATGTTGAGCTTGTCTGTGGTACTTAATTCTTCTACGTCTCTGCTGATTTTCTTCCCGTAGTTTTGACAGCTGTTTTACTATAGAATGTTAAGGCTCTACTGTTAGATGCGCGTACAAGCATGGTCTTTACATCTTCCTGATTAATAGTTTCTTTTCCTGGTGTCTGTGTAGCTTCTTTCTTCCTCTTTTATGATGTTTTTTTACCCTACATTCTGTTTGTGTTGATGCTACAATAATTTTGTTTATTCTTTTATTGTTGGTTTCTGTGTTCCTGATAAAGCTTGTTTTCTTTTTCCGGATTTTCAGTCTTTCCAGATCCTTTGGCTTTAAATGGGTTTTATTTTAGATATATGACGTGGGATCTTGTTTTTTAAACCCAGGTTGAGAGTCTATCTTTGATTAGTGAATTTTACTGGCATACGTTTAGGGTAACTGTGGCTAGATTAGCACTTCTGGAATATTATGTTTTCTTTTTACTGTTTTTTGGGGGAGGGTATCTTTCCTTGTAATGTTGGATTGGGTTGATCTTTTTTTTCCCTCTGCTAGATTTTATAATTACGCTATCTCTTTTCTTTTCCCGACATTCAGAATCCAGGTTATCGCCGGAATGATTAAGACCCACTCATGTGTATGTTTTTCTCTCCGTCCCTGAAGTCAGCATCTCTGTCCTATTTGCAGCAGCCTGTCCCCTCCCTGCTGGTCTTGACTGTGTCCATTTTCAGTTCAGATCCATGAGCGCTGCTTCCTCCTCTCAAGTGGTCGGGCTTGCTGATTTCTTTCTTCTTCTGTTTGCTCTCTTTCTGACTGTTCTTCCCTGTGACCCCTGATCCCTTTGGCCTGGACCGCAGGGTATTAGCTGGTCCCTTCCCCCCAAGGGGGAAGAGTTAGGCCACAGATTGTCCCTGTTTTAGGGTAGAGGGCTTGGGGGAGGGGTGCACTGAGGCCTCTTAGGCAGGACCTCAGGGTCCTCTCTCCAGCCACACCTGTTTTTCTGGGGTTGCCGCCTCTGACGTTCTGGGCCACCATCCAGTATTCCGATTCCGCAGTTTGGGGTGGGTATTGGTATCTTTTAAAATCTTCTCATGATAGGAGATGGATGATGAGTTGACAGTGGTTGAATACCCAACTGAAATTCATGCACAGCTAAAATTCGGATCAGTTCCCAGCTAATACTCAGGAATTATGGGGGACAGAATGGAGGAAGCCAGCTAGCTAGATCTGGGGCTAACTGCTCCAGGACAGTTACAATGGGTCTATCATGTTTCTGTTGGACAGCGCTCTCCTGTGTAGACCCTTGCCGCTCGGAGAGGTCCACACTCCAGTTCGGGCATCCCCTGGGAGCTTGTTAGAAGTGCAGGACATCAGGCCCCCACCAGACCTCCTGAGTCAGAATCTGCATTTTTATGAGATTCCCCAGGTGATTCATAGGCACATTAAAAGTTGAGAAGCACCAGGCTAGATCCTTAAAAGGGAGGGTTGGTTTTATTTAATTCATAGTTTAAGAGAATGACACTTCCCTCATCTCCGCTGATGAGCTTTCCGGAACACAGGTAGCAGTCCGGGGAGTGGGGGTGGTGGTGGTGGGCTGAGCTGCCAGGGGATGGGTCTCCAAGGGAGCCTCCCAGGCCCGCTCCTTCCACCCAGCTCCTTTTGTACACATGCTTCTAATAGTGGGGATCATCTGCTTCTCACGGTCCTAATGCATTAAAACAACAAATCGGAAGTAGGCAAGGACGTCCTCAGGGGAGGACTAGCTGTCAGCTTGGGAGCAGAAGACCAGAAAGACAAAAGAATTGCAGGCCCCGGGCTGTGTGGTGTGGAGGCAGTTTCTGCTCGCAGACTGTTGAGGAATGTGTGGATTCAGGGTGGCTTTCAGCACTAACCTTCATTGTGACTAGCCCGAGCCACTAAGTGATTAAACTAGGTTCTGATTAGAGCCCTATGCTGACCATCCCCCGTGGAGAAGGCGTATTTTCACCTGTGCTATAGCAAATGTCAGGGCCAAGACTAAAGATGCTCACTTGGAAATTGAACTTAGGGGAGCTTTTCTTACGCTTATTGTGTTGGACTCATGACATTTGGTCACCTGGAAATGGTGGCTCTGGGTATGAGAGCGCGGGGTGTTCTGGATGGCCTGCCTTTGCGTGTGCCCAGGAGCCGTCTGCTGACTGCCCTACCCATTGAGTCCACGCTGGTTTGGGTGGCCCACCCTTCCAACTTGGAACCTTCACTCTTCCATTTATTAGCTGTGTGACCTTGGGCACGTAACCTGCGCCCTCTGTAAAAGGGTGATAGTAAAACTACTCACTCTGTAGGGCTTTTGTTAAGACTGCGCTTAGGACAGTGCCTGATATGCGATCCTCCATTTGTTTAGCCTGAAAAAAGCCAAGGACAGTCTTACGGTGCAGGCAGCTCACCAAGAGAGACTGCCTTCCATGAGAAGAATGATAGTGGTGGTAGTAACCCAGACTGAGGTGTCCCGTGTCACCGTGTCATCAAGGTGGCAGCGATGCCTGGGCCATCTGGTCACTGCTTATGTTCTGATGTTGTGTTGTTTGCATTTTTCTTTTATGCGCCCCTGCCCCCCAAAGGTTTTCCGCCTTAGGAGATTAAAAAGATCTGCGTCCACATTAGACCCAATTCTGTTTGAATAATGTATTTTTAAGGCAAAAGCCTGCTCCTGGGCGTAACTTCCACGTCAAAATGAAAAACGTGAGTCATGCAGTACTTGGCACCTTCGGCTTTTAATATTTGGTGGCAAACTTCCTATAGAGAGGAGGAATTTGAAAGTGGAAGTCCTTTCGGATGCAGATGGCCAAAGGATTCCTCTGCGTCTGGTGGGGGCGCATCGGGTGGGGCTAGCGATTTAATTTTCTCCTCTTTCCTCAGCCTGCTGGGCCTGGGGTGGGGGTGGGGGACAGTTTTGTTCAGAACTGATCACTTGGGTACAGGGAGGCTTTGCGCCTAGGGGATGTGCTTACTGTGAAGGATGAGAACACTTTCTAGTAGCTTCTTGGATGCACAGCAGATAGAAGACAGAGCGCGTGTAGACCCACAGAACCCTCCTCAAGCGGCTTTCGGCTTTCAGCCTCCGGTGGCTGCCGACCGCACGAGCTGGACTTGGCAGCTGAGCCACGTGACTTACGTGTCAGGCTCTGAGTTGTGTTTTCTTGGCCCGGATCTGGAAGACTGTTTCCAAGTAGGTGTTTCTTCCTTGGCAGCAGATTTGGGCTCTTATGGAGTTGGCCCTGGCCTTTTCTGAAGGGGGGCCACCATGGGGGTATGGGAGAGGGACAGGGTGGCCGATATTGGCATCTCCTCTCTCCTAGATCACGTAACCTCCAGTGGACTGGCGCTGACTGTTGCCTGAATTGTGAGTGTAGGCAGTTCGTGTAAAACGCACTTTGGTCTGACTCTTGGGTATATAAGAGGAAGACAAAATTCAGGGGAAATGGTGAAATCGTTTTACAGAACATGCAGCGGCCCTTGGGGATTTCAGGAGCAAAGTCAGAAAGTTTATTGGTGAGAAGTCTCGGATGGTAAGGAAAAAAGAACTCCATGCCTGGTGGGGGCTGGAGGCTCCCCTGCAGCGTAGGTGCCCCTGGGTGCCCGGCTGCCTCGGGGCTACAGGAAGGGCCTCCTGGGCTTTAAGTCCCGGCAGCCTCTGGGGAAGTGGGAGACTGGGAGCCCCTGAACCTGACATTTCCAGCCCAGTCTGCGGCACAGCTCCTAGGTTCTGCCATTAGAAAGTGGTCAGGGAGGGGCGCCTGGGCTGCTCAGTCCCTTATGCATCCGACTCTTGATTTCAGCTCAGGTCATGATCTCACGGGTTGTGAGTTCGAGCCCCACATTGGGCTTTGAGCTCCCAGTGCAGACCCTGCTTGGGATTCTCTCCCTCCCTCCCTTCTGCCCCTCTCTTGCTTGCTCTCTATGTCTCTGTCTCTCTCTCTCTCTCTCTCTCTCTCTCTCAAAATAAATAAAAACATAAAAAATATTTAAGAAAATGGTCAGGGAGGGCACCTGACTGGCTCGGTTGGAAGAGTGTGCAACCCTTGATCTTTTGGTTTGTGAGTTTGAGCCCCACGTTGGGCATAGGGTTTACCTAAAAAGAAATAAAATTTTTAAAAAATGGTAAGGGATGAGAGGCTTGGGAGTAAAAACAGTTGTGAAGCAGAACACTCTTCCCTGGTCCTTACGGTTATCAGAGTGTGGAGTTGCTGAAGAAAGCACAGAAAGAATAAAAAAGGTCCATCGTTTTGAACGTATTTCATTTTAAAATAAGAATGCTCTAAAGGTAGTTCTTGTCTTCGCAGGTTTTCTTTCCTCCAGAGCACTTTATTTTCAGTTTTTAGCCAGATTCTAGCAGTATGAACAAAGAACCAGCCCCCGGCCCCTGCCCACCTGTCCCCACCATCAGTACCTGCGCCCTGGAGCGGTACCGTCTACGCAGCGGGCTTCTGCGCTCGGTCCTCGGGTTTCCACGGGCATCTGCTTGCTGGTGTGGTGCCGCGGGCCCTGCATAGGGGCCCCATTTCCCTTTTTGGCTCAACCGGTTTCCAAGTATTGGGCGTTTGGATAGCCATGACTGTGGAAATATGAGTTTCTGTGTACAAGGTCTGATTTATCCCCAAGCTCGTTTCCAGCAACGTGCATCTCTTAAAACAGCAGGTAGGTTGGGGTTCGTGTTTTCCTTGGAAGCCCCCTTCTTGTTCCTCTTCCTTCTCCAGCCGGGCCTGGCTGCTGCTGCTAGGGCCCAGGGCCCAGGGCCCTGCTGTCCTCCCGGTCCCCTTCCCCATCATCTTGGACCTCCTTTTCCCCTCCTGCTTTGGATCCCCGTCCCCTAAATTCTGTGATTTTGTCTTTCTCGGTCAGTATCTCATTTGGGGGGATCCTCTCCATCCAGTGGCTTCCTGATAAAGATGGTTGCCGAGCATGGAATTCCAGAATTCCGCCCTCGGAAGTGAAAGATGCGGCTCCCCTCGTCGGGGTGGGGGGGGCGGCGGCTCCTTTCCCATCCCTTGTGCCGGTTCTCTGTGACACCATGTGGAGACCCGATCTTCGCCTTCCTGTTCCCCGGGACTGTGACTGCGCTCCTCAGGGTTTGTCTTGTTCTCTGTCCTCCGGAACTCATTATTCAGGCCTTGGGCCTCGTGGCCGCATCTGGCCATTTCTCTCCCCTTCCGTTTTTCATGTCTTTGTCTTTTTTGATATATCTGGGAGAACTGTTCAACCATCCAATCTCTCTGCACTTTTATCTGTCATGTTTGTAACTTCTGAGTTTTCTTTCTTGTTCTCTGAATGTTCCATTCTTCTGCCCTATTCTTGTTCCGTACACGAAGTGTCCTTTTTGATCTCACCAGCTGCATTCACCATGGTTTCTTTTAAAAGTTCTCTTGCCTATGTTGACTTCATTTTTTTACTTTTTAAAATCTGTCTTACTTAATATCTGTCAACAATTGGATGTAACACATTTTGGTCACAAAGCATCGTAACTAAAATCTGCAAACTTCGCTTCCCTCTGCTCCCCCGAACCCAAGAAGATCCCCAATAATTTGTATCCGCTTGGAAACTCCTTCCCTCCCATTTCCCTGCTTCCCGATCCCAACAGGTGACCCCTGTCCTCCGTTTTTTATCTATTATGTCATAGCCTCAAAATAGTGTCGTTTATTGCAAATGTGCATATGCTGTGGTATTACTCTTGCTTGGTTTTGTGCTCTAGAAAAATGGTGTCATTTGGCATGCCGCTGCTGGCACGTACTTTTTTTGGCTATTGCGACACGGAGATTCATCTGTGATGTTGCAGGGAACGTGGCCTCTCTCTTCTCTGATGTTTTCTCCAGTTGTGTTGGCTGGACCAATTTTATTTATCCCCTCTCCTGTTGATTCGCCTCTTTCCTTTTTTCTTTCTCTGTTTTGGTCCCAGTTAGAGGTTTCGTCAAATGCCTGGTGACATTTTTGTCGTCCATCTGTGCTTAAGAGTGAGGCACTAGTGTGCCTATATGGAATCTGGGTGTGGGGGTGGGGTGGGCAGGTTGGGGACAGTTGACAGGTGGTGTCCTTCACTGTAAGAAATCAGCCAGGTGTTTTTTGGGGAGGGGGGCGTCCCTGAAGTGTCAGTAACTGTGGCTCTTTTGAGCTGACAGTTTCTCCAGCAGGAGGCTTTTGGTTTCCCAGCAGGGAGGGGTGGTTAGGGGCTATATGTCCGATGGCCGGTGTTCCAGTGCGCAGACTGGGGAAGGGGCCGGGATGCTCACTCAGTCTCCCTGGATGTGGCGGAGAGAAATTTCAGTGTTCTGATGATGGCGTGGGGGAGGTGTGGGGGGGTCTGCCTGCTCCTCTGAATGGCAGTTTGCCCACCTTGCACCCCCACCTTCCAAAGCCCCTGCTGCTCCCTGTCCCGAGCCTGTCCAAGTTCTGTGGCACAGAGGACCTTACTGCATATTGGGTCCCATTTTGAGGTCAAGCTGTAAGCTCCCTCCTCTCTCTGTGTCGCACGAGTTCAGACCTTCCTGCTGCAGAGGGCGCAGAGGGGATGCATGTGTCAGTCTGCCACCTTAACCTGGGCTCACACGTTTTCCAAAGGCCTGAACTTAGGACGGGGTGAGGCTGTACGTGAAGACAGCCATTTATAAGGAAACACCAGTCTTGTCTTTTGCAGCAATCTTTGGGGGGCTGCGTCCAGCCTGGCTGCCAGCAAGTGACCCCCAGCGAGTGGCTTTGGAACCACCTAGGGCAGCAGTCTCCTTGCTGTGTTGGGATGAGGGGTGGTGGGTTGCGGTCCTGCCCGCGTCGGTTACCGCCCCGCCTGGCCGCACTCCCCCACCTGCCAGAGGCCAGACCTTCTTGGCTGGGTGGTCACAAGAACACAGTGTGGGGGTGGGGGTGGGGAGCCGGCAGGGAGGTGCTCTGAAGGCGGGAGCTGTTATTAACCCTAACGTCCTTGCTGGCGAAGAAACACCACCTCATTCTCAGCCATGCGCTCCTACCCGTTTTTATTCACACTAAAAACGGACGCACTTGGGATGGCGATACAATCCTCCCTCTGTTTTCTCTCCTTCTCTCTTTTTTTTCTTAAAGTTTATTTTAACTTATTTACGTAATCTCTACGCCCAGTGTGGGGCTCGAACTTGATACCAATATCAAGAATCGCATGCTCATCCCCCTGAGCCAGCCAGGGGGGCTCTCCTTCCCTCTTACTTGTAGCTTTCTGCACGGGGCTGGGGGAGGGGGCGGGGAAGAACAATCACTTGGAGCCCCCCGCCCCCTCCCTGCAGAAGCCTTTCTGCCTTCCCAGCCTGGGGAGCTCCATCTCTGGAACCTCGAAGGCCATCATGGTCGGCCTGGGCGTCCTGTCACGCACGGCCTAGTGCGTGATCTCCTTTGACTGACAGTGACATCGAGGCTTAGGGCACGTGGCGTGGTGGGAGAGGTCCTCAGTGGTCCTGCAGGGATTTTGTAATTTAAGTCCCAACATGGAGTCTGGCGCCTTCTCTGTGTTCTTCCCTCTGTGTCAGAAATGGCTGGGGTCAGCGGGAAGTGGGCAAGTGACCAGCAGGCTTTACGTTGTCCCGACACATAGTGACCAGAATGTTGTTCCACGCTGCACTTTGTGTACCTCATTAGAGCTGTGTGCCCGTCCGTTATCCTCCCTGACCTTCACTGTTTGCCTAGGCTGCTGGTCCACGCTCGCTAATTGAAGGCCCTAACACTGGGCCCGGCAAGAAGCCTGGTGGGCGTGGGGAGGGATGGGAGCCTCCCTGAGCCGGGCCGCCGCGGCCGGACAATCTGTTTCCTGCAGGCCCGAAGGGAATGCTTCCTCCTTGTGGTTGGCAGCTTCAAAAGTTGCCCCAGTTAGATGAAGTTCAACCGTTTCTCCAGTTCCAACTGCGGGGCAGCCGGTCACACTGCTGTAGCCGCTGTTGCTCCGGCCCATGCGGATAAACTGCCTCCAGAGCCCCCGGGAGAAGCTCACGAGCTTTCCTGTTTGTGCTCTGGGGTCCCTTCTTCAGCACCAAACCGAAACTGCCTTCCTGAAGCCAAATTAACTCAGGGATCCCTCCTCGGGCCTCCTCCTCCTTGACCTCCAGCTCCTTGACTCCCACATGTGCCGGCTGTACCAGGCCCCTGGGCCTTTGAACCCGCCCTCCCGGGAGCACCTCGTGCATCCCTCTCCCCCAGCCTCTCAAGCCCTGCCCAGCTCAAGTTCCTGTTTCTGTTTGACCAGAGCCCTTCCGATCTCCTGCAGCAGACAGACTCTGCCCTCCTCTAAAGCCCCTGGGCCCCCGGGCCTGCCCCGCGTTTCGGCCCTCATTGCACCCAGTGTCAGTCACCTGGGTCCTCCCTTGGCACCCCCCCCCCCCCCGGGAGCCGGCAGCAGCGCAGGGGCTGTGCGGGGCTCCGACACTCCCTCATCGCCCGCGGTACCTTGCATATTATAGGCATAGC
Organism: Suricata suricatta; assembly: GCF_006229205.1. Taxonomy (NCBI): domain Eukaryota; kingdom Metazoa; phylum Chordata; class Mammalia; order Carnivora; family Herpestidae; genus Suricata; species Suricata suricatta. Next base: position 30,177,290 of record NC_043707.1, on the reverse strand, counting down.
ATTCAATAAATGTCATAGTTTTGAAATATCTGTAGAAATAAAAAGAAGCGCTTAAAAAAATTTTTTTTTATTTTCCAGGAGTCAAAATGCATGGCTTTCATCCACTTTCAACACATAAAAGATGTTTTCAACACAGAAAGGCCTTTCACCGCTCTTACTTAATAGTCAGCTTTTGGAAAGATGTGAACTAGAATGAAAAATGAGGATGAACACCTCTGAAATCAGCTGTTTTGAATTAAATAAAGCAGAGTGAGGTTGGAGTCAGGTGAAGCGAGAAGATGGGATTTAGCCAGTGAGGATTAATGCGCCGCCTCCTTTCAACTCTGAGGGGACAGTCTTAGAAATGAGCTGAAGGGATGGACTGGCTGCTCTGCCCCCTCCTCTTACTTCTGCCCCCACAGGGCTGTTCCCCCCCCTTACCCCGACTTCCCTCAGGATGATTTAATCCTTCCCAGGGCTTTGCATCATTGCAAGGAGGTGTTTTGGGGTTTTTTCTCAGGATTGCTCCCCCCTTTAGTTGTTCTTACTGATGCTTTTCGGAGACCCACTTCACCGGGCTGGCTTAGCCAGTGAGGATTCCGAGCACCCAGGGCAGGTGAGCCTGCCTGGAGGCCCTCGAGGCTCTGTGGGCGTCCGGGTCCCTGCTCTCCACGTGGAGCACGGTGGCCTGAGGGTCGTGTATCTGGCCGGCCCCCCAGCCAGCTTCGCACAGAGACCATGGGAACGGGACCGCGGTCGCACAATGCCCTGGCAGGACCTGCTGAACTCCGGTCTGTCTTTGTGGGGCGGTGGGGGTCCTTAGTCTGACCCTGAAGGTGGCAGAGGTGATTTTTCTTTGCCTGAGGCCAGCTGTTTAATGAACTTCAACACCTGGAGGGAAGTTCTGTCCTCCATTCTGGGGGAGGTAGGGGACCAGTAGACGGCCTTTGGCCAGCTGGCAGAATTAAGTCCCGGGCAATTCTGGCACCTCCCGGTCAGTTGACCTGGAGAGTGGACTGTGTGGAGAGCAGTGCACCTGAATCCGTCTGCCCTCTCCCCCCCACGTGCTTTCTCCGGTCAGGCTGGTCTCCCGAGGGCAGGGGGGCACCTGGCGCTGCGGTTCTTACAGGAGCGGAACGTCCCCTTCCTCAGAGCCGGCCAACAGCGGCACTGGTCTTGTCGGCCACTCAGGGCCCTTCCAGACCATGCGGCCCTTCAGGGATCAGGTCGGGCATCCGTGGCCCCAGCCAGCGTTTGAGCCGCACGTTGGGAGCGCACAGCTGAGGCCCTCTGCACAGTGCAGTGCGAGGGCCGGAACAAGGTATTTTGAACACTGGACACTGTGTTTCAGTGGTTACCGAGGTGCAGGGCTCATTACCAGGGAGCTCCCATAAAAAAAAAACAGCCGTTATCTAGATTCCTCAAGGTTATGACAAAGCTAAAGCAGCTTGTTTGTTACCAAGCAAACGGACAGAAGTCTCACCAGAAGCATTTTGGTTTCTGTTTTCAGGGACGGTGGGGGGGGTTCCCATCCTGGAGTCTGGCTTTGGTTTGCCTCGGTTTTACTTCCTTCGGGACCCAGGTCTGGAGTTCCCTTCCCACCCCGCCTAAGATAGCACCCCCTCCCCACCCCTCCCTGGACGTTTTCATCTTCATTGACTTATCAGTCATGTGAGCCCCTATTTTATAAAGCCTGTCTCCTCCCTCCCCTACCTCCCCACCATCCCCACCATGTGAAGCGTGGCGTGGCAGCTTAATGAAGGTACACCTTGGCCCCTCGCATAGGCGTGGCTTTTTAATCACAAGAAGGGCTTGCTATTTATCCCCGGATCGTGGAAACCAGTACAACTGCTACTTTTTTTTCTTGAAGAAATCCAGTAACCCCAGGCTTTCTGGATCCAAAGTAGGTCAGATGGCTAATGATTGCAAATGGATTGGCGTCTAGCGTCTTTGGAAACCTAAAGCTGGACTCGGGCCCGCATTCGTGTTTCTCTTCCTCTGTGAAAGCGCCTCCAACGGCAGCTTGACTTTGCGTTGCTGCGAACCCGGTTAAGCCAAGCCCGAGCTGCTGCTGGAAACTGACACCGGACCCTGTGGCCCCGCCTCCACCTGAGCTGGGCGGGAGGCCGGTTGGTGATGGACACAGGGATGTGTTCAGTGCGACTGCTGGGGGCTGAAAATATCAACTTTTACCAAATGATTTAAAATTACCAATTGACCATATCCGGGGTTGAACCTGCATGATTCAGCTCCTTTTAAAAATATCTTTTCTCAACAAATTGCTTCCTTAACATTTTAATTTGTTGATCATAAAGGAAGCTTGCCAAATATTAGCCGCTCTTTTCCATTTCCTGCAGCTCCGAGCTTCCCTTATTTGGCATATTTCAGTGGAACTGTAAGGTCACTCCCTATTTCTCTTCCCAAATAACTGTATTTATTACTGTCGTGTATTGGCGGGTTTGATCCAGCTGTCATCAGAATGTTTGGAAAGATTGTTTTTTGCCAGAATGCTGATTTAATGATCTAATGCTGACATGGCTTGTTTTCTCCGCTGATTTGATAACTTACTTGTTCAATAAACTCCCCGCTTAGTGAGCCATGTTTTTTTTTTCTTCTCTTTTCTTCGCCTTTCTTTTTTCTTTTCTTTCTCCTTCTACAGCTTTATGGGCAGTGTCTTAAAGACAGTAGATTTTTTCCCCCCTTCCTCTCCCTCTTTCCCTTACTCCCTCCACCTCGGGCTCTCCTTCCTCTCCTCTCCTCCTCTTTTTTCTTTTTTCTTGGAGAAGCCCTAGATGTGTTGTTACCAACTGCCCTTGGAGAAGCTAGCATTGCTGCTGCCTGGTATTTAGAAGAGCACTTAAGGAAATTTCAAATGGACCCCAAAGTAGAGAGGCAACTAGAATGGGCCCTCCATGTTCCTACCACCAACTAGCTTTACCAGTTAGGACCTGATGTTATGCCTAGTTTCATCTCTGCCTCCCATTTACTTGAATTTTGGGAAGGCTATATCATACTTCCCTGTAAATATTTTAGTACGTATCTCTAAAAGAGAACGTGTTTATTTTTTTTAAACACCATATACCCAATATCATACCTAAAAAACAGAAAGCAACAGTGTGAGGAAGGAATTTCTACCGAGTGGCACTCTCATGAGTTGGTCTCTGGGCGTCATGGGAGAGAGGCACCTTGACCCAGAACTCTGCCCGAGGTCCAGGCTGCTGCACCTGCCCCAGGACCCCAGCTTGCCACTGCCACGAGCCAGGAGTTGGACTAGTTCCTCTGACTCAAAAATGTCCAAGGCACTGACAGGCTGTAGAGATGGTCACTCGGGCTTGGTGGCAGGAGGAGGTAGGCATGTGCCTTGTGTTGCCGCTTCTGCTTCTGCGAGGGTGTGCCCTGCCTCCTTCCTGCCGGCGGTGGGAGTTTGGACGTTGTTGGACGTCAGCCGCATCCGCCTGGTAGTTGGACGTCTGCTCCTGATTATCCTTTCTGTCCTGGCGGGTCATTCCATGTGCTTCAGAGTCCCCTCTCTTGGCCTGGGCTGATCATCTGAAGCTCTGCGAAGTAGCTGGTTGTCTGTGTGGAAAATGGGTTTCCACACTCAGTAGGTTAGCTGTTCAGGGTCAGTTAACAGGTGTCCCATTTGCAACCCACTGTTGCCCCAGTTTTTTGGGACTGAGATGTTTCTGTCCTTTGAATTTCACAAACTGCCTGGCTCTGCCCCAGATCCTGGGGCTTGCGAGCTCCTTCAGGCACTGGCTGTGTGTTGGGAGCTCCTGCCTGGAAGCAGAAGGCAGGTGCCCATGGCCTTCGCTGGCTCAGGGCTGGGGGCTGGGTGGACGAAGGGTCCTGATGTGGCGGTGGTACTGCTGGGCCTGGAGCATGGGATTCGCACACGTCCAGGGTGGCTCTGTCCATCACCCACAGTCCCACTACCAGAGTCCTAATACTGTGAACGTTGTGATTCGCTTCCTTTGGATATTTTCCTACCAACATGTGTATTTCTGACCACTATTCAAGTAACCAGTAACTCAGGAAGCCCGTACTGAGCACCTGGCCATGGGCCAGACCCTCTTTCTTGGTTCTGGGGTTGGTGAGGAGAGGCCAAGGTAGCTCTTGCCCTTAAGAAGCTTACATTCTGGTAGGTTTATGGAATAAAGCCTGTCATATAGTAGATGATCTCAGCATTCCTGTTTGGCTCATTTTACAAATCACACCAGGCCATCCGTGGAATTATTTGCCTGCCCTTCCAGCCTGCAATTGCCCTTCAGCTTGACAGAGAACAGCTGCCCGTGACATGTGACCCTCTCAACACCAGCCCCCCTCATGCAGGCTCAGAAGGTGCTCCGAGATGGCTTCCAGCTGGGCGGGCTCAGCTGGGTTGCCTGCAAAGGGTGGGGTTTTCCTCTTTTTGAGTGATTATACTCACCTGATTTGCACTGAGGGGCATATTTAAAATCCTGGTATAATTTGCAACGTGGGTACGGCCTTAAATTGTTCATTGCCAGGGTCGGTGTGGGGGTAGCTGTTTTATTGGTATTCTTAGAATATATAGGTACCAGGTGTGTGTTTGGAAATGTCACAACTGAAGTTTAATGTTCAGAAAGGATAAATACCCTCTACCGTTCAGCGTAGTTGGAAAATTTGGTTCCAAAATCAAATATATACCCCAGCCAAAGAGCCTAACCAATCCTTTTGTACCCATTGCCCAGCTTCCATAATTATCTGCTCACAGCCAGCCTCCTTTTAGCTGTATGTTCCTGTTCCCCACCCCAACTTCAGTTTGAAACAAATCCCAGACAGCGGACCTTCCTTCATCCATAAATATTTCAGTGTGTATCTTTAAAAAGATAAGGATTTTTTTAAAAATGTAACCACGGTCCATTATCGTATTTCCCCCAAGATGGTGGGAAAAAAAAAACCCAACTAAATCATTAATGTCAGCTATCCACTCAAATACCCAAATTTCCATTTCCCCATAAATGTCATAATTAAAGAAAATTTGATTCGGGAACCAAGTAAGATCCTCACATTGTGATTGGTTCATGCATCACAATCTTTCAATTCTTTTTATTGACCAGGACATCCCCCTCTCCTTTCTTACCCCACTCTGAATCTGTTTCTAAGTCTGAGGATCAGATTTGGGCTTTTTGGGGGAGTGGGGTGGGGAGCTAGATTCTTTCCTAGGTGATAGTATGTATTTCCATCAGGAGGTCAGGAGGCACATATAATGTGTATGTGATGGCAGACTTTTTCCTCCTAATTTTTAAAATCGAAAAGCACACAGAGAAGATACTATCTTAACTATTTTTAGCGGTATGGCTCAGTGGCAGTAAGCACTTCACAGTATTAGGCAGCCGCCATCACCATCCATCTCCAGAATGTTCTTCATGCCGGGAGACCGAAACTCTGTCCCCATTGTGCACGGACTGCCCATCCCCCAGCCGCGGGCAGCCACAGTGCTTTCCGTGTCCATGGATGCCTGTAGGCTTCGTGGAAGTGGACTCGTACCCGTGTTTGACTTTTCGTGGCTGGCTTACTTCACTCCGCACGTGTCCTCGGGTTCCTCCTGCTTCTTAGGTCTGAGTAGTATCCTCTGTGCGGATGGACCACGCTCTGTTCGTTCCTTCCTCCAGGGGTGGATGCTTGGGTTGCTTCCCTGTTTCAGCTTTTGTGAGTAAGGCTGCTGTGAATGCTGACGTACAGATGACTCTTTGAGGCCCTGCTTTCGGTCCTCTTGCGTGTGCCCAGAAGTTTGCTGGGTCATATGGTGGTTCTGTTTTTAATATTTTGAGAAACGGTCATACCATGTTCCATAGCGGCTGCACCGGTTGGCACACCCACCTGCAGTGCACTAGGGCTCTGATTGCCTTACTTCGCCAGTACTTATTTTCTGTTTTTTTTAAATGTTTGTTGTGAGTGTGGGGGGGGCAGAGAGTCTGGGACAGAGGACCCGAAGCGTGCTCTGTGCTGACAGCAGAGAACCTGATGTGGGGCTTGAACTCCTGAATCCTGAGATCATGGCCTGAGCCAAAATTGGACGCTCAACCGACTGAGCCACCCAGGTGCCCCTGGTTATTTATTTATTTATTTTTACTTATTTAGTTTTATTTTTTTATGTCTTTATTTTATTTTATTTTTTTTGAGAGAGAGACAGAGAGTGAGCAGGGGAGGGGCAGAGAGAGACAGGGAGACACAGAATCTGAAACAGGCTCCAGGCTCCAGCCTGACGTGGGGCTCAAACCCACAGACTGTGAGATCGTGACCTGAGCCGAAGTTGGACGCTTCACTGACTGAGCCACCCAGGTGCCCCTAATTTATTTATTTTTTTGATAGAAGCCATCCTTAATGGGTGTGAGGGTAAGATTTCCTTGTGGTTTTGATTTGTGTTTCCCTAACGATAGTACTTACTTTTAATAACCCATTTAAACTTAATATTTCATCTATGGATGCTTCAAGATTGGGAACGTATTTGGTGAGCCACCTTAATTCTAAAAACCATGAGGGGCACCTGGGTGGCTCAGTTGGCTAAGCGTTCAACTCTTTTTGGCTCAGATCATGATCTCATGGTCGGGCTCTGCGCTGACAGCACGGAGCCTGCTAGGGCTTCTTCGTCTCCTATCCGCCCCTCCCCTTCTCACATTCTCTGTCTCTCTCAAAATAAATACACTTAATAAAAGTAAAAAAAAATTAAAAGGTGGGAAATTCTATTTGTTAAACAGTATTTGCGATGTACGTGTCATTTATCTGAAAGGCTTTGCAGAATCCCAGAGATTTTTTTTGCCGAGATCTGAGAGTCTATCATGAAGAAGCTGAAAACCAGAGAGGGCCGAGTCTCTGCCCACAGCCTCAAGCCCACCAGGTGGAAGAGGAGGCTGGGGTCCAGGTTCCTGGGGTCCGAGGTCCGAGCTCCTGGCCGCCTTGTCCTTCCACCAGCTCTGTGCCCGCTGTGAAGTTGGGGTGCTGAAGGCCAGGTGCACAAAGCCCTGCTTGTTTCATGGCACATGCCCCCCAGCAATTGCGTTGCTCACAGAGTGGTTATTCTTATTCGTCAAGAAACCCAGAACAACTGTTTTTATTCTTCACAGTGGATGCTTATGCACATGACCTTTTGAGAACATATTTCTGGATGCTGTAGAGGCACTGATGTTCATGCAGATCAGTTCAAGGGTGACCGTCTCTTTCTTTCAGTTGCAGTGGCCTCTGTGCCTTTAAGAATCGCACTTTGGAGAGTTCTTGTGTTTCTCATGCCGTTAAATGTTTATTAGACATCCTGTATGATTTAGTGTAGTATTTTCAGACGGCAGAAGAGCCCCTTGGCAGAGAGTGGCGTCAAAGCCTGATGTTCGTTAAGCCTTGTCCCGGTCGGTGCTGTATAGGCCTGGGTGTCTGGCGCACGCGGGCAGGAGGGGACCCAGGGGCCTCTGACCCGTCAGCTGTGAGGGCGGCTGCATGCGCTCCCACATTTGTATGTAGTCCGGTAACCCCGATATTCATGACTGGAGGAAGCCTGTGCCTACACCTTGCAAGTGCCTGGATGTGTTGAGCCCGGTTTGTGGTGGCCATGAACCAGGTTCATTTCCTCGTCCGTGAGCTCATCTCTGTCGCGTGTGCGGCGAGAGCCAGGCACAATGTTAGGTACTGGGGCTTATGACACAGCCCCTGCCCACGGGACTTAGATTTTAGTGGTTTCAAAGGAAAACAGCACTTGCATTTGAGAGACATTGGTGAAGCAAACAACCTTGCCATCTACCAAAGGAAGCGCTTTGGAGTGCTCATTTGATAGTCTCCAGACAAAAGAATCACATTAGACCCTTTGTTGCGGACATGAACATTTATTTTAAGGGCTCAAATTAAACCAGAGGAGATAAACAAGCAGGCATAGTTTGCTGATCGTTCATGCTGATGCAATCAACAACTCCCTAAGTTGCTGGTGGCAAAGGGAATCGTGAGAATCTCAACCCTGAGCCGTTGCAGACAACACAGGCCATAAAACGTTGACGTAAAGGTGCTTCTGCTTTGTCCTCTGACTTCAAAGCCTGTAGAAAGGGCACCACTGGGGCCTGTGGGGGAGATTGGCGTACGAGAAGGTTCACAAAGTTTCATAAAAGTCAGATTTGAAGGTTCAGTGTGGTTTGATTTTCCATGGTGATAATTAACGTGCTCTGTGTTTCCACAAGCCTCTTCTGTTTTCTGAACGCGCAAGTGTACAGAGCAGGCAAGAGTATGGGGGTCCCTTCCGGAGAGGTGGCTTCCAGAACATGTGTGGCGGTGCCAGCTCAGGGGGGCAGCCATCCTGTTGTTCAGCTGGCCCTTCTCCGCTTTAGCAGCGGACTATTGGTTTCAAGTCTGGCCACTGAGCGGTGAGTCCCACAGCCCGAGCCACAGTGACGCCCCTGCACGTCCTGGGTGCTGGCAGTGACCAGGGTGAAGGCGTACCCGGTGTGCCAAGTGGCACGGCTGTGGCAGATCTGAGACGCTGCCGCCAGGGCAGAGGGGGAAGGCTGGGGGGTGAGGACGGGCCCGTAGGACACTGGCGAAATTCTGAGCCGCACACTCACTGTGTGTGTCCTTCCTGACACCTGGGTGAGGGCACATCACAGGAGCTAGAGAGTGCGTCAGCTGACCAGCGCGCACCCTGCTGGCCTTCCTCTCTGGACCTTCATCTCGGGGTGTGTCCAGAAGCTCAGACTTGAGATAAATTTGCTCTTCTCTTTTTAAGCCAACTAATCACTCCCTTGAGGCTTTAACCTTTAATGCCGCCTCAGTGTCGGGGCGTTAGAAGTCTAGTCGTGTGGGCTTGGTTCCTTGATGGCCTCACTTCCCTTCAGTTGGGTTGAGGCTAGCCTCATCCGTGCTCCACCCCCCCCCACCCCCCTTTGCAGAGCTGGCTTCTGTCCTCCTGTTTGCTCACTGAGCCTTGGCCTTGACCCCTCCTCTGGCTGCTGGGGGCTGCCTGAATTTGCCCCTCCCTGCCTCCTCCCCTCCAGCCCTGTGCCTCTGCCCCAGTTGCACCCCCACCTCCCTCCCCTGCCCGGTCCATCTTACGCTGCACGTCCCAGCTGGTGGTGCTCCCTGGGAGGAACACTGGTGCAACAGTGCTGCGATTCATGATGACTGCGACCCTTGGGGTGCTCCCTCTCCTGGGCGATGGGCTGTTTGGGGGAAAGTCGGCCATGTTGACGGCGGGAAGGCTGGGGAGCAGCACAGAACTCCAAGGGGACAGACAGTTTGTGCTTTAGGAGGTGCCGGGAGAAGGGCCACTGGTACCAGAGTTGTGGGGAAAGGCTTCTGGGAGGCAGCACTGTCTGAAGTGGGAGGTGAAAGATAAAGATCACGGGCAGCAGGGAAGTGGGCAGGGTCTTGGGAAGGGGTGCACACAGGAGAGGGGCCAGTGAACTTGAGGATGCCATGGCTAGATTGGAAAGGGAGTCGGGGAGCGTGGGGCCCAGTGGAAGAGTACCAGGCCTGGGGAGCCGGGCGTGTGGCCATGGGGGTACCAACCGACCCTTGGATACTTTGCCCAGGAGGGCAGTGCGACAGTCGCAGTGATGGGTCAGGAAGACCTCTGGCTTCGGATGGCTGAGGGTTGGAGGGCCTGGAGCCCGGGCCCAAGGCAAAGAGCATCTGTGGCCGGTGTCAGAGGTGAGAACGAGTCAGAGGACGTGATGTTCGTGGCCAGGGAGGGAGGAGATGAGGATGAGCCCAGGTGTGCCCTTGGGCATGACTGGGGTGTGATGGAGGTCTGGGCCAAAATCCAAAAACCCCGAGGGCAGGAGGGGCAGCCTCACAGACCTCTCAAATCAGCGGAAGCGTTCAAGACACCGGGCAGGGCTGTCCCCTTTGTGCTGAACTCCTGGTGTCTGGGACAGTGCCTGTCGCGTAGTAGGTGCTGCATAGACACGAGGACTGGAGGGAGTGCAGGAGAAGTCAGGATAGGCCCCAGGTCCTCCCCGAGGGATGGAATCTGAAGGACGGAGAGCCAAGGGCTGAGGGCAGGCGTGGGCAGCGCTGGGCACACTGAAGGCAGAGAAGCGGCAAAGGAGGGAGGAAGGGAATGGCGGGGAGCGGGAGGGAAATGGCATGGCGCAAGGTCAGCCAAGGTCAGGAGGCTCCTGCCGGGGGGTGGTTACTGTGGGTGCATGGGCCAGAGGGCGTAGGACAAGGAACCTCGTTCAGGTTTCTTCTCTTGGCTGCCCTGAGTCTGAACACTGAGGCTTCCGCCGTAGCCTCGCTGCCCTCTTTCCTGTAGGGCCGCTTCACCGCCCGCAGTGGCCTGGCCACCCTCTCCCACGTGCGAGCAAGGTGGGCAACTTCGGGCCACCACCCCCAGAGCAGCCAGGTCTTTGTCCCTCTGTCTTGGGCCCGCCCTCCCCGAACCCTCTGGAGCCCCTCCTGAGATGGCCTTGCTGGTGACAGCTGCGTCCCCATCCTACCTCACCCTGTAGGGGACTGGAGCACCTTGCTGCTGTTTGATCCCCGTGTCCCCCAGCCCCACTGCGCACCTTTCGAGGTCGCGCAGCTGCTGTCTCCTTCGGTAGGCCGGTCGTGTTGTTTGTTGAGTCCCTGGCTCCAGAGGGGGCGTCCAGGGGACGGAAAGAAAGTGTGCTCATTCGGGCAAGGCTGGATCTTCCCCGCCCTTCCTCAACTCTTGTCTAAAAATTAATGGGTGAGAGAGTCTAGGGAATCTTGTCAGATTGTTTCTGGAGGAAGCCTCGAGAATACGAACAGAAGGGAGACATCACGCCTGACCGAAAGTGGCGGAGCTGGTTCGGCCAGATTTTCCCCCCTTGTGGTAGGGTTTTCATTTTTCCCCTGTTCATGTTGTTCAGATAGAACTGTGAGGGTAGAGTTTTGTGTGGGGGTTTTTTTTTTTTTTGAGTTGGTAATGAGCGATTTTAGTATAGATGCTTATGAAGTCTGTAAATAATAATTAAATAAACAAAACCCTTGCCGAGTGCCTTGCACCCATCAGTCTGTAAATATTTACATTGCTGGACTCCCCTGTCTGCTTGGGAGGGCGGAGGCCCAGAGCCAGAGGTCCGGATGTCCCCCCTCTTTTGACATTTTCTTCTCGGAACCCCGCAGTGCACCTCTGTTGCACCTGCTGTCTGAGCCCCTTCTCCTTGGCGGATGCCAGCCTGTGATCCTAGCTTCCAGGGCCCGGGCGATGGCAGGGCTCACCCTCCTGTGGTCTGACCTGCCGGCGTGGTTGGGGGCCTCCGGCTCTGCAGAACACAGGCCTCGACTCCGTATGGACAGGGCCTGCAATGAGGACCGAGAGGAGTTGTTCTCAGTGAGGCGATGGCTTTCAAGAGTGAGGCCCCTCTGCCCTTTCACACACACATCAGAGTGACAAGACTTTTAGTTTGAATATATATACCGAGGGCTCAGTGTGACCTCCATGCTATTGGTGGGCACGCGAGCCAGAATGACCACCGGAGTGATTCGTAGGAGGCTCCTGGTCCACAGAGCACTCTTGGAGGTGTCCTGGGTGCGTGTGCAAGGAGGCACTCACGAGAACGGTCGTGGCGGCACACGTGCGCAGACCAAGAGCACATCAGCGTCCTGGAGGTGTGTCGCCGTCATCCAGCGCTGCCCCTGAGGACAGGCCACACGCCGCTGGACCTCGCAGACACTGCATGGTACCCGGGAGGCCCACTGAAGGGTGTGCGCGGCGCGGTCCTGTCTTTGTGTTAAATGTGCAAAACCGTTCCTTGTGTCCTCCATGGGATCCTAGCGAGCTAGAAAATGTAGAGAGGTTTCTTGAGAAAGGCCAGTGGCAAATTCTGGAAAGTGATTATTTTGGGGGAGGGAGGAAGAAAATGGGACTGAGGAAGGGAGGGTAGAAGGGGTCTCCGGGTATATGTTTTTCTTTAAAAACAGCAGAGATGGCAGAATGTTAAAATTGGATGAAGCTGCGTGGGGGGCACGGGAATTTGGGCCCTTCTGTACGGTGGGAATCTATCCTTATTAAAAAATAAGGCAGGGGTGGCTCCGGAGTGGCTCAGTCGGTTGAGTGTCCGACTCTTTTTTTTTAATGTCTTTATTTTATTTTGAGACATAGAGACAGAGAGTGAGTGGGGGAGGGTCAGAGAGAGGGAGACACAGAACCCGAAGCAGGCTCCAGGCTCTGGGCTGTCAGCACAGAGTCTGATGTGGGGCTTGACCCCATGGACCGTGAGATCATGACCTGAGCCGAAGTCACACGCTTAACTGACAGAGTCACCCAGGAGCCCCATATCCAGCTCTTTGATTTCAGCTCAGGTCATGATCCTAGGGTCATGGGATTGAGCCCCACGTCAGGAGCCTGCTTAGGATTCTCTCTCTCCCTCTGCCCCTCTCCCCTGCTCACTTCCTCCCTCCCTCTCTCTTTTTATGTCCCTCTCTCTAAAATTAAAAAAAAAATTGTTTAAAATAAAGCAACGTATGCTATTTATATGTGTGTGTGTGTGTGTGTGTGAGAGAGAGAGAGAGAGAGAGAGAGAGAGAGAGAATGGTAATCTATCATACTCACAGCCTAAACTTTTCAGGATTGGGGTGTTTTATGTACATACCCCTCATCTGCTCACTTACAGAATACACTGTATCAGTTGAAGACTCTTTATGTTCTCTTATCTTAAATGTTGGGAGTTAGGTGACACTTTTTACGATTGTCTTCATTTTAAAAAGGCCACTTTAAGGTGTCTTTTCTCCTTTTCTCCGTTTCTGTTCAATAATGGTGAGTTTTCTACCAAAAAATGAGGCCCGGCAAACTGCCAAGTGATGAGGCCCATAGTGCCTGCATTTCCTTGTGTAGTCCTTAGAATATTCAGGATGCCTCCGCGAGAGTAAACTATAAATTACATTTAATATCATCCAGGCCGTGAGCCTGGAATGGTGTCCTGTTGTCCCTGAAGTAAGCGTTGTTGCTGGGAATGTGATTTCTGGCTTAATTGAATTAGGATTGTTGCAGTCAGGATGGGAATGAAATGGTACATTCCTTTCGTGCCCGTTGTGGGGGGTGACAGCAAAGTAGGCCGTTGACGGAATAATATCCTGTCACTTACCCAGTGTCTCTCTCTGAGGAAATAAGAGCTTACTGTGCCCCATTCAGTTAATCCCGACGACATCCTTAAAGGTGAACAGAAGGCAGGTAGCATTATCTGCATTTTACTTAAAAAGCTGCTGAAACACGAGGAGTCTGAGCTCCCTGGGAGCCCTCGGACTCTTCTGGAAGCACTCGCCAGGAGCTCATTAACCCGACTAGCAGCGGAGAGGAACAAGACACAGGGAGGAGGAAGGAAGTAGTTACCACGAGGCATCTCCGTGCAGGGGTGGGATCGTGATCCTTTTGGATCCTCAGTGTAGGGGCGGTCCAGACCCCGGCCCTGAGTCCCCAGGCTGGGCAGTGACAGACCCTCGCGCTGCCTTGCCCCATTGAGTTCGACCTCCGCTCAGCAGAGAGAAACCAGGAGCACCTGCTGTCCAAGGCAGAGGTTTGGGGCAAGCAGAACCGACGGACTCTTCGGTTGTGGTGGGTGTCTCATGTGAAGACCATTGAACTCACTTTTACCTAAGAAAGAATTGGAGATCATTGAATTCTAGAGCATTTGAACTCCTCCTTCCTGACTCTAGAAGGGGCCCGCCCACCCCAGAGCTTCCAGAATGCATGCATCCTTCATTCGTAGCCTCTGTTGCAGGCCTTTATTTGGCCCCTTGAACGGGGCCCACCCGATGCCAGGGGCTAGACTACTTCCGTGTTTAACAGTTGGTTAGAACTGGTTAGGAGAGGGTCAGGAAGGGGAAGTGAGGCTAATCGGGGTCTGTTGTCCTCGCTGCCGTGTCCTGGCATCTTGCACAGGGACCTAGCAACAGGGTCTCTCTGTTTCACCAGCAGGGAAGGGGGGTGGGTATTGGAAGGATGAACTTGTCCTGGGCAGTTTTTCATGAAGTAGTAGAGCTAGGTTCCAAACGCAGGCCAGTTTGATTTACAAGTTCACAGTCTCTCAGATCCAATAAACTGTGTGCCGTACCTTTGGTGGGGTGCTGTTTCTTCTCATTTTTAAAAAATACCGCTAATCACCCAGAAATCAGGGTGAGGGCTTAGATTTCAGCCGCTTTGAATTAGACAACGATTTCTCTTATTATAAGCAGAGCCCTTCATTAACTGAAAACACTTGGCTGTCAGACATGGTGTTTCATTGCCGCTAGAATGTATTTTTGTCACACTGCCCTATAATAAAGCCAGAGAACTGTTTGTGCCAAACATAGAAGGGAAGAGAAGGGCGGGTGAAAACCCTTCTGCTCCTGCAGCTCCCCATTGGAGCCCCTGGTGTTGTGTTTACTGTTCTGGTTCCGGTTTCTGTTTACCAGGAAAAGAGCACCTGGCCCGAGGTTGGTCCGGGCCCGAGAGAGCGCTCAGGCACGACTCTGTGCCCTGGCTGAGCCCTCCTCTTCTTCTGGCCTTTGAGGTTTCCCCTCTTTATTATGTGGGCCTTAGCGTTCAGCCCGAGAGGAAAAAACCCCCAACCCTTTTCTTGGCCTTTTTAAACAATGTTTCTTTGCAAAATGGAAATGACTTTGTCTCTCTGATTTTCAGAAGTGAGAAAGGCTAGTAGAGATGAAGCAGCTACAAGATATAATGAAGGAAGCAAAAGTCCCCACTCGTCCTCTTGCCGTTCACATTTTGGCACACGTCCTTCCAGAATCCTCACTTATGTAAACACAAAGCTAGGTGAGTGGTATAGCACTTTGGAAACTGTTGTGTAACGAGCATTCCCGATCTTTCTCCAGTGGAGAGTTTACTGGGAGGTTAAGAATCTCTTTCAGAGGGGCGCCGGCGTGGCTCAGCTGGTTAAGCCTCTGGCACTTGATCTCGGCTCAGGTCATGAGCTCACAGTTCATGGGATCGAGTCTCTCGCCGGGCTCTGTGCAGACAGCGCAGAGCCTGCTTGAGATTTCCGTCCACCCGCCCCCGCTAGCATGTGCTTGCACGTGCGTGCTCCCTCTTGCTCAGAAAATAAGGAAATATGTTTTTAAAACAGAAAAAAAAAGATTGTCTTTCCTTGTTAGTTAAAGGAAATTAAGTATGCAGTTTGTTGAAGTTACATATAGTACAGTATTCCCCACATTCCATTAAATCAATATTTTTCTGCTTTTTAGTACTTCAGACTTTTACTATATTTAAGTATTGGGATGAACATCCTTCTACATCTCCGTGTGTTTTGATGATTGTTCCTGATGTCTGATTATTTCTTCGGGTTAAATTTCTAAAAGCTATGCTGAGTGAGTCATGTGAGTGTATTTTTGAGATTTTGGGTACCTGTTCCCTGAACTTTCCAGAAAAGTTGGACCATTTTTGTAGCAGCAATTGCACTAAATTCTTTGCATTCCCTATTTCCAAGTAACTCAGTCTCATGGCTCCAAACCAAAAGGCATAAGGACAGTCTCCTGTCTGCCCTCCCCGCCCCTACTATTGCTGATTTCTTTGAGTATCCTTCCAAAATTTCTTTATACGTACAGAAGAAGATACGAATTTATGTGATTATCCTCTGTGTACACATAGTCTAGCATACTATGCACTGTCTTCTATGCCTTGCTTTTTAATTAAAAAAAAAACCAAACAACTAACTTCTTCTTAGGCTTCCCAAATGCTGCAGAAGCTCATAGAAGCTCTCGATGGCCGTATCTGATGGACTCAGGTCCCCACCAATAGATATTTGGGCTGCGTTCAGTCTTTGCTCTTCCCATAGCACCGCCTCGAAGAACTTTGTACATGCACCACCTGACACTGTTACACATATAACTGCAGGGTACGTTCCTGCAAGGTGTGTGGCCTGTGAGGGGGTTGTCCATGGATAGGGCCGTCTGTGAATGTGATGGGTGCTGCCAGCTTACCCCACATGCCCGTGTAGCTCTTCCCCACCCTGGAGTCTGCCTTGAGTTCAGGTTCTTCCTAATCGGTCCAGTTGTGCAGATAGTGTGCACTTAAGGGATGCAGAAACCAAAGCAGAACACACCACCCTCTCTTGCACGAGGGTGTGTAAGAGTGCACCAGAGCACGGAGTCAGAAGAGAGGAAAATCCGTTAGTGTGGGCTGCCACCCCCACACGCGGGAGCGTCCTCCCTTTCTCTTCCCTCCCCCCACCAATCAGCACCACTTCCTTTTATGAGCCAGGCAGTAGCTTTCAGTGCATGCCATCTGAAAAGCAAGGAGCCTTCTTAGGGACTGACCTCCCCGCCAGCAAGCGGCAGGTACTAGCGTCTTAGCTAAGTGGTGTTTGAAGCAGACATTCTGGCAGAGGGAGGAATCGAGGTAACTAAATGAGCACAGCGAAGGCAGGTCAAACGTAGGCAGGGCTGAAGGAAGAAGAGTGGCGGCGACCTGGTGGCCAGCGGGCGGCCAGCCTGGCAGTGGCTGGAGGACCCGGGGGTGCCACTCTAGCTGGGTTGGGGCCGGACTCCATGTGCTTCTGTTCAGAGCAATGTGGTTGCATCATCCCCAAAACAGACCAATGCTTTTTAACATAATTAATTTTTTATAGTGCTGTTCATAAAGAGTAAAAAGATGAACCAGCAGCTTGCAGGGTTTTTAACAGAAGAAACTGTTTTCTCCAAAGACCCTTGAGGGTAGGAGGCCTGTCTGCGTTCTCCTAGGGCGTCCCAGCCCTGTCCATTCCATGTAAGTGATGCAAACCTAGATAGCGTGCCAGGGCCTTGGCCAACTCTTATAAGGCCCGGCGTCCCCTCGGGGCTGACCCGGCTGTTGAGCTGAGCCCAGGGAGAGGGCGGGGCGTGGGGCTGCTTGTGGGAATGCAGGGCACCACCTGCTAGCTTTGGGGGACTTTGGCCCCTCCCTGTCCCTCTGTGTCCCTTCCCAAAGGCTTTAATGTAAAAATGTTTCTAAGTCATCCACCCTGTGCAAGGACACTGAAAATAGGGTGGGTCCCTGGGTCCCTCCCCCTTTTCCTTGTTTTATATCTAGTTTCTGGCCCTTTAAATACCATAGCTTTCTGCTCTATTCTTCTAGGTGAGTACATCCTAACCACTGGCATGTCGGAGTTTCTTTCTCAGGGGCTGCTAGCTTCTTCCTGGATGATGTCGGACTTGCTTAATGAGGCTGTTCCTTCCTGATGAAGGGTCTTACAGGGGTGAGGCTGGCCTTACCAGGATGAAACTGGTTTTACCCAATGATGGTCTTATTGGATGTGGCTGGTCTTACGTGGCTGGAGCTGGTCTTGACCATGGCTCCAGTGGCCTTCAGTGTTTTCTCAGACTTGCCGCTTCCCACCCCGGTGGCCTGATTCCGGAGGCCCAGCCAGTGGTCTCCTCGGTCAGTGTGACCCCCCCCCCCCCCACAGTAGGTTCACCTGGCTCACCCAATGAGGTGAGAACCAGTGTGGTCCACTTCGCCCATGGCCTGGCCTTGTTGGAAGATAAAAGTGGGCTCCCTCGGTGCCAAGCGGGTCGCCCATAGGGTCCCCGGTGCAATTCGGGATACAGGCATTGATTTGCCTATAGGATCTGCTTGACCAGAGGAATCATGGTGGCTTCACAGCAGGCGCCCGGCTGGGTGAACCTTGGGCACGAAACACAGGCCGAGCCCGCGGCTGCGTTGGGGTACGTGTGTGTGTGAGCGTGTGGGGCACTCTCCTTTTCCCTGTGGCGGGTGGTGACGAACAGGAGTCAAGTCAGACTGGACAGGTGACTTCTGCTGGGTGGGGGGGAGGATGTGCTTGTGCACTGCAGTGCACACCCATCCAGGATTGTATAAAAACCTCCAGGAAAAGACAGGCTTTAGAAAACAACCAAAGGCACTCAGGACTCCAAGCACAGGAATATCCAGGATGCTTTACATAACGTGTGCGCCAACGAAAGGAACATTTTGAGCAAACTTAGGAAAAGGAGTTTTAAAAATGGCTTTTGCGAAAATACCCCTAGGAACAGGTCATAAGGTTTGGAGAACTTGCCTTCAGAAAGTTCTGTTCCAGTGTGTTGACTGGTGATCGAAGCTGCTCGTCAGGCGTTCGAAGTCCGTATTCCCCAGAAGCGGCCTCCTCAGGGAGGATTGAGGAGGGGGCGCGTCCCCCGCAGGAGTGGGCTTCGGGGGCCTTTCCTCCTTATCGTGCGTCCCCCAGACCCCTCTCGCCGGCCTCGTAAAGAAACAGATGGTGAACCAGGAATAGCTCCGAAGTCACGTTGGCTCCTGGCTGTATAAAGAGAAAGAACTGGGATCATAAAAATTTGAAATCTCCCAGGAAAGGAAATTACTCCCTCCGTGAAGTATCGACGTAAAGGGAGCATTTAAAAAGACAAAAATTATGAACCCAGATTCAAGTCGAACCAGAGACCGTACCTTAACCTTTTTGAGAATTGTTAATTTAAAAGCAAATCGAATGAAATATAGGCGATAAAAGCAAATTAAATCATTTTTATGCTTCCTGGGGCTTTGGTGTCACGTGACTGGAAGAGCTAATCGGGAAGAGCCGCTCTTGGGCCCAGGGCTGGGGCTCACGTCGGATCAAGCACAGGCTGTGACCCTTTTCAGAGACGGGAGAGAAACGAGCCAAGAAGGGTCGGAAGGCGCGCCGCCGATCCAGAGGGGCCTCCGGAGCAGGATCCCCTGCGAAGAGCATTCCCTCCAGCAGAGATGGCCTGTCCTGCGTCCCAGCAGAGGGAGCAGATGTTTGAGAAATGTGTCTTTGTCTGATTGATTGGGGGGTGCCGTGCCCCCCCAAGCAGCCAGTGTTTTATGAGGCGTAGGGAAAGCCGGGGCCGGGTTGCATGTACCTACCTGCAGGAGTAAACAATTCTTTTGAAACATCACTAGGGGGGGTGAAAAAAAAAAAGGCAGCTTAAGATTTATCTGAAAAGGAAGTGGGAAGTTTAAGTTGCTGGAGATCTCATTACTGTCTGTCTCGCTAACCGTAATTAAAAAATGCCTGAATGATCTTAATAACACATGATTCAGCTGACAAGCACTAATTGCCCTGTATCAGGCCAAGGGAAGATGAATGTTGTCAAGAAAACCACAAGTCAGACAAGCTGATTCTCTCTTAGTCTGACACCGTGTTCCCATGTACAGACCAGTTTTTACTGGAGCCCTTCCAGCATCAAAAGGAGTTCTTTACCTTCCCATTAATTTTCATCGCTGGCAGGCCCGAGTTGTTTGTGACGAGCTGTTCTCATTACTCCCGCTTGCGGCTCGAGAGCCCCGGTCTGCAGACAAAATGTAAATATGTTTCTTGCTCTTATCTTGGTCCTTTCTTAAGAAAAGAAATCCGTTCCCATTCAATACTAATGCCCCGGTGGGCTTGTCAGTGAATTACATGGCATTTGGGAATTGATTTTCTGACGCTCCCGATTTGTCAGGAATTTCTTCTGCCTTTTCAGCACTTTGACAGAACCTGTTGGGCCACCGCATCATGTGATCGGGGATTCGGTCTGCAGAGAAGAGGGAGCAGGGCGGACGACAGCTCCGCGTCACTCGGGCATCCAGAAACCTCCCGGGTGGGGGGTTTGGGAAGACAGAGTGGGCACAAAGAAGGACGGCCGAGTCACTCCGTCACACTGGAACTGAGTTACGATCGGAATCTGATACAGAAACTTGGTTCCTGAAATGGGGCTGAGTGTCCCTCTGCATCTGAGCAGCACGCTGGTGGGAGAGGGGGCCACGAGGATGATCACACCCTTGACCGCCCTTGGCACCAGGCCCCAAGCTCGGGGGAGGAGGATGGACCTGAGCCTGGCCTCATCTCTGTGGGAAAACACAGTGGCAGAGTCCTGCTGACCAGCATCTTCTGTGGTAGCCTTGTTCCCTGCCCTCCAGAGAGGCAGGCCACCTGGGGATGGAGAGATTGGCTCAGAAACCTGGCAGGGCTGGGTCCTTGCTGTGGAGCCCAGGGCCTGGTTCTCGCCATCTCTGAGCCAGCATCCTTGTCTGAGAAAGGACCCCTTAGGGTGGCGGTGGGGGGGTTCTCAGTGTGGACGATCAGGGCGACAGTGCTTAGCACGGTGCTTGGTCCGGCAGGGCCGGTCTGTGTTACTCTACTGTTCCTACCTCACACGGTTGGGAACTGAGACCACGGGCTTCGGGCTGCCTGGTGCAATGTTGCACATGTTAGGAGAACGGTGAATTAGTGCAAAAGGAACTACTCTCCTAAACGAAGAGGCCATTGAGGCTAGTAAATAAATAAGCATGCACGTGAGCCAGCCCACTAACTCTGTGTGGTGCCAGTGACTCGTCACCTAGCTGTCCCTGCTGGAAGGCTGATGACCAGCTGACAGTGACACCATGGAGCTGCCCCACACAGAGCGTTTGGTTTAGCCTACTTACCCTAATTGTCTCTTTTCAGAGACTTATTTTCCTGAAATTTGAAAAAAAAATGAAAAGTTGCCATGATCATCAAAGACCATCAAAGTGCGACCTCACTGTAGGAAAAAACCAGGATCGTCAGAGAAGCTGTGTGCGGAAATGAAGCCAGGGGGCCTGCCCTTCCTGGTCTTCCCACTCAGAACCTGAGTTTGATGGCACCTCCATGACCTGTTTACTTTGAAACCCGGGACCCGGTGCAGTGCCGCGTGCAGTGCTCAGGATGGGAGCCACCAAGCCAACCACAGGAGTGCGGGTGTGGCCCCCCTCTCCCCCCCCTCCCGCCCCTCTGTCCCAGTCTTCCTTTTGTGATGACCTGGTGACCTCCAGAGTCTCTGGAGCCCTGGAATCTCCCACCTCAGGATGTCCTGGGATTTGAGAATCAGGAATAAAGCCTTCGCAGGCTTGTGAAGCCCCACTGTTCCCGCATATTCTAAGAAACAGCACCTCTGTGTGGTGGTTGTCCCCCTTTGTTGTTTAATGTACTGTAGCCCTGAGTCACTGGAAACGGACCAGAGAATCCAGATCGGTGACTGATTCCCAGCCCCAACCTTACAGGCTTTATTTTTACATTTTTAGGCTGTGAAGGGGATGGCGGTTATTGAATCTTCCTATCTCACCAGTGTTTTTGTGTGTGGAGGAATGGTGCTCATCACCCTGGGTTTTGTTTGTTTGTTTTTTGTTTTGTTTTTTTTTGATCAAGTTATTTATATGATGGGGCGAGTCTGTCACACGGTCTGAATACGGAATGTTGCCATCTTTTTAATCAGAACCCTGCCAGTAATTTCTGTTTACAATAGAGCTATTGAAATTATATTGGGATGAAACTAACATAATATAGAAATTGTTGGCTTGCAAGCGATCTGTATAATATGTACATGCAGACAGAGCTGGCTTTAGTTCAGAAGGCTACTTATGTTTATTGTTGTGCTTTTATTAGCTCATGTTAGAGAGCCCCCCACAGTGTGCCAGATGCTATTGAGAAATTCGGGGGAATGGAGTCCCTGGCCACAGACCTCGCTATCTCTCGTCTTATCTGTAGTTAAGAGTCCTCCTGACGGATTCCCAGAAATAATCTGATGCCAGAAGTCTTTGCTCTTCTCCCACGATTTGATACGTGCTTTTCTCTGTCCCGTAATTGCCATGGGGCTGGTTTGTAGAAGTGGTAGGGAAGGCAGTGTGCTCCTGGAGTGGGGGTGGGGGGGACTCCTCTTGGAGACCAGGTGCAGCTTTGGAAAGGTTAACGTTCAGCCCCCCACAGGGTAGGTGAGTGTTGCACAGTATCCTGCGCAGGGTGCTTGGGAAAGCAGGCTTCCCCAGGAGAGCAGAACGGAGCTAATAGGTGGGGCTTTGAGGCCGAAACACACACGTTTGTCAATTTCATGGATTACCGTTAATTCGGTTTAATGTCCTCCCCCCCTCCTTTTTGCAAAGTCCTGTGCATTATAGGACATTGACTTTAGCATAGAAGTGCTTAATACTTGACTTGGCGCTTTAATGGATATTTACACAGTGACACCGCAGATGTTGGATAAACAGGGGATTTGTTCTAATGAGATCTTCAGCGATTCGAAGCCATTTTCCCCCTTGCCTTCTGGAATGCTGGGCTCCACTTCTGCCTACTTGTGGTGGTGCCAGCGGCACAGAATGCTCTTCTCTGGAGCCTTCCTCTCACTCTGGTCTCCTCGCCTCCTCGCTGGGTTTCAGGCACTTTGAAACACCAGCTTCCTCTCTCCTGTCTGTGTGTGCCCTCTGCAGCGTCTCGTTCTGCGATTTGCATGTAGCGGAAATACTTGTTGAACTGAATTATTTTTACACACGAGCCTTTCATGTGGTCAGCGTTTTGAGGTCTGTTTCCTTTGGCTGGAGGCGGGGAGAAACCTTCCAGTTCCCCGAGGAGCATCGCTAGCTTCAGGTACAGGGGTGCCCTGCCCAGGAGGGTTTCCGGCCAGGAGGGGGCATGAGGCAGTGCACGCATCCCCCTGTGCAGAGTTCAAGCAGAGATGACAGTGGCTTGTCCATAGTGACAGTCTGTAGGAGGACCCAGAGGCCTCTGGATGGGCGCAGTAGGAGCGGCAGTTGCTCCTGTGGCCGAAGGGGAAGGACTCAGAGACCTCAGAGTTCCCCTGCCCTTCGAGGCCCAGCTCCGTGCTCTCAGGACATCCTCTTAGTATCTTGTGAATTAGCCAGTAAATATGCATGTTCTCCAAGGGCGTTTTGCCATTGGCTTCAGTGAGAGCTCACGCTTAAGGGGATATTTACTCTGTGTGCCGGGAACTGGTCTAAGCTCTTCATGTCTTCCAACTTAGTCATCCCCCACGAGGAGGAGTGTGAGGCACAGGTGGCAGTCCTGGCCCCAGGGTCCCTGTGACCCCCTGGGAAGACACTCCGGGAGTGGCAGGTGAAGTTTCCCAGGCCTCTCCTGTCACCTGGTGGACCTGAATCTATGTGCGGTTGTGAGCCCAGAGACCTTGCTGGATGGCAGTCCCAGCGGGCCCCAGGAGCCTGCAGGGACTACCCTTGAGAGGGCGCTGGCTTTCTGTGCTGACTTTCCTGTTGACTCAACCACACTCAGCACTTCAGGCAGGGGGCCCAACAGCCCCTCTCCCCACCCACCCTGGCCCGCAACTGCTGACTGAAGTCCCCTGTGAGGACCCCCGTGGGCAGTGCATATTCGTAAGGTCCTGTTCCTCTATCTCTCTACCCCAGCCTGGCTGAAGTTGGATTTTGTCCCCGAGGATGCAGCACTGCCCCCCCTGCTGGGGCGGGGGTGGTGGTCAGGTGAGCTCTGGCCTTTGTGGGAGGCCCCACATGGCCACTCCAGTCCCTTTCCTCCTGCTGGCTCTGGGTCACATTGACCCTGTTGTGACCCATGTTCACCCGTTTCCCGGCCTGCCAGGGTCTATCTAACGGGCCCTCAGGACTCTGCCTCAGTGCAGCCCCCCACCCTGTCCCAAGCACAGATCTGGGAAAGCAGTTGTGCTGAAGAATAGATGTTCTTGCGAATGGGGTCCCGGCATTGTGGGGGGGTCACCTCTGGGCTGGTGGCTGGAAGTGAGGCTTTAAAGGAGCTCCGTGAGTCGAAGATTCTGAGAGGGCGACCCTGGCTTTGGGCGTTGGAGGTGCTGGTGTCATTTCCTCCCTCCTTGCCCTCTTTGTAACCTCCCGCTCCTCTGCCTCTTCCCTTCTGAACTGTGTGTTGGCAAAGAGGGCAGGAGCCACCCAGGACCCTGGCACCAGCCTCGAGACCACCTGCGCAGACCCCGGGCCGTGGACACCCACTGGTCCTGACGGGGGCCTACGGGAGGGGCCAGCGAGTGGGGCAGGACCCACAGCCTCTGCTCTGTAAAAGCCATGAACAGCATTGTTTTCGAACGGCATTTCTTCCTCCTAGTACCCAGGGCGTAAAAACCCAAACCAAACGGTGTCTAGTGAAGACAGTGACCTTGATTTTGCTTAGAAGCTTTCAGTTCTTAGGTATCATTTGGCTTATGTGCAGCTCAGCGGTTGTGGGGACCTCAGTGTGCTCACTCCAGGAGAGCACATCGAAGGCTAAGTAACTGTGACGTGTAAAGTTACATAGAGTTGAATTTAGGGATTTTCAGGATAAAGCTCACTGACAGACGGTTAATTCACTAAACTTTTTTTCCCCCCAGTTTTATTTATCTACTTTGAAAGAGAGAGAGTGAGCTGGGGAGGAGCAGAGAGAATCCCAATCAGCCTCAGCCCTGCTATCTCGGAGTCCGATGTGGAGCCCGAACTCATGAACCATGTGATGATGACCCGAGCCCAAATCCAGAGTCAGACACTCCACCGACCACATCACCCAGGCGCCCCTCACTAAGCACTTTTAAGTGTTTTCCTTGTGCCTGGCACCAGGTTTTATCTCATTTAATTCCACTGGCTATTAAACTAAACTCATGTTTGCTTCCAGATTTACATACATCTGCTTATATTCATGTTTACTTATAAAGAAAGAAACGTACTTAACACTAACTGGCTTGCTGTCCTATATACCGTCAGCCCGAAGACCGTGTTCACTGTGGTGATTTCATTTCCTAAACTGCATGAACAAACGAATGAATGAAGGAGGCTCAGTCTTTCCGTTCTCCCCCGGATCTGGCGCACAGGAGATGGTCATTAAAGCTGGCCGGATTGAATCAGCTCTCCCCAAACCCCACACGCTTAGTATCACTCCTGTTTTGCGGATTAGGAAATTGATGCTCAGAGAGAGAGACCCCCTCCCCCCCCCAATCGTCGTTTACTCTGTGCCACGACTTTGTCTCCAGGCGCACATTGGCTTCTGGGTTTTGTTTTTCCCCTTCCTTTCGTTTTTTACTTACTTTCAGCTTTAAAGGATTCATAAAATAGTGAAGTGTTCAGGAAATAATTTCTTAGAAAGAAGCCTGCCATTGCAAATCCAGTATTGCTGGCTGCATGCAGGGTGCCCTGACTCCTTTCCTAAGTAGTGAGTGGAGACGTTCTGTTTTCTGGAAATCCAAGCTTCTCTGTCCCTGCTCGGCTCTGATGGGATACCAGGGTCTTTGTAGTGGGGACATGGCTGCCTGGAAGTAAATCCATTTCTTCTGGTGTGTGTTGGGGCGTCTCAGATGATTTGGGGAGAAGGAAAGTCGGTGGCAGGAAAGGACTCGGAGAAGAGAGTGCTAGAAAAAAACGGGGTCACCGATGAACAGGTTTTAGCGCCAGGGCGGCGTCCTGGGAGGTGGCAGACAGGCAGGACAAGGAGATCTGAAGCTGCAGTGTTCAGAGACCTGGAGAGTGTGGGCGCTGGGGAGTCTGTCGGCTCAGAGCAGGCACCCATCCTGGCATGGTGGGGTCAGCAGGTACTGGTCGGAGCAGGTCAGGGTGTCAGCTCCAGAAATAACAAAGGTCCAGACAGTGACCAAAAAGGGGACCTGAGAGCTTGGTCAGAGCAGACTGACAGGAGGGCTCATACCCCCAGAACCGGCCTCTCTCCTGCCTTGGGTCCAACCCAGCTGGACAGCAGAGTTTCTTTCCACCCCGGGCAGGAGTCGGGGCTGGAGGGGGTGGAGCAGCTGGCAGAGCCCCGCGCTGGACTTACTGGGGTCGGAGTGATACACACGCCTTACATTTTTAAGTTGCTGCTTCTGTGGGCTAGCCTGGGGCACGATGGAGGGTCTCTGAAAGAGAAACGTAGGCTGGAGTCTCTTTTGTGTATATTCTCTCACTGCTAGAACACAGACCTGCTTTCCTGTTTTCTGAAGTGCCTTTCTTTGACTTTTTAAATCCGTATATGCTTCGTGAACTGGAGTGGTTAACCTCAGGCCTTTCCATGGCTGTGGTCACTGCCACCTGCTTCTCACGTGACCTGCTATGAGATCGTCTTTATTTCTGAAGTGTGGCTTGACGTCGTGTCATCTATGCTGCTGCTTGCTTCTTATTTTCGACTCCTCTTGGTCACTTATGTAGGATGTCTTCATTTTTATTTGGTGTTAGATCACTTCGCAGGTTTTTTTTTTTTTTTGCTATTTTTTAAAAATGTTTTTGTATCACGTTTTGAACATTTTCCTATGGAGAGATCTTTCAGAATTACCGCAGATCCTGTGCTTTTGTTCTCGAAGATGTTTTAACTATTAGGTGTAGACACCAGACACACTTGGTGCAATCATTCGTTGAGAACTCCACCCCAGGGAAGCTGGCTGTTTAGAAGGAGCTCCCCGAGTCGGATCTTCTAAGAATGCACGTGTGACGAAATTTCACTTAATGATGGACGTGTATTTCCAACCTGCACTAGGAGCTTTGGGGAGTCCGAGGAAAAATAAGACTGTCCATGTCTCCTAGGAACTGTATTTAGTAGGGCCGAGAGGACCCACTAATAACTGAAAGCCATGCAGAATGTGCCACGTGCCACAGAGGGCAGGCAGGGGTGGGAAGGGTTCAAGGAGATGGTGGCATTTGATTTCCAAATTCGGGGCAGTTGGGCTCAGATATTAAATTTGGGGCAGTAGTCTGCAATTTAACCCCCCCCCCCCCAAGTTCAAAGGCATTGTGACATTTGGGTTTTTAAACCAGTTGGTGTGGGTGTTGAATTTCTGTACAGAGAACACCTGCTCATTTTTTCCCCCCATCATCTCTTCCATTGCATAGTGTCAGTAAATGTTAAAGTGTATTCCATGTAAGGCTTTGTTGTCACTGCTGCTCTGGACAAGCCAGGTTGCCTTATTTTGCTTCTCAAAGACCCTAGACTGGAAGCCCTGTGTGGGTATGGGCAGTGTCCATTTTAGCCTTTTGTCCCCACAAATGGACCTACCAGGGACAAGGGACTCACCCGATGGTCTTTGAAGGAGTCAGACCCCAGGAGCGTCCTTCGTGGGTCTAAACGGCGAGGCTCTACGTGTCCTGTCCCTTTCCTCGCCCTGGGCTGACCAAGGGCAAGCGGAGAACGGTGGACCCCTTGAGAAAAACGGCACCAAGAAGCAATTTGCCTGTCAGATTCCTTTCATCTTAGGCTTTGGTATTGCTCCTTTCTCTCCCATTTGGTGAAGTGGTGTAATGCTTTAGCACATTTTAAATAAGATTACACAAGCTGCTGTTAGTTGGCATCAGTGTCGTTTAATCTGGAGAGAAAACGCTAGCTTCTTCATTTGCAAAGCAGAGCGCCGTGGTACCATATTCCGGAGCGTCTTCTGGTGGTTCTGTTTTTCAAAACTTATTGTGGGCTTCTAATTACCCTCATTTAGACGTCCAGGGCAGAAACTGCCACTTCAACAAGAAAATTTTGTAATGAGCCAGAGGAAATGGGCTCATCATTACTATGTTATGTGCAGCCTAAAAATCTATGTGGATTTTTATTTCAGGAGAAAGTGACTGTTTAATTGAAAAATGCTCTTAAAGTGTCCTTTCCCTTTCCATCAGGCCGTTGCTAATGCTTCTCCATCCAAGCTAGAGTCTGTTAAAATGGATGCCCCTTTGCCAAAACGCATCTTCCTTTCTCATTTCTTGTGGAGAGTTCTGTAGCGCTAGATCTATTTTTGTTTAATTAGGCCCTGCAAGAATATGAAGGAGAGCGGTATTTAAATTTTTAGACCATTAAAGGACCTAAAACCATCCTAGATGAGAAGCACAAAAAATTAACTTTAATATTTATTATATGGATAAAACCAATAGGGAGAATATTTCCAGAAACCTTCTCTCTTTTTCTTCCTCAGATGGCAGGCTAAGAGTCATAGCAGGCTAGAAAGCAGGCATGTTTCCTGCTACTTCTTGTTTTTATTTTTATTCATTTTTGAGAGACAGAGCGTAAGTGGGGGAGGGAAGAGAGAGTGGGAGACACAGAATCTGAAGCGGGCTCCAGGCTCCGAGCTGTCAGCACAGAGCCCGGTGTGGAGCTTGAACACACAAACCGGGAGATCATGACCTGAGCTGAAGTTGGATGCTCAACTGACTGAGCCCCCCTGGTGCCCCCAGAAGATAACTCTTGAGAGGGAATAGAAACTCTCAGTCTCCTTCCATTTTGGGGGGCAGGTTATAAATTTGATAACTTGCTGATATAATAAACTGTTGCTCGGTACCACGATCCCAGTTTGCTCCCTGTTTGAATGCTTCTCATTTCTACTTTGATTGGGATTCCGTTGAAAATTTTAACCTGGAAAATGAAACCATGTGCGGAAGACTTGGCTTGAACAGAGAAAGTTCTTAGAACACCAGTTGGGGGGGTCAAGCAGGCTGGCACTAGCCCACAAGAAACTCGGCAGGAAGCGTACTTGTGAGTGTCCCTTTCATCCTTGTGGTGGCCATGCCCATTTGTGCTGTAGGGTAGCCGGAGCTTCTGTGGAACAGTGGACAGACCTAGCTGCATCAAAGGGAGGCGCAGTGGGCCGAGAGAGGGAAGTGGGGATCCCTGCCTGGCTTGGGCCCCTGTACTTCCCCTGTACGTTGGAGTCCCCCTAACTGGATTGGCTGTTGGGGTGGAAAAGATTGTCAGCACTATGTAAATGAGAAAGGAATGCGCATCTCATGCAGATAATTTCTATGTAGATAATTTGCCATAAAAATTTATACTGCAGTCCTTAAAACCTTCGGAGATTTAGTCTGTCTAGGGAAAGGTGATTTATATAGCATTAAAACACTTTTTATGTTCTAGCCCTTTAGATTTAATGTTTATTGCCTATAAAAATGAAATCTTCTTGTGGATATTTAAAAGTTTTGGTACTGTGTGAAATATATATTCAAGTTAGAGGCTGCAGTGCTTTCGAGTTGCTGTAAATAAGTGGCACACTCTTTGCTCCAAAGTCCATGCTGCTGTTTGGGCCCATGTCTGTGCTCCGTATGGGGCCTCGTCACCATGGTGAGGGTGCCAGGTGAGAACATGTCTTACATGGGGAGTGTGTGTTTTGTTGTGTATTTTGAGAGAGACCAACAATGTGAGTGACAGAGAGAGAGAATCCCAAGAAGGCTTTGTGCCATCAGCACAGAGCCCAGCACGGGGCTCGAACACCCAACCGCGAGATCATGACCTGAGCCGAAATCAAGAATCACACGCTTAACTGACTGAACCACCCAGGCACCCCTGGTTTTTTTTTTCTTTAATTTAAATTCGATAGGCAGTCTGGAGGTACTCTAGTTCACCAGGAAGTCACGCCAGGTGTGACCAGAATTTCACTCAGACCTGTACCTACGTGAATTATGGCCCAGGCTTTGAAGATGGGAAGGGCCCGCAGTGCGGCGGCGAGTGCAGAGCGGCGTGCCGACTTCGGCAGGCCCTCCGGTTCATAAGTAACGGCGTGCTTTCACGCCAGTCTGAAATAAGACTCCCAGGGATAGATCATATGGGGGCGGGGGGGGCGTGTAAGCATTTGGGGGACTCCTGAAGGGTGTCTCTAGAGCGAAGCGCCTGGAAGATGAGGCCCCGGTTTGGTTGTGAGACTACGGCGTCTCCATAGCCCTGGAGTGTGCTCCTCCGGGTAGGCCCCGTCTGGGTTCCGCCTGGGTGCAGGGAGGGTCTGAGCCCAAGCTGAGCCCCAGTTAGCTTTCCAGGTTCCTTAGATGCTGGACATTTGAGAAGTCACATGGGCGTCGCTTTTCCTGGAGATGTGCAGGGGTCAGGGGAGAGGGGTGAAGGTGGAGCTAATCCAGGAAGCCACTGTGGGTGGGAATCCTGAGGGTAAAGCCCTGGGGGCCTGGTAACCAGGGGTGAGCCTGACCCTGGGTTCTGGCTGCTCTTTGACGCCTGAGATGGCCCAAAGAGGAGACCGGGGCTGTGGGGTTTGGACTCTATTTGAAGAAGGAACCTGGAGGTTTGATACTGCTGTGATGGGGCTGTTCTGACCTGTTCAGCATAGAGTGCTCGTCCATGGGGAGAGGCGACAGCCAGCTCCGCGGGGGACCGGCTGGGCTCAGTCTCTGGGCGACAAGAGGGACCTGTATCCTTATAGTTCTAGGGGGAGAAGGACTGAGGCCCTGGAATTCTGAACCCTTCCCAGTGGAACTCGCGTAGCTCCATGCGGTCACCTGCAGGTCAGAGCCGCCCTCCAGGAGGTGTCACGGGGATTAGGGTTTTAGGCAGAATCAGCCCAAAGGTGGTGACTGTTGCTGGATGGTGGTGGTGACACTGGTGGTGCAAGGCCGGGTCCCTGCCGACCTAGGGACCGTGTTTTCTGGTGTCACCAGTAAACCTAAGCCAGATACGTGGCTCAAGAGAGCAGATGCTGGTCCACAGCCTCCTGACCCAGAGCCTTCCTGGGCGGCCTTCCCGGTGGGAACGGTTACTCGCCAGGGTGAGGTTCGAGAGGAAGGTCAGCAAACGGGCAGACGTGAGAATGAAGACATGCCAGTCACCGTGGGCACAGACAGGCTCCCACCCAGAGTAGGTGTGTCATCCGTATGGCTTCGGTGAAAGGCGGATGGGTGTGTGTGGTGATAGTCCCCACCCTGGGTGGGGAGGGGACAGAGCTCTGCGTAAGGAGGGCCAGCGAACAGATGGCCAGCTCCACTCCCACAGCCCTGCCTGCTTCTCCGGCGGGGACAGAGCTCACCGACTTCAGAACTCCGCTCTGTCGGCGGCGTGAACCACACTCTCCGAAAGGAACGTGAACACGCAGACTTGGCAATGACAGTGTGCGAAGGAGGCCGACTCCACAGCTCCCATCTACTAATATTTTTGGTATAAAGCGGTTGCTAAAATTAATTCCAGCCTGAAACTTGATGAATTCTCAGTCATGGAATTAACAGGTTTCAAAATGAAAAAAAAAATCGGCTCGATTAAAAATAAATGTTGATGCCAGAAATTTGGAGCCTGTCCCTAACAAACTACATCAGAAGTTTCTCACTTGACAGGATTCGTTCGCCTTTTGGTGCTGATGGGGAAGGGAAGACTGGTAGCCATTTGCCATCCACCTCCTGCTTCCCTGTAATCTCTCAGCGGAATTACCCTTGATGCCCCCTGGGCTGGCAGGCAGGCCCCGCTGCGATGCAGCCCAGCTCCGCCGGCCCTTGACAGACTCGCATAGGCAGAAAGTGGCGCTCACGCCACCACGTGTGCAGTGAGGAGCGCACCTCCTTCCAGCCCGCACACTCAGTGCACCTGTCATCTTATTAGGCCTTGCTCTGAGTTTACATCAGGCAAACTATGCAGGGCACCTGTGTGTGTGTGTGTTTCATTTTGTTTTCAAGATTTCGAAGTCCCTCTGCCCGTCTCTGTCCTCTCGGTCACGAACGGAGCTGCATGCCACTGGACAGGGGACATCTGTGGTCTGACCCCCTCAAAAGCGTAGCCACTCCCAGGTGTGCTAGGTGAGCGTTGCAAGAACGGAACAAGGGCTTCTTGGTGAGGACCTGGGAGGTCTGCCCTTCGTGAATCAGAAGACCTCCGATGGCTAGGGCGGGAGGCTTTCGTAGTTTGGCTGGTTTAATCACACGTGGGTCAACGGGAGCCGTCACTCTCTTTCTGGCCAGCTTCAGGGTTGAGCTTGGATGTGGCACAACCAGCCCATTAGGGTCCCCAAACCTCCACGTAGCAACGGTAATGCGAGGAGCTGGGTTTTACAAATTTTTGTTAAAAAAAAAAAAAATCCTTGCTCAGGTGTCCCTGCACAGCCAAGGCTCTGTCCTCCAGCTGTGGGACCCAGTAGCACACCCCAGGCTGCCCCGTTGGGCCTTTCTGGCAGCCGGCCGGCTCAGGGATCCAGCGGGGTGAGGTCACCCCGGGAAAGGGCAGATGTACTGGGAGGGGGAGGCCCATTCTCCTGCTTTAAACCACAAATGTCTTTTGATAACTAGTAAAATTGGCAAGCAGAGTGATTGAAAACATGTGAGAAGTAGCTTGGATCTAAGTTTCAAGTAGTACATATTTGAAAAGTTTTCCCCAATGTAAAAGTTACTCTTTAAGAGCCTTAAACTAATAAAAACAAGGAAATTCCATGTTACGGCTGCCACTCGGCCTTTCCATTTTTATTCCAGCAGTCAGATCTGACAGGTCCCGTGCTGATTGGCTCCGGGACCCCCCGTGAGCATTTAAAACGCTGTGGGTGGGGTCCGCAAGCAGAAGTTGGCGGCAGCTGGGCCGGGCAGCGCTCCACCGCTGTTTAGTGCCAGCCTCCTAATTCCATTTTAGTATATCCTATTTTCTCTTCTTGGGGCTGCTTCCTGTATTTACTTTATCCTCTGAAGCTGATTCAGGATTAATTTAGAGACGGTTCGGGTTTCTTTCCTTTTTCTTTATCTCATTGCAGACTTCCCTGGGCAGCTGCCTGCCCCCCAGGCGTTCAGGCTGGACATCTCTCACCCTTGAGGACCTTGTCCCGTGTCCCTTGTCCCCGTGGCTTCTCTGCTGAACTGCAGGGCCTGCTCTTACTCAGCCTCCCCTCTGTCCGATCCATCCTTCCTGTCGCCGCCAGAATGAGCTTTCTAAAGACCTGCATTGATCACTCAGCCTCAGAGAGTCGACAACACATCGACTCAATGCAGCATCAGATGCACCTCGGGGGCCTCGTTAGGTGCCCCCAGTCTGTCCCTCGATCCACCTCCTGCCTTTCTTAGTGACCCAGCAAACAGTGAGTGGCTTTGTTACACGAGACCCCGCTATATACTTGCCTTTTCTCAGAGCAGATCTGGCACCAGCGAGCTGAGGGCACATCCCCTGCTCCCCCACCCCCCAACTTCACCTGCTCCTTGGTGAAGACATAATCACGGGACTTTAGGAGAGGAAGGAGCCCTCCAGTATTTCCCTCTGTGCCCTTGGGAGCCGGCTGCTCCGATGTCAGCCCCAAGCCTGTTGTGCCTTTGAGAGTTTTCTGCTGGAGTGGAAGGAGCAGATTCAGGGGCCGAAAACCTTGCCTTTAAAATCTCGCTGCATGGCTGTGTGTTCTCGGTCAGGTGACCTTCACCTCTGACCCATGGAGGTAAGGGGGGAACGGCCATAATGACCACGTGTTGGAGGGTCAGAGTGCTGGTTCATGACAACAAGGGATGTACAGCCTGAGTCTGTAAACTGGGGCTGCGGCTGGTTTTCCTACCTCTGCCCACTCTAGGCCTTCCGGAAACCTCCTTCGTGCCCCCTTCCCCCCACAGAGAGTCTCTCCCCTCATCCCTCAAGGCCACCTCTTGTTGCCTCGCCTGTGAAGTTGTCCCCAGTCCTGCCGACAGGAAGTCCCCTCCCTTCCTGTCCGCTCCCAGGTAGTCTGGGTACTGGTCCTATAGTGTTCTGCCGTAACAGTAGGCCGGTTGTTGCCCCAGGTCAGTAGCCCTCTGCCCCCCAGCGAGGTTTGTTGGCCCCTTCGTGCCCTGTCTTTCCCACAAGGAGCTCGGGAATTCCTCTGATGAGGGCATCGTCAGTTGACCCAGCGGCAGGGCTGGAGGGCAGCGGTTTCCTGGAGCATTTGGGCTGTGTGGTGTCCCCCCGGAGGGAAGCCTTTGGTCACTGTGGCCCTTGTTTTCACAGAAGTGTGCAAACGTGCTCCCGCTGTCTCTGAAATGGGTCGTAGCTCCTCTTCTGAGAGTCTTCTGGATACAGGTGGATGGATCCCATCGGACCTCCTGCTTCCAGTCTAGGTGCCGCAGCCACACATGTGGGGCTTTTGCGCTTGGTAGTTCCGAACAGCTTCTTCGGTGAAATACATGTGTATGGAAATCTGGTGAAACCCATTTCGCAGACGCTTGGGGTGGGAGGGTGGCCGGGAGCTCACCAGGAAATTCTCTTTGGCTCTGCTCTTGTGGAAAATCTTGATAAAGTAACTGTGTCACTGGAGCCTCCAGAAGTCGTGGAGTGTCCCCAGTGTAATTGGTTGTTTTTGTTTGCGATCATGGACGATCTCGATTATTGGTTCGGATATATGGCGGTCCTTCCTTGGGGCTTACATGAGCTTGGCAGAATCCAGTGTGAACGCTGGCAGGGAGGGACGCTGGCCTCCTGCATGAACCTCACGGCCTGTGGCCTCCGTCCGGCCTGTGATGGAGTGGCCTGGGCAGAGAAGTAACCAGAGAGCGTAACTGAGGCCGCTTGGCCCGAGCTGCTTCCTGATGCTGTGCGGGCGATGCCCCGGTGTCCGGACCCCTGGCTGGTACCGCCGAGTGAGGGCTCGGTGGGGTGGGGTGGGAGGCGTCCTTTTGTAGATCACGCTCTACCGGGAGCTGCCTTTCACCCCCAGGCTAGAACCCTCTTGGCCCCCTGGCCCCTCGATAGGTCACCAGAGACACAATCCCTAGGGAACCAAGAACGTGTGCTCTAGAGAAATATCATTCCTAGGCCCCACTAAGCAGCATCCGTGCAATTAAAAAAGAGCGTGGTGTGAGGGGGAAAAACGCTGCCGAGAACCTGAACTTGGAGCCGTCACAGAGAGCTCAGAACACCTTGTAATTGGCATTAATTTCCTGCCTCCAGAACCTTTCCCTGGCACCTCATGTGGTCCTGGGAAGAGGACCAGTGGGAGCTGGGAGGGTCCCGGGGGCTGTGCTGGCTGCGCGTGCTGGATTTAGGTTAGTATCAGAGCCCCCTCACCTAGTAGTAGTTTGTCACAGTTGTGCGTATCAATTGTGCGTGTTCCATAGTTAGTGATGGCTCTTTAGCTGAGTTGAAGTGTCCCCGGAGCTATTTTTCAGAAAGCTGAAAAATGGAGTGTGGTGGTTGGTGGTGGTGGGGGGGGTTGTCGTCATTTCCAGCGCCCAGAGTGGGCACACTGGGAGCTGCCCCTCTTCCTCCCTGGTGTCCTGTGCATCTGGTGCAGCTAGAGATGAAACTCTTGGAGGATTTAAACAGCCCCTTTAAAGTAACATTTTGGCTGTGGGCACAGGGAGCCCTCCTGCAGCATCACCTGTTGGTAGCCAGCACCCAGGTTTCCTGCCAGTGCCAGGAGCAAGTGGGGGAAGCACGACGTTCACACTCTACCATACGAATGTCATTCTGCTGGGCCATCTGGCTGGCAGCAGGTCTCAGCCAATGGCAGGATGTTGTAAACCTTGCTTGCTGAACATGGCACCAAAAGTCTTGAAAATTAACTGCACAGATAAAAATCAGAGCCGGCTCCACTGTGGCATCCCTGGGCCCGACACGAGCTGTTCCGTCCGAGGTGTCTCTCGATGCCTGTTACACGTTTGGTTTTCCCCAGGAGCCCCTTCGGCGTCCTTTTAACTTTTACTGATAAATTTCAGGCAAAAAAGCAGTTGGGAGAGCTTTTCGGAGTTTTATTTGCTAATTAAAACGTGAGAAGGGAACAAGCTACAGGTGGAGTTCTAGTGCAAGCCACAGCTGTGATTTAAAAAAAAAACAACAACTCGACCTGACGGTTTCAAAATGAAGTTATTAGCACTTCACCTACAACTGTGATAGCTTTTAACTTTCATGATCTGTCTCTTAAGTGCCCCCCCTCTCCGCCCCCGTAGCATTCAAAAAAGGGAGCTAAGTGAGGAAGTTGGAGGATACTTTGCCCTTGCAGAAATGAAAAAGAGCTGCCATTTTTGTGGAACCTTTTTAACTTAACAGTTTTTCTCCTCCTTCCTGCCATGTGGTTTTGCATCCACCCCCGTGAGCCAGAGTGGTGGTGGTGGTGGGGTCTTTTACAAATGAGAAAACCAAGGCTCAGGGTGTCTTGGTGACCTAATTCTTGTAGCCAGGATGGAGCCTGTTGCCCGGAAATTCTCCAGCTGCTCGCTCCCCAGACCTCATTCATGCCACAAGGGATGGGGCTCTGTGGGCAAATCACCCACCATTTGGGTGACCGGCCTTGGACCGCTTGCAAATTAATTAAAGCGAAATGGACTCTGATTGTGCAAATCAAATTCAGCGGACTGTCCGCCAAGCCCAGTCATATATTCCTAATAACCCCCAAAGCGGCTCAGTCCCGGCAAGCGCTGGCTGGCTGGCTGGATTCACAGCCCCTGTCTGTGCCTGCAGATGCTTGTGGCCGGGATTGCCCAAACAGAGCGAGCGAGCGCGAGCTGCAGGGCGGCGGGTGCCTTGCCGCCAAGCATTTTCCCCTGAGAAGTGGAAGGGAGCCGTTGCCAGAGTGGCTGGTGCCCTAACAAATTGATTCCTGCCAAACAATAGAAACAAATATTTTCAACAGACAGAAATTTTGGCTCCTAAAGCATTCAAATTAAAGGCTTTATATCTGAAACAAATACTTGAGGAGAAAAGCATTTACCAGCATGGATGAGATCGGAGCTATTCCTTCTGGCAGCGGCATCATTATTTTTTGAGATTAAAACATGCTTTTCGTGTCCCTGCCTCATTTTGAGCCCATAACCTATTGGCTCCTATTTGCTGGAGAATGTCAAGTGCGTTACGCTGGGGCACGGGGAAGGGGTGCCTGTGTGGCTTACTGCCGAGAGCCCAGCTTCTGGGGAGACGGTCTGCCAGGTCTGGGTTCAGAGCGCGGCTGGGCCCCCGGCCCTTCGTGAAGCGCTTTGCAGATCACCCCAAACCGCTGATCGTCAGTTGCATGGGTGAGTTCAGTATCAGTCTTGTAACTGTTAATAATCGCGTCACCCTGGGATCCTGGAGGGTCATTCTAGACCAGCAGTGTGCAGTAGAACTCGCTGTTTTGATGGAATGGTCTTTATCTGTGTCATCAAATACAGTTGGCCACTGGCCCTCGCAATGTGGCTACTGTAACTGAGAAACTGAATTTCTAATGTGTCTTCAGTGGACATAGCCACATGTAGCTAGTGGCTGCTGTCTGGATAGTGCAGTCCCGTTCATTCTCCTCCGTTAATTGGTCCCTGGGTCCAGTTACTTGGTTTATTGGCCAGCCTGCTACAGATCAGCTTGCCTCCTGAGTGTAGCTGTGGTGGTCCGGGACTTCTGTTCTCTCTGACCCTCATCTCGTCCTGCAGCCGGAGCAGCAGGGCAGTTCCCTTGAACTCGACCACAGCCCCCCACCACCCCTCCCAATCAACCTTTGTGGACGGTTTTTAAAATTGTAACAGGTTCTCATTTGGTTTTAAAACACGTCTCCTAACGTGTGAGAAGAATGGAAGTCACGGGGTCGAGGGAGCTATTCCCCCGCATTTGCTAGCAAAGAGCCAGCCCAGCCGTGGTCTCCTCATCTGTGACATGGGATGAGCAAAGCTCCCGTGACCACTTCTCTTTCAGGTTCACCCCGAGGCCCACGGGATGTGTGTGTGTAGGGGGTGCCAATAGGTCAGACCTCAGTGGCTCTCTCTGGCCCCCAGGGCGGGTCCTGCTGGGGAACACAGAGGAGGCGGAAGACCAGGCGTCCAGGCAAGGAGACCCTGGCTTCGCCCCGGGGGAGAAAGCAGTAGCGAGCCCAAGCAGCTGAGAGAATTAGCAAGGACAAGGGGGGCGGCTAGGAGAGGAGGAAGGGTCCCTGGGCTCCCTGGAGAAGTCCTAGGTGGGAGTGGGGGGCGAGCACTCCTGCTCTTTGGGGCCTGGTGGGCCTCAAAGGTGGAGGATGCCGAGCGGAGTTCAGTTTTGTTTTGTGATCGAGCCGGAGAGAGTGGCGAAGAAGGCTCCTTACGAAACAGACGTTTTTGTAGCTCAGAACTGGGCGAGTGTCAGCAGTTTCCTGTGGCTTGGGCAGTATGTACAGGAGGATCCTTTTGTCCGGGGTAGAGCCTCCTGCCTCTCCCCGCACCAGCCCCGGGCCACGCGGGCCCGCTCTGCCACACCGGTGCTCCGATCCGTCTGTGTTTCATTATGCATCACCGAGACGCCGTCTCTCACGTCTCACTGTTTAAATGAGAGTCTGGCAAGTACTATATGTAGTGCAATGCTTGTGGGATACATCTGGCATTTTTGTCTTTGCATAGTGGGTTTTCAGCAGGGTGAGGAACAACAAAAAACAAGATCTCGGTGCTCTGTTGAAATTTCTCAATCCCGAGGAATTCACAAAAGGGCTTGTACGAAAACTTTGCGCTCGGAGCCTTTGTGAGGCCACTTTATTTATTTTTATTCATTTTTATTTCCTGAGTCGGAAGCGCATTCACTTGATTCAAAATCAAATGTGCTTTTTTAAAAAAGTAGACACCGAGGGGGTGCCTGGGTGGCTCAGTCTGCAAAGCGACTGACTCTGGATCTCAACTCAGGTCCTGATGTCAGGGTTGTGAGTTCAAGCCCCGCGTTGGGTTCCACAGTGGGCGTGGGACCTTTTTTTTTTTTTTTTAAAAAATAAAAAGCGTACACTGAGAAAGCTTGCCCCCACCATCCCCAGCAGTGGAGCCTTTAGATGAAATGGCAACAGGTGGGAAGTCTGTGTTGAAATAAACCGGTTTACTTGAATTCCTAGGTCAGGAACGAATACCAAGTCGTGTCCCAGAATTGAGAACTGTTGAGTATGGGTTGGATGAATAGCATCTTTAGAGTGAGGGCAGCACGAGGCACTAATCTTTACATGAGGTGGGGTCAGCTTGAATAGGGAGAGGAGAAGAGGAATTACCATGGTCATCATCTCAGGCATCTTGTCTTATTCAGTCCTTGGGACAGCCCCGGAAGATGCGTGTTTGCATCCCCGGTGCAGGTTAGAGAGCACACCCGGAGCTAACAGGTCCGTAGGCACACCGATCCCCCAACACACTGACCTGTAGGCACGGCACCTCCTCTCTGTCCCTGGCCCCAGCGACTCTGTCTCTCTTTGGGGTGGTGGGGAGCAGGACCCAGCCTCGTGGTGGGACACCGGCGCTGTGAGCACAACACCTGTGCCCTGTGCCCCGGGGACCTGGCCAGGGGCCCGCATTCTGTTCTCCGGTAGAAGACGGCTGGCTGGAATGCACAGTGTTTCGATTCTAGAAACCTTAGCGTTCCCACCCCCAGACCCTTCCTGGGATCTCCTTCCTGAGGGGGAAGGGAGCACAGAGAGGGGGCAGACGCGGGCCCTTCTCACAGGCAGGGGGAGACTCCAACAGCAAACCCCGTGTCTGCTTTGCTGCTGCATAATTTTCCCAAAGCACTGTCAGGATGGACTTTTCTCCCCTCCCGTTTTCCCATTTTTAGGATGGAGCTCTGATGAAAGTTGTTTCCCGGGCTGCTAGGAGAGCTTGCCAGGGCGGCTCCAGCAGGGAGGAGTCCCTCATGGGCAACTGATCCTAATTCTCTTAAAATCGTGCTGTTCTAGAGCTCAATCCAGGATCCTTTGAGACTGAGAGTGTGGGTCTCCTCCAGGGCCCCCACGCCTCCTTCCCCAACCATCTTGCCTTTCCAGAAGCCAGTTCTGTCAGCTGACTCCCTCCTCCTCCTCAGTCCCCACAGTCTCCTGAACTGTTCTAGAACATTCTCTACCATTCAGGGCCAGCCTTTTGCTTGCAGCCACTTCTTTCCAACTGGAAGCCGTACATAGTTGTTAAATTTGTCCCCTATCCTGTATATTTTACTTTTTAAAAAAAATTTTCCCCCTTTATTATTATTCTTTAAGCTTATTCTTTCATTGAGCAAATATTGACTGCCTCCCTGTGGTGGGGCCCCGTGCCCCGGGAAGTCCTGGGGCATATCCATGAGCAGAAGGCGAGTACTAGTGGAGATCGTAGCCCGTTGGGAGCCATGCTGGTCTCGCACACTCACACGCACCTGCAGAATTGCAGACCCTTTGACAAACCAGGGTCACTGCCGTGAGGAGCAGCTTAGGAAGCTGGGCTCATACCTTATTGTCTCTTCCAGCTGGGGGCTGGGGCAGTGGTGTTCAGTTGGAGGAGATCTGACAGGTTGGTGAAGGGGAGCAGGGATAGGCCTCCAAGAAGAGGGAAGAGCGGATGCTGAGGGTCTGAAGGAAAGGAGGGGACCCAGGCCTCTGGGGACAGCAGAGGAAAGCCAGCTTGGGCCCCTACGAAGCCACTGGAGACTGAGCAGGGAATGACATGCTCAGACATGGGCTGTGCTATGGCAGGTCCCCTCTCTTGCGCCCCCCCCCCCCCAGGGTGTGTGCCTGGCATGGCTGCCTTACAGCTCCTCCAGCTTGGAGAGGTGATTGGTGGGCCCCCAGGGAATGCAGGGTGCCTGGGTCTGCATTCCTGCAGCTCCCGTACCTGCCTTCCTGCTTCAGGTGTGGTCAGTGCCCCCAGGGTCTCCGCTGGAGGTCCGTCTAATCCAGTGGCAAGGAGGGCTTCCTGAGAGTGAGTGCTCACCACTGGCCCCTGGCTGCCTCTGCCTGACAGGGCCCTGCAGCTGTGATTCAGACTTTGGTGGGACTTGTGGTGAATCAGATCATGCGCAGGGAAATCGATGGGTGAGAACCAAGGGTCTGAAGAGGGCACCTGAGAAATGGGAGCTCAGACTCAGGCCTCCACCTCAACTTACCGAGTAAGTGAAAGAAGGGGCGTTTGCTTCAGGACTTCTGCAAGGTTCTCCTTTAAATACTGCGCATTGACGGTGCACACACTCACGGACGGAACAAAATGCACTTCCCGCAGCTCCGTGGGGAGCACCACTTTGGGAAGTGGGGGTTGGGGGGCAGTCAGCCCGGCCCGCCAGAGCCTGCGTCTCATTATAGGGAAAAAATGAGATTTGGAGAGAGAAATGGATACTTTTTAGCAGAAGGCATTATGGTTAGGCGCTCAAAGTTGAAAAGGGATAAAGGGGAGAAAGTAAAAGGGCCCCCGTCCCTCGTTGTCCTCCCCAGGATACGGAGTGGTATCCGTATCTCTTCCAGAGGCCTCTTGTGTGTATGTGAGCAAGTGAAATGTGTGCACACCTACCTGTCCACTTACGGTGGATGTCTTGGTCGCTGTTGGTGGACATGTTTGGGGAAGTGGCCTCCACGATGCTATTTGAACCCAGTTATCTCCATATTGGCGTATTCCTCCTGTGTCCCTGCCACCCCTCCCCTGTTCTTGGTCTCTGACAGCACCTATCCCCACCCCCTCACCCCACCCCAGGTTGTGCCAGGGACTCAGTGGGGGGAAGAGGGCGGAGGGGGGGATGGGGATTGAGCCCATCCTCCCCACAGGCCCCAGCCAAAATGGGCGACTCCCGCGAAAGCTCATAGGTCTTTTTTGCTGGAAGTTCTGGTCTCCCTTTGCCCCCTGCTCCGTTTTGGTTCCATTGGGTGTCGTTGCTTTTCTGTGCCTGCCTCGTTTCTTCAGCTGGACTGTGGGCACCTGGAGGTCAGGGTCAGCTTCTGACTCATCTGCACATTCCCCTGGAGCCTCCCGCCTGGTTGGAGACCCTGATGGCAGCCCAGGTTCAGGCTTGAGGTCAAGCGCGTGCCTCTGATAGTACAGGAAAACGCTCCTGGATGGAGCACATCCCATGCCCCGAATTGCACATGTTTTATCTTAATTCTCTCCAGAGAGGGAATGTCATTTGACCAAAACCACACAGGTTCCAGCAGGGATGGAGCCTGACTGCAGGCTGGGGCTCTCTGAGGCCACCATCTGAAGAGACTAAAGAAGTTCGGTGTAGGAGGGTGGGTGGGGCGGCTGGGAGGTGGGCTGGGGCCCTTTACCCACTTCTTTACATTTGTCCAAATGACTCTGTGGCTGGAATTGAAGCAGAAAAGGCCCGGGGACCACCCTGTGCAGAGACCGGGGCTGCCTCCCCCCCTCTTTTAAAAAAATTTTTATGCTTTTCATTTATTTTAGAGAGACAGAGACAGTGTGAGCAGGGAGAGTCAGAGAGAGAGGGAGATACAGAATCTGAAGCAGGCTCCAGGCTCTGAGCTAGCTGTCAGCACAGAGCTGTCAGCTCGAACCCATGAACCGTGAGATCATGACCTGAGCTGAAGCCGGATGCTTAACCAACTGAGCCACCCAGGCACCCCTGCCTTTCCCTTTTTTGTACAGTTCCTCTTGGTTTCACTCATCAAGCCATTTTGAATTTGTATACACGATCTGCTACTTGATTAGCTTGACAGGTACACCCGAAAGACATACCAGATGAACAAACTCTTTCAATTAAAGGCATAGACAAAAAGCAGAGAATACGTCTTTGCTTTGCTGAGGCAGTTGGCCAGGTATGTTTCCTGGCACCCCAGGGGGCCTAGGGGAGAGGGCTCCTCTTCCCTGGCCCAGGAGGAACGAGGAGCCCGGGCAGGCCTGGCAATGGGCTTTCGGAGGGGAGTCTCCCAAAAGCACTGCAGGTACCACACCTCCCCCATGCGCCCCCCCCCCCCGGGTTCAATATAGACGACAGCAGACATACCTACTTTAAAGGTGAGCGGTTTCAA
The DNA here is from genome assembly GCF_006229205.1 of Suricata suricatta. Classification (NCBI taxonomy): domain Eukaryota; kingdom Metazoa; phylum Chordata; class Mammalia; order Carnivora; family Herpestidae; genus Suricata; species Suricata suricatta. The sequence continues at coordinate 30,135,371 of NC_043707.1, read as the reverse complement.
AGTGATCACTGAGGTTATTAAGACTTGTCTTATTTGGGAAATTTTTCTTTTAAATAGGCACTTGTGGTCACTTTTTATTTCGTGTGTGTGTGTGTGTGTGTGTGTGTGTGTGTGTGTTTAAGTTTATTTATTTTGAGAGAGAGAGAGAGAGCAAGGCAGGGGCAGAGAGAGAGAATCCCAAGCAGGCTTCGTCCGCACTGTCACTGCAGAGCCTGACATGGGGCTCAAACTCACAAACCTTGAGATCATGTCCTGAGCCGAAGTTGGACCCCCAACGGACCGAGCCCCCCAGGTGCCTCTGATTCTTGTGTTTGATACATCTTTTAAAAAAATTGTTTTTAATGTTTATTTATTACTGAGACAGAGCATGAGCAGGGGAGGGTCAGAGAGAGAGGGAGACACAGAATCTGAAGCAGGTTCCAGGCTCTGAGCTGTCAGCACAGAGCCCAACTCAGGCCTCCAACCCACGAACCGTGAGATCATGACCTGAGCCAAAGCCTGATGCCCAACTGGTGACGCTCCCCAGGTGTCCCCCTCTTGTGTTCGATAAATCTTTAATACTTGGTCGAGAGGCTGGAGTTGAGGCAGAGGGAAAGTTAAGAGTTAGGCACTTTGCCCTTTGAGGACCTGTCAGAAATGGGAGGGAAGGCCTGCCAGTAGTTCTGGTCAGCAAGGAGGTCATGACTGCGGCGTCCACGGCTGTGCGGGGCAGGCCACCTGAGCCCAGCAGGGGGATGGCCCGTGCACGTGGGGCCTCGTTGCCTCCCGGTGCTGGCTGCCGCGTGATGACTTTGAAAGGAAACTGCAGCCCCGCATCCAGCACCTGCGCTTGTGAGACATGCGTCCAGGAAGATCTCCCCGCTTTGAGCCTTGTTGGGGGTGCCCAGTGTCAGAGCCGCGGGCTTGCTGCTAGCCCTGCCCACCTGCTGTCGCTGTGGACCTGGGCTGTCGGCTGTTTCTAGCAGGAGGATATTTCTAAATCATTCTGTGGGGACACCCCCCCCCCGCCCCCCGCCTGTCCATGGGAAAGTTCTGGCCAGGGTGAGTGGTGTTTTCTGCAGCCGGCCGCCTCCTCCTCGTTCATAATCCCGGAGACCGGCTGATGTGTGGCGAGTTGTGTAAGAAACAGCTGTTGTTTTGACAAAGGACGTGCTTGCCTCACTTTTGGAATTACCAGGGTGAGTCAAGAGGTCATCTATTCCAGGCCTCTGTGGCTAGGCAGGTGGACACGTGGGCCACGAACACTCATATATGGGCCGCGCGATGTGAAATATGGTTCTAGAACAATCCGTGTCTTTTTCACATTAGCAGGATTTCAAAAGTTAACACGTTACAGGTTTTCACATTGGGTAATAAGGCACGCGCATGGCTAGAATAGTCCAAAGATGACCTTGAACAATGCGGGGATTAGGGGTGCCGGCTGGTCAAAAAATCCACATTCAACATTTGAGTCCCCCTGAAACTTAACTGTTCAGAGCCTACTGTTGACCAGAAGCCTGACCTATAACATAAATAAGCAATTAACTTGTACTTTGTATGTTCTGTGTATTATATACCATATTCCAATGATAACGGGAAAAGAAGACATTACGAAGAAAATCATAAGGAAGAGAAAACACATTTGCAGAACTGTGCTATAAAAAAAACCCCACGTCTAAGCGGCCCATGCAGCTCAAACCCATGTTCTTCGAGGGTCAGCTGGACACTGAAGGGAAGGGCCCCCCGCCCCCCTCCCCCCGCCTCCCCAGCGCCTTCTCCGAGCCAACCACTTACAAGTGTCTTTTGTATCTTTCTGGAGACAATCAAAGCTTATGCAAGCATATGTATAAATACTCCGTCACGACAATACTCGCGTTGTTTTTGCACTTTGCTCCTTTTGCTCAAATATATCTTGAAGATCAGCCCACCTCCTGGTGCATGTAGGACTTTTTCTTACCGTTGCAGAGTGATCTTTGAGTGGATATGCCAACACGTTCTTGTTGGACACTTGGTTCATTCCCAGGTTTGGATTTTTGGCTTTTGGTGTTTGGTTTCTCTTGGCGAGTTTTTAGTGCCTTTCAGATGTGGGTACCCTACATGCTTTTTTCCACACGTGACCAGTGACACCGGGACTGAGGGTTCTGTATCTTAGGCCCCACCGCCACCTCCCCTAAACACATTAAATTCCCTTGTTAATGTGTCATCGTATTTGACACTTTGAGAATAGGCAGGCCGGGTAGATAATAAAACAGTATTTGGCTTATGTTTAATAGCCGTCTCTTCTCCACGGTGTCCCAACAACTGTAGAAAGCCTCGGTGTCCTTCAGAAGGACTTGTGGTGGTTTTGTAAGGGACCTGGTCAAAGATTGTGAGCCCTAAGTCTGACCAACCAAACCCCGGGGCCAGGCAAGCCCAGCCCTCTCCTCCTGGGCTGTGCTGAGGTTTGTGGGGTGGCAGGCCGCGGCACGCTATTAAACCCGGAGACCACCGTTGGTTTCGTATGTGGACCTGCGTATGTCTGCACGCGTGGGGAAGGGAGTGTGGCGGGCCCCCGGAGGGTCCCCGACTGCCAGCAGCACGTCACCCCCGGCGCACTGGCCCTGTGGCCCTGTGACAAAGGTGGGTTTGCTGCCTTCCATCAAGGGTCCTGTCTCTGACTCAGCCCTCCTTGGTCGGGTTTCTGACGGATGTGCCCATGGATCTTGTGGGCTGGACCAGACTTCAATGTGTGGGGCACGCAGGGACCTGAGGACCGTGCGCCCTTCCATGTCTCCCACAGCATTGCCCCCCTCCCTCCCCGTCCCCACTCTCGTCCTCCTAGATGGGAAGGCGGGGGTCAGGGCTGGGACCCACAATCCCCTCTGTGCCCCCCAGCGTCCAGCCGTTCTGGCCGATTGGGTGACATCCCCCCCCCCCCCCCCCCCCCCAGGAAGTAAGACCCTCGTTGAGAGCAGTCGGTGCTCTTTGTTTTTCTCCCAAGTTTTCTGCATCTGCGGGCGATTGTAACAAAACATCAACTCTACTTTTTCTGTCATGTTTCAATATTGGCGTTTCTCCCCACTTCTTGAAGCCTCCTTTTATAACTTCTGCTGCTGCTGCTTAAATATAGCCGTCTAAGTCCTCCTCCTTACCAGATTGTTTATATTTTTGAAAAGCCTTCTGCTTATCTCCGATTGCTCTCTCTTCTCCCGGCTCCATCCCCGCGTTACCACATTCGTTTCGGTTGCTCTTTTTTCCCTTGCCTTCACTCGACTGGGATGTGTTTCAAATGTGGTCTATCAAAATGTGCAGTGTTTCCCTCTTTTCTGCAGTAGCTTTGACGTCTGTTCTTGAATTCTAGCCCATGTTATTCTTTTGGACTTGTTTGCTCAAGATTTGCTGTAATGCCAGAAACACGACAGGGAAGAGAGAGAGTGTGGTGGGGAGTGACTCTCCCCCCCCAGCTTCCCCAGTAAAAACCGTCTGTGATCTCCAAGTCGACACCATGCTGGATGTTGGCTCCAGCGCTTTGTCGTCCTGTCTGGCCGTGGCCCGCCCTGAACTGTACACGTGAAGGGCCCACCAGGAGGCTCCCCCCCACCCCCCAACTGCTCGGGTTACTTCCACCGAAAAGGGAAGCAGGTGAAACCTCATAGGGGCGGCGGTGGGGGAGGGGGGAGACTCATGTGCTTCCGGATGTCTGTGGAAGGATCTCCGTGTCTCGTTGGCCTCGATTTGCAGTCCTTGATTGGCTCCTTGCCCTGCTGGGCCCCAGGGGAAGGACCATACCATGGAGAAGCCACTCGGAGCCAGTGACATCGAATCTTAAGCAGAATGTGCCAGTGTGTGTGTTTAGTAACTGAGGCTGCTGGGCAAGAAAATGGGCCTTTCAGTGGCTACGGCAGCGTGTCCTTGGGCCCTTGCTGTCGGCCTGGGACACCACTCTGGGCCCATCTGCTGCAGGCTTGTTTGAAACGGATCCCGTTGGCAGTTCCTCCCAGAATTTCCGAAGCCAGGGCACAGGTTCTCTGCTGCTGCAAGTGTTGTTTTGTCCGTGACCGTGGCAGTCCGCCTCCGGGGCACCCACCCCTGGTGGCCCTCAGAGCTCCAGTTCGAGGAAAGCAGCTTGAGAATAGCTCGTTACCAAGCGCCTCATTTCCAAAGTTGACGCATCCCGCAAGCCATTGTTCTTGCAGTTTGCCTCGTAAAGGTCCCTCCAGAAAACGAGTCATAGGTTATGGATGTGACGCCCCGCCTGCGTGAAGCCCACATGTCCTGTGTCATGTGCTACCAAGGGGCAGCACCCAAGCCCCAGGCCCACGCTGGTGCAGACAGACAGTGGGCCCCAGCGGGAGGCCCAGAGGACCTCAGAGTCTGTAGGGCACAGAGGTGCCGCAAGAAGGGATGCTTGTCGTGAGCAGAAATGAGGAGCGCCTGGGGGTCCCAGTGGGTTAGGCGTCCGACTCTTGGTGTTGGCTCAGGTCATGATCTCACAGTTGGTGGGTTCAAGCCCTGCGTCTGGTTCTGCGCTGACAGCATGGAACTTGCTTGGGGTTCTCTCTGTCTCTCACTCTTAGCCCCTCCTCAGGCTCATGCTCACTTGTTCTCAAAATAAAAATAAACATTTTAGACGACATTTGGGCATCGGGCTAACGCTGGTTTTAGCAAAGAGAAACGTTTCTGCATGTTCGGTCCCCGAAGCAGTCATGTGCGAGGTGCGCATGGACCCCCACACCCCAAGCTGAGGCAGTTTGGTGTTCCGGGCTCTGTCCCACGGGCCGGGTGGGCACTGCCCGAGCAGGTCCCCTGCCATCTTTGGCCCCAGCTACTCCTCCGCCTGGGAGGTGCTAGCCCGCAGAGCCACGGGGCTGGGGGGGCTGTCCTGGGTCCTGGCTGAATGCCGGGATGATCCCCTCTGGTACGAAGCAGCGATCACAACCTTGTCTTCCCTTTGTGTCTCTCGACAGAGGGAACTCGATGCCACCGCAACAGTGCTGGCGAACCGGCAAGATGAGAGCGAGCAGTCCCGAAAGCGGCTCATCGAGCAGAGCCGAGAGTTCAAGAAGAACACTCCAGAGGTGAGGCCGCAGGACCGCCCCGTGCCCTTGAGAGGGGTCTCCCCGCCCACGGACAGACTCAGGAGCTGTGTTTGTAAGCACTTGGCCCCCAGCAGACCGCGCCCCGCGGCAGGCTTGGGGCACCAGGCGTCGCTCAGTTGTCTGAATGCAGGAGAGTGCGTAGCCAGCTGCGGGGGCCCCCATCGGGGCTCTGGCCCCTGCGCCCCATGCCTGCATCCGTTAGCACGTTTCCCCAGTCCTGGCAGGAGCCCTGAGCGCAGGGGCGTAGTGGGAGGGGTGCGGGGGGGTCCTCAGAGGGCCCCTGCCTGGCCGCCCTGTCCGAGGCTGCACCCATCTGAGGACGCCAAGTGCCGATCCTTCTTGTTGGACATTTAGTCCCGTAGGGCCTGTCACACGCCTCTGGCTCCTGAAATACACTTTAAAGGGCCCTGGAACTGTGCTCCTCATGGGCTCCTATGTTTTTCTCGTAAGTACGCGTTCGAGAGGCTGTATTTAGAGGGGCTCGGGCAGCGTTTCCCCAGTCTGTTTTCTAGGCCCCTGGTCCCCCCAGCCCCTGTCAAAGGCTTTGTAAGAAACAACAAGCAAGGGGGGTGTTAGAGACCGTCAAATGCACGTGGGGGTTGCTTTCCTGGAGCCTCTGCTGGCTTGGCCCACGACGGTTCTCAGGCCGAAGGCCCTCGCCCCAGCCCCCTGCGCCCTCTCGTCTGGGGAGCGTGGACTGCCCCGTGTCGTTCCGCGGAGGACATGGGAACAGGGCTGGGAGGACCGCTGCTTTCGGGGAGGCACGCCCCCGACTTTCATAATATTCCTGAAAAACGATGTATGATTGGGACTTCTAAGCGCAGACCCGTTTCAAGCGTCTTAGATAGAGGACTTGCTGCCTCAGGGAGTGTGCTGCTGTCGTGAGTCATTCTGGGAAACAAATCATTAACCCTCTGTTTTCAGAATCAATATTTGGGGAGAAACCACGAGAGCACAGTGGGAAGAAAGGGAGGCTTTTGGGGTAGACCACCTAAGGGCTTTAAATTTTAGACCCACTGTTTGCCCTCACCACCGCCGCCCTTGAACTTGGGTCTCCCACCTTGTGTCCAAGCAGCGGTGCACATCGAAGTGATTCGTGCCCGGTTACTGCCTTCTGTGCGGCCAGGGGAAGCCGCTCTTCTCCGTGTCGAATAAAGACGGGAGCCTGGCCTGCCTTCTTCTAATTCCTCTCCTCCTCTCAGGCCTTCCCAGAGGGTCTCACCCTCTCACAGAGGGTTTCCCGAGCTCTCCTCCTTGCCTTTGACTCCATTTCCCTTGGCGACGCCCTTCACCTGTGTCCCTCAGGCCACCCTTTCTACCATTCCGGTAACGAGCTGTTATCCTCTGTCCTGTGTTCTTACTGCCCTTCCCTTGCTGATCGTTTTTCTTGGAAAATCCAAAAGAGAAGGTCAAGGTCATCCTTCCGAGGCAGCAGACAATAAGTAAACCTAATCTGTCCCATGGTCAGTGCTGTGAGGAGAAGCAGAGATCTGGATTCCTGGATGTTCCTCCAGAGTCCCAGGCTCCTGTCAGTTCTGGGGGTGGGGTGGGGGGGCACCGAGGGGGTGCACCTCTCGCCCCTCTCTGACATGGAAGTGGGAGACCAGCTCCCACAGCTTGAAGACCCCCCGGCCCCCGCCGAAACACGTAGCATTTTATCTCCTAATCTCAGTAAACAGAAGAGGCTCGGGGATGCAGCGGCTTGGTTCATAAGTGCCATTTGGAGCATTTCTTTCCAGGGCACAGGTTTAGATACTGTCATCCGTGGAGACGCGGGGCCCAGAACACACCTGAAGGGGATGGGTTGCCGACCTGCCTGCTCCTGGCCTCTGCCAGCCAGTCGAGGCTGGTGCTCCCTTAGGCTACTCCTGCTGCAAGGAGCGGCCTTGCTGCAACAGGGATTTCCGGGAAGCTGGGCAGGGGGAGGCGCTGTGGGCTCCTGGCCCTGCTCTCGTATCTTCCTGTCCCAGGTCCATCCGTGAAATCTGTGCAGGGTCCCTGTGGGAACCCCGAGGCGAGAACTGATAGAGAAGATAGATTCACTTACCTCCAGCCAGCCAGAATTCTGTGCAGTGGTGAAGCCACATAAGGCCAGAGTAGGGGTGGGGGCGGTAGCGACAGCTGAGCCCTCTGGGGTGCACGGAGGGGGAGGGTAGACGTGTGGCAGGGTCTGGTGGCATGTTTCAGGGCTCTAGTGAGTGCCTGAGATTCAAAGAGGAAATTGGATTGTCTGTCTGAGGCCTCAGTGCAGTGGGGTCCGGGTGTTTCTCCTCCATCTGTCCCCTCTTGTGACTATACTGCCAGCGTATCGTTCAGCAGCAGAGCAAATAAATTCACAGGAACTCTTTGAGAGAGTGGACGTCAAACTTTGTGAAGGTTGCTTAGAACTTTGTTCTCAGGGATTAAAAAAAAAATTGGCTTGGTGGCGAGAGCGGCCTCTTCATTGAGGGGACACAGACCAGGACCCCCGCACCTCACAGCGTTGGCCAGGTGAGGACCAGGCTCTCGTTCTGGGGCGGGAGGCATGCAGGAGGCTGTACTGTGAGTGAGGTGCATCTAGTTTGCTGATTCCCGACGAGCACGCAGGAGGCCCCGCTCTGTGTTCCTGGGAGGGAGATGTGCCTGAGTGTCCGCCGCATGTGTCATGCGTCTCACGTGCAGGTTTAGGGTCCCAGAGAGAAGTCAGAGGCGAGCACCGTGGTTGCCCGGCCGGAGTGCCCGTGTTCCAGCCTGGCCCTGCCTGCGGGAAGCTGAGGTCCAGAGGGACGGGGGTGTGCAGGAGGCCTCGGAGCCACGGCTGGTGCTCTTGCATGGAGGAGCCTGGGAGCACTGCGGGGCAGGTGCCTTTGAAGGTTCTTCGTGTACAGTGCATTTTTTGTTAAAGGTTCCATTTTATGTCATTTGATTAATTCCTTCATGGTCAGTTGATTTTACCACTAATGTCTTTTTAACCGCTCACTTGGACTGTTATACCTTGCTCTGATTTAAAAAGAAAATTCTTTTCAAAGAAAAATGTTTTTTAATTTTAATTCTGGGGTGAAATATCCCTTCCATATTGCATTAACGGTAGAGTAGGTGAACCTAAAAGACTGGGATGTCTCTAGACTCTGTCACTTTGCGTGGGGGTTACCTCGGACGGCTCCCTGCCTGGTGGCACTGGTGCGTTACTTCACCTCCCGGAGTCTCAGCTTTGCCACCTGTCGAAAGTGTGATGATAGCGCCTCCCAGGGTTGCTGTGTGTGTGTGTGTGTGTGTGTGCGCGTGCGTGCATGTGGAGGGCTCCACACCAATCTGGAACCTACAGTCCAGGCTGAGTTTGTTGCCAGTATGAACTTGGAACACAGCATGAAGCACATTAGATGTAGTTGATTTCTGCTCCTGAAAGCTAGCTCAGGGAGCTTAACACACACACACACACACACACACACCCACACAGACAGACACACACACACACACACAGACAGACACACACACACACACACACCCCAAGGGGCCTCTGGGGGGCTCAGTCGATTGAGCATCGGACCCTGATTTCAGCCCAGCTCATGATCTCATGGGATCGGGCCCCAAGTGGGGCTCTGCTGAGCGCGGAGCCAGCTCGGGATTCTCCCTCCCTTTCTCTCTGCCCCTCCCCTGCTCATGTGTGCATTCTCTCTCTCTCTCTCTCTCTCTCTCTCTCTCTCTCTCACTCACTCAAACACTGAAAAGAAAAACCCTACAACAAATGCAGTTTTGTTTCAGCTCATAGTATTTCAGAAGTTGGTTTGTGGTGACAGGTAATCATTTTGCAAATATTTTTTGAACACCTTCCATGTGCCAGATGGTTCCGCCCTGAGGATACAACCCAAACCTTGTTCTTAAAGAGTTCCTTATCTTCTTACCAGCAAGTAGAACACCTCGATCTGGCATGTCAAGTGCTAGGAGGATCTGACTGGAATCTTCCGAGTGCCAAGTCTCCCCCCAGAAACATTTCTGAACCCGGGACAAAGGTCTGAGCCCCATGTGCTGCTGTAACCCTTGCTCTAGGTCAGCAGGACTCCTTTTGGGCCTTGGTTCTCGGTCTGAAATGCTGGTGGATGTTACGGACCTGCCCCCCTTGAAGTGCGCATGCCTGCATGGTTTCTCCTGGACTCCCTGGAGCTCACCTGGGAGTGCCTGGCCTAGAACACAGCCCCCGAGACGCACATTTGCAGCCTCAGTGTGCCACGCCCAGAGGGCACTGGGGACGAGACGTGGCCGCCCCCAGGACGATGAGCAGGGGCCCGAACTTTCCTCCTGCCCGAGGCTGGCGAAGTGGGAGGCCAGGCTGGTGGCGGTGTGCGCGGGAAGAGCGGCGGTGGCTTTCTTGAAGGTCGTAGGCCACAAAGTGCCGTTTGTCTTTTTCTTTTCTCTTGCTCTGATCAGAGATCGCAGGTACGGGCCAGGATGATCTTTGATGCCCTGCATGGCATTCGAGGTGACAAACCTGGTTGCGAACAGGTCAGCAGGGACTCGGAAGTGCGTGGGTACTGCCCAGAACCCCGCGATGCCAGCCCACTCCACGCTCCTGGAAACATAGTCCTTTCTGGAAAGTCCAGGACTGCGCTAGGGTTTCACGGTTCCACTTAGGGATTCCTTTTTTCTTGTTCTCCCATCAGTTAAGGTTTCTACTACTTGGCCGAGCGGTCACATGAGCCCAGGCCGTGTGGCCCCTGAGTGCTCGTCACTGGCCGGCTCTGAGGGTGAGTGAGGTGCCGGCCCTTCTGGGGGGCACGGGGCGCTTGCAGGGGATAGCGGGCCCAGCTCACTCGCCACACTCAACTCTCAGAAGAAAAGTCCTCCGTGTCAGACTCACTTCCACAAAGAGCAGGGGCTTTGTTTTGTTCTGTTCCGGCTCTTTCATCCTCCGTGGGGGCGGGGAGGGGACCGCAGAGAGCCGGGGCGCAGCAGTTTCACCACAGAACCACCATCAGGACTCACTTCTGTCCTGTCTGTGTGTCCATCTGCTACCCTGGAATCTGTCTTAGGCTCTCGTCCACCTGACTGGCCTGGGTTGAATTATGCTTCCTAGAAAGGGGCCATGTCAACTGGGCTGCCATTTAGGGACTCTTGGTGGTCATTTTTGTCCTGACATACTTGTGCCTCGACATGGCTTGCTCTCCATAGTGTTAATGGTCGTGAGACCCGGCCCACGGTGCTCATCGTCGGGGTCATGTTTTCTGCGTCCCTCCTGTCCAAGACCTGTGGTGCGTCTTGCTCTTGTCACAGCCCTGACCGTCGTGGGGACAGCCGCTTGGGGTCAACCCCGGGACTGACCACCCCTCCCTTGCCGTCCATGCTGGAAGGTGGCCCTGGGCCTGATGCCGGCTGCACGCCCGGCTCCCTGACAGGAACATCCTCTTCATGGCTGATGTGACTGCCTGCTCACTGGCGTTCATTTCCTGAGCCCCTCTTGGTTCGCTGCTCCAAAGTTTTCATTCTTGGGCAACTGTTACCAAAAGTCAGGAGTCATCTTGAGGACCTGGAAAGGGATCTCGTGCCATCCGTACAACCACAGCTAGGGCTGTGATCCCTTCCTACCTCTGGCAGGGGGGACCCCGGGGGTCCAGGAGGGGACACCTTCTTCAGGAAAGCCATAGCCACCTAGTTAATTGATCATGACGGACCCTTGGAATAAGGTGAGAAAGCGCGTGTCCCAGCGCCGTGTCCCTCACATGCACGTAGGTCACCCACTCCCCTGTTGCCGAGGTGAGGATGGCAGTGCCAACTCCAGGAGTCCTTTTGCGCTCCTTGTGAGAGGAGGAGCCAGCAGGCCGGGGGAGGGCGGGGGAGTAATATATGGTTGTGGCCCAGATGCATTTAGTCACTGCCTCTACAGCCTTTATAGAGACACTGCAGGGAGTGACTCAGCCTGGAAAGAGAGTCACTTAAAAATAAAGTTGCAACTCAAATGGACACATCCTGCACTGGCCGCCTGGAGGGGTCCCGGCATGTCTGGCCTCACTCACTGCATCGTGGGGTTGGGCTGGGGAGTGCAGGTGCTCATGCGGGACCCCCTGTGCCTTTTAAACTATGAAGCAGCATTGAGACGTTATTAGCAGCTACTGGGAACATTCATGTCGAGTTGCGAGTAAATCCTCCTCTCTCGTCTTCTACAGACGGATGGACTCCGGAGCCCCGCGCGGCTCTTCAGTGACCCCTCAGCTTTTGTGTTTGGCTTCCGTCCTCCTAAGAACCTAAAGTCAATGTACACAAAAGGCCTGATATCAGCATCCATTTCCTCATATCTCATTGGACATGGGTGTGGTGGGTTTATTGAAGACCCACAGCACTGACTGACAAACTGGTTTGCACAGAGCAGGGTGGGCCAGACGTGCCCCTCAGTGGTGGGGGAGGAGGCTCATAAGCGTGTCAGGCCGGGGAGGCAGGCTGGACACCAGCTAGACAGTGCCCCCCAACATACTGCTCATGTTGGGGGGTCCAGGAGCCGCAGCTCTGGTATAATCACTTTCTCCTGCTGCTGCTGCCTTTTTTTTTCTTTAAGTAAGCACGCCCAGCACAGAGCCCAGTGTGGGGCTTGAGCTCACAACCGTGAATTTGAGACCTGAGTTGAGATTAAGAGTTGGACACTTAACTGACTAAGCCACCCAGGTGCCCCTCTCCTACTTCCTTTAAAATGTTTTTTTAATGTTTATTTCTGAGAGCTAGAGAGAGAGAGAGCATGAGTGGGGAACCGGCAGAGAGAGAGGGAGACACAGACTCTGAAGCAGGCTCCAGGCTCTGAGCCATCAGCACAGAGCCCCATGCGGGACTCAGACTTGTGAACTGTGAGATCCTGACCTGAGCCACCCAGGCGCCCCGCCCCCTCTCCCACCTCTGATGGGCAAGGCCTTTGTATTGAGCCATGTACTTTGCATACCGTGGGCACTTGGTGACGACCAAGCCTTACTGTATTTTTAGCCTTTGCTTCAGAATCTTTCCTTTACAAAACAGAATTCTTAAAAACGCAAATTACTCTGCAAGATTCATTTCTCAGACAGGCAGCCAGTCAAATTTTATTTGATGCTTCAGTGTTTTCTTTTTTCGTATAGAACTTGTTAAGCAAGGAATTCAAGAAACGTTTTCCTTTGGCAATTCTTCAAAATGATAAACATGGCGTCATCACCCTGTGAGCCCCCCTTTCTACCTCCAGGTGTACGTATGTGTACATCTCCAAAAGAATGGAGAACACATCCATACACAGACTTGCACATGAATGCACACAGCAGCATAATTCAAAATAGCCCAAAAGTAAAAGCAACCCAAATGCCCCTCGACGGAAGAGCTGACGAACAAAGTGTGGCCTATCCATACAAAGGAACGTTATTCAGCTGTAAACAGGAATGACGCAGGGACATCTCCAACAGGGATGAACTTGGGAAACATTATACGAAGTAAAAAGCCGGACACAAAATGCCATCTGATCCCATTTCTCCAAAATGTCAAGAGGAGGCAAATCCAAAGAGACCGAAAGTGGAGAAGTGGCAGCGAAGGGCGACTAATAATGCTTTGGGGTTGTGTTCTGCGATGGTGGGGGTGCTCCGGGCCCGGGTCGTGGCGGTGGTTGCATGGCTCTGTGAAAATGTCAGACACCACTGAGCTGCACACGTTAAAAGGGTAAACTTTCCAGTGTGTGACTTTTCTCCCAATTAGACTTTTCTTTGTTAATGCCGCTCTTCATGGGGGTAAGGAAATTATTCATCTGTTCTCTCTGATACTCCGTAGCAACCTTACCCGCCACCCCCCCACCCCGAAGTATTTGGTGGACTTTTCCTTCCGGCAGTAACCACTTGGTTTCTAAAGGGCCACTCTGGGATCTGGCAAAATGATAAACCTCAAATAATCAACTTGGACGTTTAATCATTCTAGAATCACCCACCGTTAAGTTATAATAAGACTTTAACTAGGAAAAGTTTAAAAATTAAAAGTGAGATTTTGAACTGTTACCAATTAAACTCTGTCAGCCAGTTTACCAACCCAAGAAGCAGGAGGTTGTTTCCTCATTTCTTTGGGGTCCCTCAGAGAGAAAACCTGCCCCTGAGCATGATGGGGCCATAGGTGCGAGTCGCACCGAATTCAGCCCTGAGTCAGTATGTGGCAGGGGGCTCCATTTCCCCGCTGTGGTCCCTGTGGACCCTGCGGCTGCCCCCACGCCACCAGGGAGGCCCGGAGAGCCCGGAGTTAGCTTGAACACGGGCCATTTGAGTGAGAACCCGGTGCTAGCTCCATTGCTCTGTCGCACATTGACCTTAGTAGAATCAGGGCAGAAATTTGAGCTCCTCTTCTGCAGAATCTTCTCCTGCGTCCTTCAAGGGGTCATGGGAGAAGTGTGTGGGGTTCCTGGAAGGTAAATGTCCAGCCCCACGCCCTGAGTGGAGCAAGTATTCGGGTCAAGTGACCTTGACCAAGGTCGCCGAGCATTCTGAGACTCGGACCCGTGTAAATATGCAGGACTGATCACATCCCAGTTACTAGGCAGGTGAAGTAGATTCAGATGGACGGAGCATGTAGTAGGTGCTCAGTAAACATTTCTGACCTGTGTGCTTTCCTCCCTCGTTCCCTTCTGCAAGTAGTAGTTCTGAGCCCTTGCCGGGGGCCAGGGGCAGTCTGAAGTTTGGGGAGACAGCAGGCGCCCAGAGAAGGTTCCAGCTCTCCCAGGGGGACAGGCCGACAATGACCAAGTAAACACTGTAGACACGTGGCACTCAGGGGACTTTCAGATGGCGGTCAGAACTGAAACAGGACGCTAGGGTAGCGGGTGAGTATGGGTGGGTGGGGGTTCTTCAGAGGGTTTGGGCAGCGTTTTGAATCAAGGATGGAAAAATGCCCCTTTGTATCTCCCCCTGCAAAGGATGAATTTGGGCCGGTTGTTTAGTGGGGGTGGGGGTGGGGGGAGGTCTCTAAAATTTCTTTTAGCTCAGAGGCTGGTTATCTTTGTTGACTCCTAACACTCCGTTACTTTCCGACTGCAGATTTGGTGTCTCTAATTTCTGAGACCGGGATGCTATTCAATTTAGATGTTAGAGAGTTCGGTCAGTGGACATGTGAGTTGGAGGGATACCTTATTTTGTTCAATTGCCTTTGGCCCAGAAAAGGGAATTCTTAGGTTATCAGTGAAGAATTAATCTCTGAGTTTGCCGCGTTGGTGACCCAGGAGCCTGGACCAAGGGGTGGCCGGGTGGCGTCTGAGAGCCCCCTCCCCCCCTGCCACACTTGCTTCCTGCGAACCCCGTGGGGCCGCCTGTCCGGATCACTCCCTGAAACGTGGATAGGGCCGGCGTTCCCTTTCCTTCCTGAGCCCGCGCGTCGCTTCCTTGTGTGTCTCACAGTCTTTGAAGGGCTATTTTAAGCATAACAGACAAATAAGTGTCAAAAGGAAAAGACTGTAATTAGATTCACGCGGTATGGAAGTTTAGTCGAGACCATGCCGAGTTGTATAACCTCTCTGGGCCTCCGTCTTCTCGTCCAAGCACGGGGAGTGATGACAACTCTCCGGGAGTTATTATGAGTCAGACAACATGTTGTAGAATAATCCAGAATAACCTTGGCAAATAGTGGAGGCTCCATAAATGGTGCGCTGTATGTGCGTTATTAAAATCTAATCTTCTGAAAGGAAAAATTGTGTTCACTGGTGTATTTTATTTTTAAGTTTTTTTTTTATTTTTTAAAATAATCTCTACACCCAGCTTGGGGCTCGAACTCACAACCCTGAGCTCAAGAGTCACACACTCTTCCAACTGAGCCAGCTGGGCGCCCCCGCAAGTGTATTTTAAAGCTATGCATGAACAATAAAATTTCCAAAGTACTCTTAAAAGCACAGGGTAGACTCATCAGCCAGTAAAACCGTAGACCCAGTTTCTGCTGCAGACTTGAGTCAATTGAGTGAAAGAAAAGCAGTTTTCCTTCCATCTTTATGGAGATGGTCATTTTCTCTCCCTTCGGCTAAGCTTGCCACTGGACTCGCTCTTTGGTAGCTGTTCTTCACGAGTAGTCCAGGACATGTCTTTCTGGTCCGTGGCTGTAACCTCAGCCCAAATGCATTTTGAGTGGAGGATGACGTTCTCCGGACGGTCTTCTTAGTAAGCACCCTTGTGCACACATTGTAAGGCCGCCAAACGGGAAGGCCACGCGGTTTGGTCGGAATCCTGACGAACTGTTGTTTATTGCTATTTATTGAGTGCTTCCGAAGAGCTCAGCATTATGCCGAGGGCATTACAGACGCTTCATGGCCCCTGGCTGTCCCTTAGGACGTGGGTGTCGTTAGTGCCACTTAAGAGCGCGTGAGCCACCTGTCTACCGGGCGGCGGACTCCTGAGAATGAGGCCGTGACCACTGTGCTGCCGTCTCCTTTTAGCTTCTAGAAGCTGACTTTGAGTCACTTAACTGTAAGCGGCTTCTCTTCTATTAGTAGGAGACAGTACTGAGTTTGAGTATGACTCTGAAGTGACATACTCCTAAAGTGTGTGTGCGCGCGCGGG
The DNA here is from genome assembly GCF_006229205.1 of Suricata suricatta. Classification (NCBI taxonomy): domain Eukaryota; kingdom Metazoa; phylum Chordata; class Mammalia; order Carnivora; family Herpestidae; genus Suricata; species Suricata suricatta. The sequence goes on along the minus strand of NC_043707.1, from coordinate 30,119,818 downwards.
TGTGTTCCGTGGGAGTGTGCCCAGGAAGGAGCCAGTAGCCTGCGATCTGGGATTTATGGTCAACCAGAGCACAGCAAAGTCTGCCTTCTGTCTGGAAATAACGTCCGTCAGTCAGGAAAGAGACCTGTCATCCCACTGACCCTGACCTTTATTGTCTCAATTTTTCTTTCATAGGTTTGGGGGCTGTGGGCTGGGGTGGGTGCGACTAATCCTTGAACATTGGTTCTGCACTAATGTGTGCACTCTGGGTTTTAACTTGCAAATCTGAGTTTCGTAAAAAAAGTAAGTTTATAAGGAGCGTTACAAGCCTGCCATGCGGAGCACAGTGATTTTGTCTGTAGCCCAGTGTTTTCGCCGGAAGACCTTATGATACAGTTGATAGAGTTAAAGAGCGTTTTCTTGGGAATCTGGACACATGGATTCTGATTCTGGCTCCACCAGGGCCTGGGTTTCTGATCCAGGCAAGCCAGGTCTCTGTTGTTTCATCTGAGAAAGGAGGCGATGGCGTGCTGCGGTGCGGATGAGCACCGGGCCTCTGGAGAGTGCCCCTCACCAGGGTCACACTTGCACGCCCTCCCCACGGGCCCCAAACTTAAGGGTGGCCCTTAAGGGTGGCCTTACCTCCTTCCTCCTCTTGGGGCTTTCTGTTGAGAGTTCGTTTTGCGTGCATCTAAGAGTCGCGGCCGTCCCGCTGGGTGCAGTGGGGGGTCCCAGGGCAACTCCGTTTTGCAGGGACGCAGCGGTATGTAACAGCCAGGAACAGCAGCTGCCACTTGCCGAGCCCTTCCCCACATGCCGAACAGCGTTCTAAACGCTTTAGATCCTGTTAACACGGGATGCCTGTGACATAAGTACGCTGTTTATCCCTGTTGCAAAGGGTGGGAAACTGAGGCCCAGAGAGGAGGAGGAGGAGGAGGCGGAGGAACCATAGCTAATAAGTGGTGAAGCTGGCCGGAGAAGCCAGGCCAGGCCAGGCCGGATGGCCGCAGGTCTGCCGGAGCAGGTCCCTGGGGAGCACTTACGAGCTCTGGAGGCCACAGTGCAGGCACGCAGAGCCGCCCTCCTCCGCCCCAGGCTCCCCCGCAGCTGTGCTTCCCAGGGCACTTAGCGGGGAGAACTGAGCCTGGACTGATGCGGCCTGAGGCAGCCACCCCCCACCCCTGCTGGGTTGTCCCCTTCTTCACATTTGAAAGGGCTCCAGAAGACCGCCTAGGTCTCTGATGTGACCTCACATTTATTCCCCATTCACTGACTGCCCATTCAAGGAGGCCACCGCTAAAAGCCTCTGGGACAGGTGTCCTGATGGCCGGCCACCACCCGGCTCTTCCCAACCTAAGCCCTGGCACATTCTACACCACCTGCAGCGCAGGGCCATGAGGAGTGCATCTATGAGGCACGGGGAGCGTTTCACCCCTTAAAACACTCTGCATCAGACAGACCCTGTCATGTGTTTCTTTCAAGAACTTGTCTGAGGGGAGTAGCCACTGAGGCAGAAAGACCTGGAAGGTCTGTTCCCCCCACCCCGCCTCCCCCAAGCCCCACTCAGGCCTCACACAGGATTTTACCTGCAGTGACTTAGTTCTTTTGTACAGCAAGCTGTGTACCGGTTTTCTTCTGTTAAATATTTAAGTAGGGAAAACAGAACACTGTCTTGCCCTTCATGAAGATTGGGTCGATGTTGATGTTTTGCCGGTTTGCTTCTGATGCCTGCGGGTCCCCGCCCCCCCACCAAATAGAAATAACACCTTAAATACACAGCTCAGACCCCACCTCTCTTCCTTCTCCCACCTTCTTTCTCAGTTGTAGCCCCAACCTCAAACCAGTCTCTCCTCTCCATACGCTTTTTGCATTCGTGGCAATGTTTATGGCCTCCTAAGCGGTCAGGATTGATGTGTACACGGATTTTACTATTTATTTAGAGTACTGCGCAAACTGTATCTTGCTGTATATGTACGTGTCCTTTGACACTTGGCCTTTTTCACGTCTTAGCGGGTTAGTCCTGCGAGCCGCCTGGATGCATCTAGCTTATTCGTGTGAGCCGAGACACAGGAGCGTGTGCGGGAGCCACAGGAGATGGGAGCCGCTGCTCCTGAGGCAGCCAAGTGGCTTTCTGGTCGTTGCTGACGCTCTTCCGTGATCACGATGCTCGTGCTGGGAGTTGTGTGGGACGGGGACACCCAGAGATGTGGTCGCTGGGCCGTGTAGTCGCTGTCAGCGGCACATGTTCTCACCCCACCGCCGAGCTCCTGCTCAGGTCCCCACTGATTCTTGCTGTATTTCCTTATTTCCGGTGCAGGTGAGGACCCTTTTGTACCGTGACTCACCTGCAGAGTCGTCTTTTGTGTTTTAACTGCTCATGTCCTTTGCTCATCTTATCACTTCGGCCATTGACTTATTTTCTTACTGATTTGCAGGCATTAATATTCTGAATCAGGACCTTCTGTTGCGTGTGCTTTGCTGGTATCTCCTCCCTGGCCATGGCCGGTCTTTTCGTTGTTTCTCGTGTCATTTGTCTCTGGAAGATTTTAATTTTAGTTCAGACGAATGTTTTCCGGTTTTAGATGTGAAATGTGCATTCTTTTTGTATCTTATTTCAGAAATCTTCCCTATGCTGATGTCATAAAGACCATCTCCTGTTTGTTTGTTTGTTTTTTTAATTTATTGAAGTCATCTCTGCACCCAGTGTGGGGTTTGAACTCATAACCCCGAGGTCAAGAGTCACGTGCTTTTCTGGCCGAGCCAGCCAGGCGCCTGTCTTGTGTTTTCTTTCAATGGTTTTTTGGTTTTGCCTTTAACATTAGTCCTGTAATGTGTTTGTGTGAAGCTCTGATTTGCCCCGTCCTTTGAGAGCCCCTTGTCCCGAAACCATTTACCGTGGGGCCCACCATCCCTGGGCATCCTGGAGGGGAACGGGGTGTCCTCACTGCTCTTCAAAATGACCTGGACTGTACTTCTACAGGACTCCTAGACTCGTTTATTCACTTCCAGGCTAAGAATTCCATTGGGATTTGTACTGGGATTCCATTGAATTTGTAGATTAGTTTGGAGAGACTTTTTAAAGTGTTGAGAGTTTTGAAGGAATTACTTTATGGGGATCGTGGGTGAATTTCCTCCTGCGTGTGACTGTAGGGATCTGTGAAAACGGAGCACTCTTCACTTGCCCTACCGAGGTCGTGGTGTGGGTGTGGAGTAGTCCCAACCGAAGCATTGATCACTGTCGTCCAGCTCAAGGCACAAAAATAAACCCCCGCTCTGTTATCATAGGTGTCTGTGATTAAGACCAGGGGAAAGGTCGGCTGCGGGCCTCCCAACATTGACAGTTTCGTTCTGAAGATTAAGTGGTTCTTCATTTTTGGCCGAGGCCATCAGTAGCTTAAAGCCATTACTGTCTATTGGCTGTTTGGTTTGTCTGAAATATGGGGCTGGTCTCAGCCTATTTCCCCAGGGCCAGGTGTGTTCATATAATCAAAGTGCCAGGAGCCCATAGCGTGCGTGCGTGCGTGCGTGTGTGTGTGTGTGTGAGTGTGCACGTATGAGCCCAGATTAGCCTTCTCTGGGGAGGAATGCACAAGGCCAAGAGACAGAGATGTTCTTCTCGTGTTTGCATTTTAAAATGTGTGCTCTTTATCAGCAGAGCATTTTCCAGCCTAGTTTTGAGGTAGGCTTGTCCGGCCAGTGACGTGTGCTTTCGAAAAGGACCATTTGCGAAGCTGTCAGCCGTTGGCATGGTGGAGAAAAATGAAGATCCCTTTTCTGGTGATGTGTGTTCAGGGATTTTCATCAGCCAGTGCGGTTCCCACGACCTATTCGGGAAAGGGTGATAGCTTCTGTTTCCTTTAATTAAAAGTCAGTGACGACGAGGAAATTTTTATTTATTTTGTTTATATATGAACAAGCTACGAAAAGCATTTCATATATATTTAAATGATTACTTCACCGCAGCAAAGAAAAAATGCTGTTCCCACAGTGACAGGATGCCCTCCCCCCCACCCCCTGCTCTGCCAATGATCTGTGGGTAGGAATGAAGTTAATACTAAAAAAAATTGATCTGGACAGGTCAGGCTGATACCACGGAGAACAGAACTTATGGTTTAATTCTCTTCGCTCCTTTAAGGCGAGGGAAACAGTTACCTTTTTTTTTTTCCTTTTTCATTCGAATTTATTTGTACTTCAAATTAGGTTCACTGTTTGTATTCAGTTCCTTCTTTTTTAAGTGCGAGAAAGGAGTTCATGGTAACCCTTTTCAAGTGACTGAACTGATCGTGTTAGAACCAGAAGAGCTGGGAGTCATTTTTATTTGAAATTCTTTTCACATTAATACATCTGCAGTGTTGAGAAATATATGGAAAATTGAAATAGTGCTTCTATCCTGCCCGTGTCTCCAGCACGTCAATAAATCACCTTTTTTTCCTTTTAAAATGTCTGGCCTCATAATTTATGTTTGCATAACCCATTACTAAATTCATAGTAGGTGTTTTAGTTGGCAGAAGCATTATTCCAGGGATTCTAAAGATCGTGAAAAAAAAAATACAGAGCCTTTGTTAGTATTTATATTTAAGTGGACATTTTCCTTTAAAAAATAATGAATTAGGTTTTTTTTTTTTAAAGAATTTGGAGCTATTTACCTTTCTTTTAAGCCAACAGTGTTCAGTCTGTCTTCCCACATTATCAGCTGTCTTGGACTTCTTAATAGACATTTTCCCCCCCTTCTCTCTTCTTTGGATTTAAACTGGCAGGAGAAAATGAATCTAATCTTTAGATCAGGCACATCTCTATATAATTTTCTGTAGGTTTCATGATATACAGAAACTAACAATTTCTCTTTTAGTAATTTTTTAATGTCATAAATGCATTTGGCCATTTTCATTATAAAGTGAAGATGAATATATTCATTCATTTAGAACCCTATTTGGTGCTTGACCAGAAATAGAAATAAATGCTCAGGGTGATTTTCACATATTTGTGGCTTACCTTTGAGACTTTCTAATTTTTAACCAGACATTTAAAAATAATCATTGTGTCTTCTAAGCTCTAAGTTAGGAAAACGTTGAGAGCCTTACTTTGAAATGACGAAAACAAGAATAATTTCTGTTTTTTTATTATAAAATTTAAAAAAGTGACTTCTATGGCAGTGAAAAAGCCGGAAGGGCCATTTATGGTTTTCTGAAGAAGTTGGCTTTGTTTGAGATTTCTAACCTTCTCTTTCCCTGACTCTCATTAGCTGGTCAATAAAGTTTTCAATATAAAATATGTCTCAGCCCATTGAAACGACTGCGGCCAATCCGAGGAGGGACTGTCTCCCCCCCCAGGGAGCCTTAATATGTTTTTCAGGAAGTCTGTAGCCTCCTTAGTCTCTTTCTGAGATGGATTACAGGTCATTGTTCAGAGGAGAGTGGTGTGTCTAAAAATGCAGAATTTAACAGGGTTCAAGCTAGATCCAAAAGTCCAGTTGTGCTGAATAAGCTTGAAAACTTTTGACTTCCTCCTACCTGAGGATGAAAAGAAATGGCCCTTTTCCTTGTTCCTGCTTATTTTAAAGGCCTGGCTATCTAGACATCTTTTAAAGCATCTTCTCTTCAATAATTAACATCACTTCATCCTCAGAGATGTTTCTTCCCATCATGCCTGCTCTGACAGCCTTCTACGTTTACGGAGCGGTTTCTGTCGTGTTCCAAAGGTGCTGCTTGTGTTTCTGCACGTAACTTCTGGAAACTTGAGGGGGCATTCCTCAGGCTGCCTGGTGAAGTACAGGAGTTTCGCAAGTCTGTCCAGCTTTTAAAAACTCAGCTCTCAGAGGGGAGCCTCTTGTGACTTTTACAAGAACGACGAGAGCAGATTAAAGAAATGGTATTACCGCTCTCAGTAGATGAGAAACACATTCTCTGGCTTCCTGTGGAGTTTTCTCCCCCCATCCACCCCCTGCCCTTGGACTTGGTGGCCCCATCGGCGTGAGCCTTGCGGTTGTGTCCCAGAAAGCATTTCCACCAAGAGAAGGTGCTGTGCCAGAAGCTGGAAGAAAGGAGAAAGGAGCTGTTTCTCATCCCAAAGACGCCTTCCAACTTTTATTATTAACTCCTTTCCAAAGTAAACTTTCGGGTTTGTTTCAAGTCGCTTCTGGCCAAAGTGCAGTTGGGTTTGCCGTGTCCTGGAGGAGTCGAGGCGAGAACGGCATTGCTGGGGCTGGGGCCGGGGAGGGGATGCGAGCGCCAGCTGCGGGGAAGTTTGGACCTGGGGAGCCAGGGGGCACGGATGACTGTCACCCGCCTCAGTTAACTAGCCCTTTCTCAGTTCTGTGCCACGCCAAGAGATCCTGGGGTCCCCAGAGCTCCCCCAGGTCACCCCTGATCCAGCTGAGATCGGTGTGGAAATGGAACATTTCAGCAAAGAGTAGTAATTGGCAAATGGAGAGGGTGGTGCCCCGTGGATGCTTGGAGCAAAGAGCAGGGGCTCCGTGGGAGATGCAGGAGCCTTGACCTGGCCTGGGCCCGTGTGGGGCTGTCACCAGGAGTGAACAGCCCATGGCAGGTGGGGTGGGCACTGGCCCGGTGGAGAGCCTCCAGGACAAAAGGCTGAGGAGCCTGCACTTCCCTCTGCCAGGTGGTCACAGGGTGCACACGTAGAAGGGATGTGGCTGGGTTGACGTACTGCAGAGTCGGTGCCACATGCTGTGGTCTAGCATGGGGAGGTTCCGGGAACAGAGGTGGAGCCAGAACATGTGAGACGCTGTTCTCGTGGACCAGGCAAGAAACAGCACGCTCTCTGAATAGGCGAGCCAGCCGCCGTTCCATCGTGTGCATATAGCAAGTGCCTATCGTGTGCCTTCTCTGTGCCAGGCACTGTTCCAGTCCCCAAGGGCACGGCAGTGTGCCTGCCCTCTCGATGCTTACCTCTGAGCGGGGGCGATAACAAGCCAAAACATAGGAACGTGTTCCAGGAAATGGGGAGATGGAATCCGATCGTGGGATTTGGAAGCAGAGACTGTGAACTTGGGAAATGGCTTGCTTGAGAAGGGCAGGAAAGAGGCAGGCGGTAGCCAGGGAAGGACAAAGTTTATGGGGGTGGTTTTCTGCACCCTGAGGAAGACCTGAGCTCGTGTGTAGGTGGCAGTGGGTGGGGAGAGCGAGAGCCCAGGAGACCTGGGGCGTACTGAAGGAAGGGTCCAAGTCAGAAGTGGGAAGAGGGGCCAGGCTGCCTGGCTAGAGGGCAGGAGTGAGTTCCAGTGGGTAATAGGGTTTTGGCCAGAAGTGAAAGTAAGTTCCAGGTGGTGACATCAACTTTCTGGAGAAGTAGAAGAAATGGTCCTTGAGGGGTGAGCAGCGGGGGCTGAGTGCTAGCGAGTGGGGAAGAGGACAAGGTTTGAAATGGCCGAGAAGGTGACGGCAGACGATTTGGCAAAGCAAAACCAGGGCAGGTGGGTCATGGATGGGGGGTGTGCTGAAGCTCACGGTAGGGGTCCTGTTGAGGATGGCAAGGACCCGTGGGGAAGTTCCCCGGGTGACCAATCCTGTGGTCCCACTGGCCTCCGTGCATTGGGGTTTCCTGCTTGAGCTGGTCCCGGTGCACTTGAAACCAAACAGCACCCAGCGCGTTTCTCCCTCTTGGTTTTAACGGGTTAAGAAACCCGCTTCCCTTCCAGTCATGCCACCACCCTCTGTCCCTATTTTCTTCACTTAGCTAATCATAAAAATCTCCTGGGCGTGTGTCCCTGGGCCCCACCCTGCACCTAGTGCCACTCCATCTCCTGGGGAGGGCCTGGGGACCTGCATTTAGAACCAGCACCCACCAGTTCTTACGTGGGGAATCCGTACTGGGTCGGGGCACCGAGGCCCCCTCATCTCCCCGGTTGGGGTGACAGTTGTCCCTGCCGGGCTGTGAGGAAGCTCTGGCTAGAACTCGTCTTCTCCGATGCCCGACGCTGTGGTCGACATGCAGGGAGTGGTGGTCGGGACAGGCGGGAACCTCAGCCCTGAGTGCACACAAACGCACCCCACGACATCAGTGCTGTCACCTCTGGAGGGCAGCCGGGGTTCAGGAAGGCCTCGTGGAAAGGAATAGTGTCGTGGGCGTGAAGATCTGGAAGCGCCTTCTGGGATTTCCAGCCCTGCGCTCTGTGAGTGACCGAGGCCGCAGCGCTGTGCAGGGTTGGTGCCAGGATTCCGTGGAATTCGTCTCGACCAGAGGTCGCCCAGGCTCTGGCGGAGGCCCGGGTGATTGAGGTGTCCGAGCCGCTGCGGGCGGTGTGCGAGGGCGTCGCGCCGGGTCCCGGAGGGAGTGGGCGCCACGGGCCGGAACTCTCCCACCGCCGAAGGCCCACGGCAGGATGCAGGGAGCCTGTCGAGTGAGAAGCCGTGTCTGTGAGGCCCCCACCCAGCGGAGGACTTCGTGGTAGTGGTCTCTGTGCACCCAGAGCATGATTGGAGCAATAATCACGGGCACCGGCGCTCAGGGCTCGCACGTCACACCCGGGCGCTGTGCTGACATGCTCTGCGCATGCGCCCTGTGCGCTCGCCCCCTGCTGTCCTCGGAGGGGTTGTTGAGGCTTCGCTGGTGGGACGTCACCCGGCTGGCGTGTGTCACCCCCGCAGCACAGAGTGGGGCACCGTGGGCCCGGAGGCCTGGCCAGTCCTGCTGTCCCATGAATGATATTAGTGGTTTTCTAGTCACACGTTTCCTCTCCCCAGCGTGTTCTAGCCCACGCGAGTTTAGCAGGCACCGAAAATTTTTAAAAATAATGGGAGACCATCTTCCGTTGAGCAAATTCTTTCTCTCTTCTATCCACACGTCACCCCTTTTGCCCGTAAGAAGGATGAATAAGTGAATTAATTACAGCAGTGTGCGTCCCAGTCCAGCCCCTCGTGGGCTTGAGCATTATCCCCTGGTGAGACGCGCTGTGACCTGTTTGTGGTTACCCTGTAATCCCTTTTCTGCTAACAGCGTGGAGATATTAGTGTAAAATCAATTCTTCACTTGGGGAGAGAGGTTTTTTTTTTTAAAGTCAGGTTCACACTCAGTAAAATTCACCTGTTTTAGGGTTACCGCATATGTGAGTTTTAGGAGGTGTACTGTTAGGAACCGCCACCACCGCTGACAGCTCCTGATTCTTTCACGCCTCTTGTCCTCAGCGTCTAACCCCGTCTCTAGCCCCTGGCGACCCCTGGTCTGCTTTATGTTCCCATTGTTCCCATAGTCGAACATTTTCCAGAATGCCAGATAAATGGATCATCTCGCCTTTGAGTCGGCTTCTCTCCCTTAGCCATGCTGGTGAAGGTGTTCATGCCTCTTCCCTCCTTTTTTTTTTTTTTTAAAGATTTTTTTTTTAATGTTTTATTTATTTTTGATACAGAGAGAGAGAAAGCATGAGAGGGGGAGGGTCAGAGAGAGAAGGAGACACAGAACTGGAAGCAGGCTCCAGGCTCTGAGCTAGCTGTCAGCACAGGGCCTGACGTGGGGCTCGAACCCACGAACGTGAGATCTGACCTGAGCTGAAGCCGGAGGCTTAACTGACTGAGCCACCCAGGTGCCCCCATGCCTCTTCCCTCCTTAAGAGATGGCCAATCGAATTCCCATGTGTGGGTGTCCCACAGCAGGGAGGGGTTGGTAACACTGCTTGGACTTCCCTTAGCTTAGGAGCCCTAGTATCCAGTCCCCTGGGACTGACAGCTGCTCACAGTCGGGGCATCTGGCTGGCGCAGTCGGTAGAGCACACGACTTGATCTCGGGGTTATGAGTTCAAGCCCCACGTGGGGTGTAAAGCTACACACAGCTTCACACCTGATCCTGCCTGATACTAGTGATTGGCCAAACGGGGGGGGGGGGTTGGCGCGGGATGGACACGTGCGCCACTGCCCCCTCCCCCCTCCTCACACAGGATGATCAGTGCCGCATCCTGCCATTTCTCTGCGTTGCCTGTCCACCGTCCTTCTGAGCATGAGCAGTCTTCCTGAAGGAGGAGGGCTTGGTGCTGGTAGAGCTGGCTGGTTTCTGTTCTGTGTCATGAGGGAAGGAAGGGTGTGAGTGCTGTCTTCAGAAAGAGGCTCACCCAGGGACCCGCTCCGTGAAGACCTCAGCCCCCCAGCCTCAGTGGTGGAGGCGAGGGTGAGGCTAGCCCAAGGTGGCTGTGTAGAGGCACAGTTGTCACTGGTGTGGCAGGAGGGAAGGCTGCTGTCTGGCAGTTACTCTCAAGCCGCTCAGCAGTGAAACAGGTGTCTGGCTCCCTCTGGTCCCTGAACGATAGATGTTCTTCTAATACTTCCTTATTTTGTCATTGCATTTCCTGTGAGCTGCTTTCTCCACTGAGGTCGTAGCTCCGGGAGGGTACAGATAGCTCAGGTCCTCCTTGGTCCTTAGCTGGATTTGTTGGGTGGGTCGATGCTAGAACACAGATGTGTGTTAAGTGGTCCAGACCCCCTTCCTGGCCCAAGGAAGCTGTCGCCGCTGAGTGTGTCTGTGAGGGGACAGAAAGGGTGGCAGCATGGAGCAGACGTCCACCCCGTCAGAGTTCTTCAGGAGAAAACCATGGCCCAGAGAGGCCCACTGTTCTCCCCAGACTCCCGTGACAGGCCGTCAGAGGGCCTGGGGACATGCAGGCAGGGTCTGCTTTCCCTTCACCCGTCCCGGCTGCCGGCGGCGGATTTGGAAAGGCGGGGAGCGGGTGGCCCGGCGGCCTTCCTTGAGGCAGGTGGCTCTTTTAAAGCTGGGGCTTGTTGCCAGTCTGACCTCGTTTCCATGGAAGCAGCCAGTGGGGCAGCTTGTTCCTGTCAGCCTGGGGTCTGGTGGAGCCTCTGCCCCTGACAGGCTGTGGGAGCTGGCCAGCTCACTCAGAGGTGGGGGGGCCCTGCTGGCGCCCCTCCTACCCACCTTTTCTGCAGGAGTTTGGTTTGGAGGGAAAGCTGGTGAATGGCTCGTGCCAGCTTCCGCTCGCCCCAGGACCAGCACAGGGGTGGCCTTTGTCGTTGCACTGGGGACATGGTGGGGTACCCCTGTGGGCCCTGTCCTTGCTCATCGTCTCTGGAGCATCCTCAAGGTGCAGATGGGAGAAATATCTAAAACTCTGTTTTGCATGGTAAGTGTGCATTCACTTCAAAAATCCAAGTAGTTCCATGGCATCTATTTCTTGAAATCCGTTTCCTCAAGCTCCTGGAATTTCTTTCTTGCTTAGATGGTAGTTTTCCAGTTTGACCCCCATAAATTTGCTGCCTCTCTTATCCAGTGCTTTTGTTTTTCTAAACATTTTGTTTTTATTGTTAAGTACTTATTTTTGAGAGAGCGAGCGAGCGAGCAGGGGAGGGGCAGAGAGAGAGAGAGGGAGACTCAGAATCTGAAGCAGGCTCCAAGCTCTGAGCTGTCAGCACAGAGCCTGATGCGGGGCTCAAACTCAGAACCGTGGGATCATGACCTGAGCCGAAGTCTTATGCTTTAACTGAGCCACCCACGCGCCCCTCTACCCCAGTAGTTTTGATGTCTTGGCATTCTTGAGCTTGGTCCAGTTCATTTCATGCAGGGATCACAGTCCAGTAAGGAAGCCTTTAGTGTGTTAACTAGTTAACACGTTACATTCTTTGAAGAAGTCAGAGTTTTTAATCACTCCCACCTGAGCCTTTGGTCGCATGCATTGGTTCTGAGGGGCAATTTGCATTACTAAGTTTCAGATTGATGACAAACCTTAAAAGACTAGAAAATGTAGGGGCATCTGGGTGGCTCAGTGTGTTAAGCACCCTATTCGTGGTTTCAAAGCACCAACTCACAGTTTCTGCTCAGGTCATGATCTTATGGGTTGTGAGTTCCAAGCCCCCATCGGGCTCCACACTGACAGTGCAGAGCCTGCGTGGGATTGTCTCTCTTCCTCTCTGTCTCTCCTCTCTCCAGCTCACTCTCTCTGTCTCTCTTGAAATGAATGAATCAACTTACAAATTTTTTTAAAAGACTAGAAAGTGCTGAGAACAACTCGCCACGTCACAGACCCGGAAAGGCCCCCCCTTGCCCCTAACACTGATTGTCAGTCTTGTTGGTTGGTGGTGGTTTTGAGGGTAGTTTATTAGACACACACGGTTTTCCGGGGCTGTCTGTTCAGGCAGAAAACTACCCAACTTCTGTTCCAGTAAGGTCGAGGAAGATACTCCAGTCCTAGAAGCACACTGCTCACCTACCTTTTTAGGGTATGGCAGGTTTAGCTTGAGGGCTGGAGGACTTCCAGAAAAGTCTGAGTAAGGGAGAGAAAGACAACTCCCAAAGCTAACAGGGTGGGGCCTCACTGCCCGGACAGGAAAATTCCCAGCAGGAAAGCAGCCTGTCTGTAATGCAGACACATTGGCTCATAGATTTGCTTTCAGGGAATAAGTGAAATGGATCAAAAGTTCTTCTGACCTCTCATTCCAAAAGGCCCAGTTCCCGCAGGTCCGTGTCTTTCGGTCTCAGCTCGTATTCAGTATTACTTCAAATGATGTTCTCTTGCAGCAGCTGCGGCGTGCTCCAAAAAGCCTGCCGAAATGTCCTCCTGTCGCTCTGCCAGCCACACGCCGTGGGGCAGAGAGTGAATAACACCTCTTCCCAAAGACCCTGGCCTCCGGGCTTTCTTCCCCTGCCGAGCCTCCTTTACTGGTGAGCAGGCAGCCGTCGTGCCCCCGGGCCCAGTGTGTGGTGTGCGTTGTGTGTGGCCTCGGAGCAGGACAGACCTGGGTTCAGATCCTGACTCCGCGGGCTCGGTTCAGCCCGGGGGTTCGGTGTTGGGGAGAGTCTGTCCGTCCTAGGATTGCTGTGATTAAATCACTGTCGCCACGTCCCTGCTCGTCATTAGCTTAACACCCTGCGCACCGGTGCCTGGTGACATTACTCTCCTTCCCAACCCGGTAAATGCACTCCTACGGGAATTACAGAAAAACGAGCAGCCCCCTGACTAAGTAGGGTGCTTCCCTACATACTCGGGGCTGGACCCATCTGCGGGCATCTTCTGGCCCAGTTGTAGTTTGTCCTTCGAGCCTGCTGTTTTCAGCATGTATGTCACCGGCAAAGGCCAAGCGAGGGGCCGGGCTCAGGGACATCCGAGTGAAAGCAGAAGGACAGCCGGGAGCCGAGAGGGAGCTGTGTCCCTTCAGAGCATGAATTTTTACTTAAAAAGGGAGAAAAAGGACAGTGATTATGTTCGTGGCACTTTTTGGCTTCTGGAGGTTCAGAATGTAGTTTTGATCCCCGGCATACGAGCCACACCATGCCTGCCACACGGCTGTTATGATAAATACTGGTGAATAAGTGAACAAGTAACTTACAAAAATATCGTCAGTGCCCTTGCATTGCACAAAGACGGACCAGATCACAACTCTTTGTTGATTCTCTTTGTCGATGAGATACCCTGTGCTGTCCTGCAGGGATCTATGAAATCTGCCTGTACAGAGCACACCTCTGCTTTTGCAAAACAGAAAAGGAAGAAAAAAAAGCTTTGTGTCCCCGCCCCCCCCCCCATTATTAGGATCAAACAGGCTAATTGCAAGACATTCAGTTAATGAAGAAACAAAGTCCTCCCCAACTCTGCCGTCTCCTTTTGCAAACCGTGTCTCCAGTATCTCTGCCAATGCACACACAAGCTCGAGGTTTGCTCCAAGAGGTTGGAAAGCACCTACTGTGTGCCGGGGACTTGGGGGTCATAGCACATTCAGGCTCTCCTATGAGCTGGTATGTCGGAAACATCTGTCCAGTCTGTTCCGAGCTTGGCTTATCCTGATGTGTTCGGCCAGTCCTCACTCGATGGGAATTCAGGGTACTCGTTATTTTAAGGAACCCCATCTAATCCAGCCATACCACAACCTGAGCTACACACAGGCTCTTGCCACGCCCTCCGTCCCTGCTGTGACTCAGGTAAGAAAACTTGCTTTTTCTCCAGGCGCCCGCCCATTCCATGTGTGAGTGACCGAGGCCTGGAGAGCAGGCAGTTGACCTGTCAGAGGCACAGGAGGGACCCCTGGCCCTGCAGAGAGGGATCGTCCAAGCCCTCCATGATAGAGTGGAGGGGGGCCTGCACTGGTCCGCAGCTCTAGCTTATTATCAGCCCCTGGAATGAAGGAAACAAAACCGCTTTTCCTAAGGATCCTGTACAGTGTGCCCCGCGGTCTCGCTGGTATTAGTGACCTAAGTCTGGCTGCTGGAAGGTGGGGAACAAGTGGGGGAAATGTCAGGTGCTTAGGCCCTGCCTCCCGCCCCGAACGCCCCAGGGAGATGGGCTGTCTGGGCAGATGGACCTGTGTGAGCCGAGGAAAGGGACTGCCTGTCACTGTTAGGAGCGCTCTCTTTGGGCCAGACTCACCTCTGCTTTCCAGTGGCAGCCAGTGAGTCCCCCAGTTGGGACCCCTGATCAAGCCCACCCCTCCCACTGCATGGATGCTCATGGCTGCCCTTCGGTGAGTTACCGGATCGAGCCTAGGAGCTGGCCCATCATCTTTCCACCAGGCTCCCAGTGAGCAGACAGTGTCTCCACGTCACCTCTGTTTTGTCTGCATTTGCCACACTGTCTGAGGGTGATTTTGTTCTTGTTTTTAATGAAACCTTGGTTGGAGCTCTTGCCTCTTGCATATCCATTTGGCCTCTAGCACACACCTGGGCCTAACCAGAGAGCAGGTGTGCGTGTCCACATTGCCGCCCTGGAGTGCCAGACCCCCCACATTGCCACGTCGGTGTCCTCTGGGCCCCCACCCCTGCCTGCCACGTGTGAGATGAGAGGGCCTATTTTCTGGAGCAAGGCCCTCCGGTTTGGCTTGGGGAGGAGCATGTGGGTCAAGGTCACCCTGCTGCTTCTGTTACTGAGAGTTAAGACCAAATGCCAGAGAGAAAAGGGCGGGACACGGTACTTTCCCAAAGTGCTGTCGCTCCTGGGTGCTCCCTTCCTTCCCACCAACCCCATGCCTGCTTTGCAACTTCAGGTTCAGCTCATAGTCGCCAGAGACGAACGAGCCCACGGGGCAGATGCAGGTGTGTGTGGGAGTGGGGTCAGCCTGCCCGGCAGAGCCACCAAGGGCCTTGGACCGCAGCCCGCTCTGGCCCCGGCTCTGCCCAGGGTATGTTTGCTTTCGACACATCCACTATCATTTAGATACAAAGCATAACACGGCTGAAGCCATTCAGTGGAATTCAGAGTTCATTGCCAGGAAAATAAAACAAATCAAAACAGTCATTAATAATTTTATTTAAATTGTGAGTAAATTCCCCTTGTTGGCATTTTGTAGATTATCTCTACCAGTGAATTTATGCCTGTTGGAAATGGCACAAGGACCATGGAGACCCTGCCTTTATCAAGTGTCTTCCCTATGCTGGGCCCTTTGTGAGAGTGACCCCTCATGGGGCAGACGCTGTGCATGGGCGAGGGGTCCCGGGGGGGCATCCTGAGGGCTGCTGCAGCCCAGGACTCTGGGCAGAAGAAGCGCTGGTAGATTCCAGAACTCCAGTCTGTGGGCAAGCAGGAGAAGCCAGAGTGGTGGGTCTGGGCCAGGCTGGGGGCGCGGGTCACACGCCTCACTTAATCAACACCAAAGTCGAGGGCTGTGCCAGGCCTATTGTGTGTGTCCCCTGTGGTCATCTGAGGTAGACCTTGCTGTCTTAACTCTACAGCTGAGGATAGTCGAGAGAGTTCAAGAGCTCACCCAGGGCCACCCGGCGGGAATCTGTCCCGGGTTCTGCAGGCGCCAGCATCGAGGGCTGGCACAAGTGTCAAGTGCAACCGAAGAGGCCCGTTTCCCCACAGGCTTGGCAGAGAATGGACTCGGATGCAGAGCAAAGGGAATCACGGGGGATGCCGGGCTGTGTTGTCCGTGTTGAGGAATCTCACGGGGCGGCGGGTGGGGTGAGGGGTGGAAGCAGGCCGCAGAGCAAGAAAGCAGCGACCTTCATCTTAAATGCTTTGGTGACAGATTTAAAACTTGACTAGCCTCACCCCAAAATGACCTCACTAGCCTGGGAGTGACCCGAGCTTGAATATTTTCCCTGTAAATCCATAAGCTGATGCTGTGCACACATGTCCTTGAGGGTCCCAAGGAAGGGAACGGCTCAGGACGGGGCGGGCGGGCAGCAGCGAGTTAGGCGTGGGGATGGCAAGAATCCCCCTTAGATTTTAAAGAACACGGCAAAGTCTCTAAAATTAAAGAAAAGAAAGTTTTTTTAAAAAGCCTACAGTGAAATAATTGTCTCAGTCTGTGGCTAGAGCTAATTTGGGGAGAATCACATATTTTGATTTCTTTGGGATTTTTTTTTTTAAGGAAACTTTTCAAGCAGTAAATTAAATATTTTTGGATGTACACTGAGATGACTTACTTGCATCGACAGTGAGCAAAGTACGAAGACAAATCTGGGGTCAGCAAGGACACCCTCCAAAAGTCTGACCCCCGTGGAGCGGTGACCACTCTATTTTCTGTGAGCCGTTGCTTGAAGACATTGAGAACTGTGTCTGGTGCACCAGGTCCCTAGCCAAAACATTCCCGCTTTGCCTCATCTGCAGAGAGAGACCTGAGCTGAGTTTTATCTCTGTGTCTTTTTGCAAAGTGCTCCTGCTCTGTTAACAGAGCTATAATTAACTCACAGGACGCCAGGCAGCCGGATTCGGCCAGGCGCCAAGAAATCAGCCCCAATTACTATATTCACATTGTCAGTAATGCCCACTTCACAGCTCCTGCTAATTTGAAATGGCAAGTTCCAACTTTCCATAGTAAAATTACCATTTTTGTACTATTCTATTACATGGTGATATTTGTCCATTATTTTGGCTATGTAAACTGGGTATTATAATGACAATTAGTCATCGAGCATTTTCTAAAATGATTTGCAATCACATCTCTGAAATGGGAAACTCAAGGCTGCCCAAATGGAGTGCGCAGCGCGTTCCCCGGGCACCCCAGATACACGTCAGGACCCGACTTCTCACAGGGGGACGACATGCCTTGGGGTTTCATGATCAGCGTGAACCTATACGGTAAGGGGTAGCCTTCGAATGTTGCGTGTCGTGTAGGTTTCCAGCGTTTGGATTGTCTGATCTCTTTATAATGATGGAGGCGGGCCCCCGCCCCTCTGGCTCCCTGAGAGGCCCGGGGGCTGGCACTGGGTTCACATTGCCGGGTCCCCGCTGCACCGTATGGTCCTAACCCAGCGGTTGTCCTGGGGTCTGACCCGTCCCTAGACGGGGGGTCACGGTGTCTGTTCTCTGCCAGTCGCTGACCTCCAGCAGGTGGTTTCCCGCTGGCACAGTGAGGTTCCCAGTTTTCCAGAGGCTTTTCCCTGGGGAATCAGGCCCGGTGGCCTGATTTGGTTGTACATTTTGCTCTGTTTTCAGCAGAAAATTCAGGAGGCGTGTTCTAGGCCAGTGTGCCACTCAAAGTGTGTCAGAGTGTGGCCCGAGGGCCTCTTACCCAGTCGTTACCCGGCCTGCAGCCCGAGAAGCATAGACATTCAGAGCAGACATTTGAAAACGTTTATAGCATCTTGACATTACAGTGACATCCAAGTGGCATTTTTGTTGTATTTTATAAAAATACCAGCCCAGAGCAGATTGGAAATTTAAAAAGCCCTGGCGTGTCCTTCCCCACAGATTGTGCCAGAGGCATTGGCCATTAATTAACCCCTGATCCCTGATTGGATTTCACAGCAATGATGCATTTCGGACAAGGCAGGGTAAGGTCGCTGAGGAAGGGGCTTCTGAGAGGAGAAGGCAGAGCCCCCAGAGGCACACAGGGGCCCTTGGGGGAGACTGATGACCTTAGTGGCTGGCAGCCTGAAGTGGGGGCCGCTCTGGGGGTGCTGGTGTCTCCAGGACATGGCCCCCAGCACCTCACTGTCCAGAACAGGCTCCCCTCTTGCGCCCCAGACGGTGCCTTTTACCAGCTGGCTTGGCATCTGGACCCGCCTGCCGCCCTGTATTGCCCTCCATGATCTCCAGACCTTGATGGGGAGGGCGGGGGAACAGGGAGCCCCAGATTCCTTCTTAGCCCTCTGCCAGTCACCAGTTCCTGATTTGAGTGCCTGCCCGGTCCCTGAATCTCTTAGGTCCTCTTTATGCCCAGTGCGAAGTGTGGGGGACGGCCACCCCTGCCCAGTCCGCTACCTGTTTGCCTGCCCAGCCAGCTCAGAATGGCGTTTCCTCCTCTCAGTGGTTAAAAGAAAACAAAAGAAGACTCTGATAACGTCAGTTAGGAAATTCAAATGTCAGCGTCCACAAATAAAGTTGTTTTATTTTTTTAATTGCGGTAAACCATACCTCACATAAAATTTGCCACGTTAACCATTTTGAGCGTACAGGTTGGTGGCATTAAGAACATTCATACCGTGGAACCCTCACCACCATCCAGCCTCCCACGCGAAACTCTGCAAATAAAGTTTTATTGGAACACAGCCATGCTCATTTGTTTACCCACTGTCTGCGCCTGCTTTTCTGCTGCCCGGACAGAACTGGGTAGTTGCAACAGAGACACATGGCCTGCAGAGCCCTTTCCAGAAAAAGTGTGCTGACCTCTGCCCTAGTGCCTGTTATCTTGTACCGTCACCATCGCAACCGCCTAACGGGTCTCTCCTTACCAACAGTTACAGTCCTTTCCGATCTGTCTGCCCCCCTAACGTGCAATTCTGTCCATGAACCCCCTCGATTCGACTCCTTTAGGGGCTTCTCACAGTCTGATGGTGCGCTCCTTGGGAGCACCAGTTCCGGAAACCTAACTCAAGCTATTAAAGGCCCTGAAAAGCCCAGCAGAAAAAATCCTGCCGAACATCCATTAATTGATTAATTATCTTCCTAAATTATCTGACTATAAAATTATTATTTTCTTTTTCTAATCCCCCACGAGCCTCCGATATCCGGGGTTAGCAACCTTCACTGTGAGGGGCCGGGCGGTAAAATGCCGTGGGCTCTGCAGGCCGTGTGGTCTCTGTGGCAGCCACTGGTGCCTGTTGTAAAGTAGCCATACATGATACATAAGTGGTGGGCATGTTCCAGTAAAATTTTATTTATTTTTAAATTTTTTTCCATTTTTGAGAGAGAGACAGAGGACAAGCAGGGGAGGGGCAGAGAGAGAAGGAGACACAGAATCTGATGCAGGCTCCAGGCTCCGAGCTGTCAGCACAGAGCCCCACGCAGGCCTCAAACTCACGAACCGCAAGATCATGACCTGAGCTGAAGTCGGACGCTTAACTGACTGAGCCACCCCGGTGCGCCACAACCCCCCCCCCCCCAGTAAAATTTTATATAGAAAAATAAAACAGGCTGTGGGCTAGATAGGCTGTGCCGACCCCTTGTTCCGTAGAACACTGGCTCTCCTGGGGTGGTCCCCAGACCAGCAGCCTCCGCTCACCTGAGTACCGACGTGGGAACTTGGGGGTGGCCCTGCACTGTGTCTAAACCAGCCCCACCTACCAGCTAAGGTGTGAGAGCCCCTTTTGCAGGGACACAGGACACACTTCAGGGAGTGTCTGTTTCAAGAACGAAGGCCAGCATTAGCAGAGACCAGAGGCCCTCCGAGATCTGGGTCCTGACCAGCTTCCTGCCAGCATTTAGCAGACACTGCTTGGGCCGCATCACCCATAGGTTCCTCGGCTTTGCCATCCTGTTCCCAGCCTGTGTGCTTGCACAGGTGACCTTCTGTAGGGACCGGCTCCCCTCTCTGGCCACCACCTGCCTCTTCCCTCATGTCGCTTGTCGCTGTTTATGACTCAGTGCAGGTGTTACCTGTCTCAGAAATCTGTTGGGAGGGGCACCTGGGCGGCTCAGTCGGCTGAGTGTCTGACTTTGGCTCAGGTCATGATCTCATGCTTCATGAGTTCAAGCCCCATGTCAGGCTCTCTGCTCCTGGTGCAGAGCCTGCTCAGATTCCTCTGTCCCCCATTCCTTCTCTCTCAAAAAAAACAACAACCCCAAAACATTAAAAAATGTTTTTTAAAGAAATCTGTTTGGAGGCTCCCAGCCTCCCTGCAACCCCCCACCCCCACCTGTTGTGTTTCTGCCTTTGTGCTTGTGTGGTTGCTGGCGTGGACCCCTCAGGAGGGGCCATTTGACACAGCTCTGTGTGCCCAGCACGTGGGGCACCCTGGAGCTGTTGGCTGAGTGGTTAAATAAATGGGCAAACCCTGAACTTGGGGCATGCTGCCCGTTTCTAGCTGAGCTGCCTGGTCTCTGCATGTTAGGGATGGAGGGTGAGGTCAATGCCTTGGGGGTTCCTGGCTTTCTGTGGTTCTGGAAGGTGCGGTAGGGACTCCCCAGTCATTTCCTCTTTTCCTACCCGCACCCCCCCCCCAACTCACTGATTGATTGATGTTTGGAAATGGTGACTCATCTTGTTAGAGAAGGAAAAGGGAATGCACCCTCCTGGGTCCCCCTCCCTTTCAAGCAAGCGAGAAACAAACACGGCCGGCATCCCACTTGGTGCGGTACGAAACCTCTTTAAATGCATTTCTGGTTTTCATAATTGGTAGCTTCTCGTCGAAGGGTGCTTATTAGGAGAAAAACCTTCCTGGTGTGTTTGTCGGCCTTCTTGTCTGTGAAATCGTAAAGCGAGTTGGTGTGGGAATCGGCCCTCCCGTTTTTAAAGGTGTTTGTGTCAGTTCACATGTCCTTGGTGCTGCGTTGACGCTACTTCTCCTTTAGTAAGAAATGTGAGGTGTGCCCCTGCTGCCTTCAGAGTTTCAAAATGAGTTTGCTAGGAGGGTGAGTAATGATGTGTTCAGCTGGTTTATTAAATGTGAAAGAATAAGATGTTCTAGGTTGACATCATGTACCAAATATAGATAAGGCCTGGATCAGCTGGACTCCCGGCCCGGGGCTCATCCTGGTGCCAAACAGTTGAATCTGGCGACGTCTGTTCTGTCTCATGACCGTGGTGACTGGGGGCGGGCGGGTGGGGGGAGGGGGGGCACCGCCTCGGCTCTCCAGACTTTTCTCCTGGGAACCCCAGAAAGAGGCGTTGGCTCGCTTCTCACGTAATATTGGAGCTGGAGCTCAGCATCGTGCGTCGGCCTTTTATTCTCTGCGTGCTCAGCATGTCTGGAGGGTTTAGGCTCTTGCTTCCAGAAAACTGACCCATGAGGTCACCGTCTTTTCAAATCCTAACTCCAGCAAAGGGCAGTTACCATAATTTTATCATCGCCATCCTTGTTATTCGCTGGGCCTAACGCCTGCCGCCTCGGGCACCTTTATGTGTTACCGGATTTAACGCGCTCAAAGCAGCCTGACCATGCAGGTGCTGTCGCCCCTGGAGAGTGAGGACACTGCCGCCTGGAGGGACTCCAGGACTCACTCTCAGCTCCCCAGCCCTCGGGTTTCCTGGCGCTGGTGCCCAGAGTCTTACCGAGCAAGAAACCCATCTCACATGAGTCCTGGAGCGGGGAAGCTGTTTAAATGCAGGACTGGGGTGGTGCGGAGGGTGGGGGGTGGTGGTGGTGGTGGTGGTGGTGGTAGGGGAGCGGGTGTTCGCCACTTGCCTTCACCATGGGGAGCAGTTTACATTTATTCCATTAATGAACATCTGCAGCCGCCTCAGAGACAGCATACCTGTTTCATAGATGGGGAACTGAGGCGCCTCCCCAGCCCTCTCCCCTGCTGCCCACCTGCACGGCCTGGTGTCCCAGAGACCATGCAGTGGGGTCCCCTCTGGCCAGAGACAGAGAACCGGGTCAGCCTCGGGGGGGGGGGGGTAGGTTGACAGAACAGGCCCCAGGCTTGGACCCTGGGGGTTTGGGGCTGCCCACAGGAAGATGACTGTGCCAGAGCTGAGAGTCACGACTTACCCTCTTCCCTCAAGCATCCATTCCTGCTTAAGCCTTATTTCTAGAACTGAACAGAAAAGCGCAGTGCAGGAGGAGGGGGAGGCCCCACAGACATGTCCGCACCCCTCGCAGAAGGGACAGAGCGCGCGGGCCTGTGCGACGTGAGAATCTAGGGCCCCACGCCCTCGACGGTGCCAGGCTTAGGTCATTTCCATTTCTGTATTAGGAACGGCCTTTTGCATATACTGGCTATATTTGTCACCAGCTAACTTATCGGCATGTGACGCCAGACACTCAGAGTTTGTAACCTGACTCACAAAAGAATAGATAGTTCGTGATTCAGTGGTAAGTGGATCAGTTTAACAAATCAAATGGGGCATGGAATCAGCTTCTTAGGGACAACTTTGTGGGATGACCCTAAGAGGGTGGTCAATTCAGACCTTTCTGAGGACAGTTCCCTTAAAAACGTTGATACTCCGTTGACCCACCAAACCTATTTTTTGAGACTCTGTCCTCAGGGACAGAATTAGAAACGTGGCCCAAGCTTTATGAGCACAGATGTTTGTTACAGTGTTATTTGTAACACTTAAAAGCTGGGAACAGTGTAAGAGGTCGGTAAAGTATGTTAAAATCTATTCATTGAGATGGGCGTAACTGATCCGGTTTTTCCAAAACTATTTAATAGTGTGGAAAATGACCACACTGTGACCCAAAGCAAGAGTTGTAGAAGCTGTATCACCTTAGTTCTAGGAGAGAAAGACATGCAAAAGTATAAGCAGAACATGAACACATGCAGATGCCCATTACATAAACACAAGGCTGGTGCGCATAAGTACGCAGGAGAAAAAGAAAGGAAGAAAATAGTCTTCGCAGGGCTTATTTCTGGATGGTGTGAGATTGTTTGATTTCTAAAAAATTTCTTTGTTAGGCTTTTCTATATTTTTCAAATTTTCTATAGTGAGAACATTATTACTCGTTAATTTGAAAACAGTAAGAAAATGCTCAACTTTGCACCGAGAAAAGAGACTTTTTGGAAGGCTCTGGGATATATGAAGCCATTTACCAGGTCTTTTTAAGTGGGAAACAGGTTAAGGCCAGGATCCTGGCCCGCCGTTTACTTGTTCTCGTCCCCAGGAGAGTCACTGCACCTCTAAACCTCAATGTCCCTGTCTGTAAAATGGGAGACTTCTGGCACCATCGTTTGGAGTTGGTTGGCGTGATTAAGTGGGAGAAGGTGCGTGAGCCCGTGGCTGGAGCCCACGTCCAGAACGCCCACGATGCTCACACGATTGTTGTTGTGGTTGCCGTCCTGGGATGGAGACGGAGTTGTGGGGTGAGCCAGGCTGGAACCAACGGGTGGCACCCTCCCTGAGAGCCAGCTGAGAGGGCCCAGGCTAAACCCCGAGCCAGGCTCAAGGACACTGAGGAGGAGGAAGTATCTAGAGAACTTGGTTCAGTGGGAGGAGTGATCCAAGGGATCTGGGGTGGCATGGGGGTCTTAACCGGGGCACCTGTCCACCGGGGGACTTTTTTCACATCACAGGCAGATAATACCCTTCTTTAAGGAAAAAACAGGCTTTACCACCTTTATCCAGTGTTCACGTCATCTGAGGGGGGGGTGTGTGTGTGTGTGTGTGTGTGTGTGTGTGTGTGTGTGTGTGTGTGTGTGAGAGAGAGAGAGAGAGAGAGAGAGAGAGAGAGAGATGGGAAGGTGTGTGTACACCAGGGGTTTCCGCCTGGCATCACCATTTCTGAGTTGTCTGTCTTTAACTGGTCACCTCGGCGAACTGTTGGATATGCCTTTCCACCCCGTCCTGTTGGAGAAACATCTGGTTCCCTTCTCCCAAGCCCCACGCTTATCCTCTCGCTCCTTCTAGGACCGAGCAGAGGGTGCCCCTGTCCTGCCCCGGGATCTGGGCACGGAGGGGCCGGGCCGTCAGGAGGCCCTTTCTGTTCCTTAGAGCAACGTAAGGAGACTAAGGAAGCCTGAGCAAAGCTCCCTAATTATTTCTGTTGAAACTGATTATATTGAGGGTGGAACGCATTGCCTTTAATTTCGCTGGGTGCGTGTTAGTCTTTTGCCCCCTCACAAGACACATATTCTTTTCTTTCCTGTTTGTTCCTGCTCGATTTTGGGAGGCTGCTGTTTTCATTGCCTAATTAATAGGGACGTGCTCTGTTGAGGATTTTACCCTGTACCTGTTCTCTGTTTGAACATGGTAAACCTGTGGGCCCTTTCAAACGTAGTTGCATGCTTGACTCTTTATAGGGCAATAACCAGATTAATTCTGCAGTGCTTTTCAGAATGCCATTGTTCATTTTAAAAGAATAGGTTGGCTGTTTTAATAAGACGCGAATGTCATCAAGACGCCTTAAATTGGCATGCTTGCTTTATAATAGCATGGTCCCTTGAATTGTAGGGAATGTTTTATGGCTGCCGGGCTGTTCGAGGCGGCCCGGCTCCGTGCTGCCTCTGCCCTCAACCGCGCTTCCTGTGTTTGTCGACCCTGACATTCTTTCCCATTCAAGTTCACGATCTTTGCTGGCTTATGGCGAGGTTCCTTGTGTTTGTCTTGCCCCACTCCAGGTTTCGCTAATGAGATTCTTTTTGTAAAAGGAGAATTGAAAATTAATTGGATGATTAATTGCAAGTTTATTATTTTTCACCCTCGAAAGTCGTAGATGGCCTGGCTTCCGATAAAATGCATAATGAGCCCTTGAAATACATTTTTTATTTTTGTTTTTTAATTTTGTAGAGCACAAGAGAGAGTACAAGCTGGGGAGAGGGGCAGAAGGAGAGAGACAGAGACAGAGACAGACCGAGAACCTGAAGCAGTGCAGAGCCTGACACCAGGCTCAATCCCACAACCCTGGGATCATGACCTGGGCCAAAATCAAGAGTCGGACACTCAATTGACTGAGCCACTCAGGCACCCCTCTTTGTTATTTTTAAGAGCATGATCCTGTGAAGAGAATTCGGTGAGCTGGAAGGTTTTTTTCTGTGCATTTGCTACGACTTTAATTCCGTTGTAGGGCAAACAGCGTGTCGTTAATAACAGAGCATAGTGTATGGAGTCAGAAGATAGTCTCCACCCCGTGTCTGCTAAAGGTCCCTTATTTGTTGGCCATTGTGGAAAAAGGTGAGTTTACCCAAGGCCTTTCTGTGCAATGCAGAAAGTGGAGGATGCAGGGGTGGTTGGATGTAGGGGTGCGGGAGGCGGGGATCAGGGGAGGGAAGAGGACTAGTGAGAGCCTTCCAAGATGCTGCCCGGTAGACAGGCCGGCTCTCTGCATCTTGGTGTTGATGTGGGAGCCCTTGACCCGTCCCACCTCCATGTCCCTTGTCACTTCTGGCAGTGTGACCACGGGACAGTCGAATCCTCGATTTTTCTCTGCCTGTAGACAAAAAAACCCTCCCCTACAGCGTTGCTATGAGGGTTGAACAAACCAAACGCACCCGAAAATGCTTTGTAAGTTCTCATGCTAGCTATAAATATTGCTCATCATTGCCACAGTCACTCTCCTGTTAAAATATCATTGGCCCAAGCCGTTTGGGAAGCCTTGCACACCATAGCCCCACATGGAGATTTGCAGGGCGTGTTATTATCTGTTTGTTCACGACGTCACAATATTGATTAGTGTTCACACAACTAAAGCAGTATGTTTAAAAAGGAACCATGAGCAGCCATTCTTTGACGTGTTCTATAGTCATCAGAAATTATGTTTGCAGAGAGAGAGTTTGTAGTGTCTGGGCAGGCTTCAGCAAAACGAGCAGCTTAGGAAGTCTATATAGCAGATTATTACAATTATAAAAGCACACAGGGAAGGTGTGCTGTGCTATGCCAGGATGGCGAGTGAGTGCCTTGCTGGAGGGGCTTAGAGCAATTTTTCTTCTTCTCCTTTTTTTTTTTTAAATGTTTGTTTATTTTTGAGAGAGAGACAGAGAGAGTGTGAGCAGGGAAGGGGCAGAGAAAGAGAGAGACAAAGAATCCAAAGCAGGCTCTGTGCTGACAGCAGAGAGCCCGACGTGGGGCTCGAACCCACAACCTGTGAGATCATGACATGAGCCGAAGTCGGACTCTCAACTGTCTGAGCCACCCAGGTACTCCAAGTTTTTCTTCTTTATTATATTTTTCTATGCTTTAAGCATATATGACCACAGTGTATATTACTTCTGTAGTCAGGAAATAAATAAACAACAGCAGCCCCGTGCTCTCCGCCCCCCAACAGCACACGGCTGCAAAATAGAAGTCTGAAGAACTGAAAGAACACACGTTGGTCTTGTCTTGTTCATATTTTCCTGTATTCGTCTTGCCTGAAAAATCCCCCATTTCCATCTGGCAGTAAAAACTTAAACATGACCGCACAAAAACTGCGGGAACAAAACCAAAGTGTCCCTGAGCAGAGTCTCATTTTGCTCTGCTCTTTTGGGATTCCTGTTTACGTTTTTTGATCATGAAATTTGATCTCGATTTCAGCCAGCGTTTACTGCGTATTAATCTACCATTTGCGTATAGTGGATGTTTTCAGCAGCCTGCAGAGAGCGAAGATGATAAACTGTCGTTTATCTTCCCTGTTGTCCTCGTGTGCCATGGACTCCGGTTTGCGGCACGTGTAAATGAGTGTTTTCACGTGTGCCCCGTCATGCCTGAAAGGAGAGCACTGGCATGCCTGATATTCCTTTCCAGGGGGAGTGGATTTCTCCAGGAGGTTCAGAATTCTTGGCTTCTCCCGTCCGTTATCAGGACCAGTCCTCTTACCGTACTTCCCAGTCTCCTTTCTGATTTGGCTGTAATCAGTGCCTCTCCCCTGTGTCTGCACTCTCCCCATGCACCCCTTCTAGGACTCTTGCCCCTGCCTTGGCTGCGGTCGCCTGTGTCTTCTGGTGTCTCTGCCGACACTTGCTCTGCCGCCACTTGCCAGCATCCCCTTCTCTCACCCCCGTGTGGGGGCCAGTCTTCATTTTAGCTGATATTTTGCTTCTAATCGGGAGGAGGAAGAATCATGTTGGTGAATTGTTCTTCTGTCCGAGCGTTTACTCACCTGCTCAGTGCCTGTCTGGGATGGGGCTCCCGTGCTGGGAGCTGGTGTGGACACAGTGAACGAGACAGACCCAGATCCTGCCCCCTGTGCTGGACTCAGTAATGCATCCCTGGGGCTGGGGATTGACTTTCATTCCTCCTTTCTGTCTCTCTCTTTTGAGAGGGTATCGTTACTGGTTCGTGGGCTGGAACTCAGGAGTGGTGGGCGTTTCATGGAAGAAAGGGGAAGCAAAGGGTCAGGGATGGAGCAGAAGACCTGTGTCTGGTCCCGCTTGAGTCCCTAACTTGCCGAATCCCTACGCAGTCCTTCACTCAGTGCCTTGTCCGTTTCCCTAAATGCCCAGGAAGCAGTGTGTGGCCGTGGCCGTGGTTAAAGAGGGCATAGTGGGGAGTCGGTCCCCCTGGCTGTGGATTCTGGCCCTAGCATGTCCTTTAGGCAGCCACTTTCCCCCTCTGTGAAGACCTGGCCTCACTGGCTTGTTAGGAGAAATAACCAAGGTGAAATATATAAGTGAAATCCTCAGACCAGGACCTGGCCTGTGCTACATGGCTCGTGTGTGCACGCGCGTGTGTGTGTATGTGTGTTCACTTGCTGTTGTTATCGCTGCCATTGTTGCTATTGGCTCAGGATGTGGAATGGTGTGCAGGACACATACAGCTTCTGAGAAGCCCAAGAGAGAAAGCTCGCTTTGTTTAGAGTTTCCCATTCTCTTTTGTCCTCCTCCTTCTCTCATCAGGAGTTCTGGAAGCCACAGCTCCCAGTGACACGCGTTGGAAATCCTGTTTTAAGTGGTTTTGCTGGTTTTGCACCGATTCCACACCCAGCGAGCACACCTCAGTGCCTTCAGACTGTCCCCAAGCAGTGCAGTGTTGTGTCCTGTCGGGGTTGGGACGGGCCGCAGAGTCCGCCAGCCTGCTCTGTCTGGTCACAGGCCCCACATGGAGGACAGTTTCAGTTGGCCCAGAGCAGAGGACATCTCCTTCCTACAGGCCTGCTAATGAAATAGAAGAGAGTGCAAAGCGAGCTTCTTATCTCCACCAAATCACAGGGGCCAAATCACCAAATCAACAATTCCAAGGAGCAGAGGGGGTGGGAGCCTTTCCCTTCTCAAAGTGTTTGTGTGCTTTACTGGTGTCGATGTGTTTGTGTCGAGTTTGAGCACGTGCACGTGTGTTTAATGGTAGGCGTGTGCACGCACACGTGGTTTAATGGTGATTGTGGATTCTGGCAGAGCCCTGGCCGCCTTTGCCCCTCGCGCCTTTCATTCTGTGTCAAACCTGACTGACATCGATGAGCCTTTTCCTAGACAAACAGAAGGGTCATTCCTGCAATTTTACCGCTGCACACAGTCAACAACGGCAGGTCAGTGCTCCAGGAATTTTACCTCCCTCAAGTAGTGGGTTAGGGCCGCATTGCCGACTCAGCTTTGTAGATCTCACCGAAAAGTGTCCCAAGGAGCAAGGCCGTGATACTCACCAGACCTGTGGAGTAGCCTGAGCTCATCAGGTTGGTTCCAGGCTCAGGAAGATGGGCGCCGGAGTGGTGTCCGCAGTGACTACACAGGGGGCCCTGATGAGCTATCAGTTATAAATGGATTCCACACAGAACAC
The DNA here is from genome assembly GCF_006229205.1 of Suricata suricatta. NCBI lineage: Eukaryota > Metazoa > Chordata > Mammalia > Carnivora > Herpestidae > Suricata > Suricata suricatta. The sequence continues at coordinate 30,091,448 of NC_043707.1, read as the reverse complement.
AACTTCAGTGCATCACTGATGTGACCTATCTAAAGCAGATCCTTTGGGACATAATACAAATTAGACATTTAATCATGTTGCAAGCCGTCTCAGAGTTCTGAAGTGTTAGCGGTCTCACATCTCTGGGAAGAAGATACCTCTTCATTCTTTACAAATCAGAATCATCCTTTTCAAAAGCATCCTCCCGAGGCCGTGAACGAGGACCTGTCTGTGACCGTCACCATGAGAGTTCAGGGAGGAAGCGTGTGCAACAGCTGGTTTTATTGGGACGTTCTGGGCATCCAGGAGTGCACAGACCAGCCCCCTGTGAACGCGTAGTGCCGCGCTGTCTTGACATGAGGAACCAGCTCGCTTGGGTGTGCACTCGGCTTCCACACTTTCACTGCTCTGTGACTTGGACACATTGCTGTGCCTCGACATCCCCATCTGAAAAGGGGAGGGACTGGGACGCTGTCGGGAGCATTTCGTGAGTTAATGCAGGTAAAGCATTTAGAACAGAGGCTGGCACGGAGTAAGGGCAAGTAAACCTTGGTTACTAACGTGGTAGAGGCTGGTCATGGCATCCACGTAATCCCCGGCGACCAGAGGCCGCCCTGAGGATGTGCCTGGAAGACGGGCCACCTGCCCCTGAGGGTTATGGAGAAGCCAGAAACCCAGGAAGCACCTCTGTTTTCAGAGCCACACAGGCTTGTTCTTGTGGACACGCACAGTTGTCTATGCTGGACACCAGGTGCTCTGGGTCCAGAGCCAGTCCCCGCTTTGGGGGCCACAGTGCTGGGCAGGGGCGGAATTGTTTTAGAGAATATCGTATATTCAAGGGGGCTTAGTTGGTTAAGCATCTGACTTTTGATTTCGGCTCAGAGGGTCATGATCTCAGGGTTCATGAGTTCGAGCCCCAAGTTGGGCTCTCTGCTGGCAGCACAGAGCGTGCTTGGGATTCTCTCTCTTCTGTCTCTGCCACTCCTCTGCTCATACGCAAGTGCACACACTCTCTTCCAAGATAAATAAGCTTAAAGAAAAAGAAACATATATAGTATATACAAATATTCTATTATGATGTAATGAGTGGCAGAATAGTATTAAAACCCCGAAATGAGGGACTAATTCCAGTTGGAGGACCTGAGGATGGTCTGGGGAGATCAGCAGAAATCTCTTCGCAGGTGGACAAGACCACAGACCGTTTCTTGAGCAGCTCCTCTGTGCTGGCCTCACGCCAGGATGTCCCCACCCATCCAAGAGGGACCTAAGAAGCCCATCCCAGCACCGATACTCAGCCCCACAACTTGGGTCCCAGCTGCCTTCGGAAAGGGACCGTTTGAATCCTTTTCCATTTAACACATTTGCGACTTAGCTAAGTGTCTTTTTCAAAGCCTAATAAAGCCTTAACGGCTTCTGAAACACCACAGTGGACCTGATAGTAGTTGACAATTTGGATTCCGTCTCCAGTGGGAAAGATTCAAAACTGCGGGTTTCAGAAGCTTTTAAAAGCTTCTTGTTTGTGTAATGTTCATTGAGCACAATTCTTTTGCAAATAATGGTCTGCAAATGCTTTAAAGAAATAAACTCCACTTGCTTAGCTGGGGCATGTATCTGTCGATGGTAAAACCACAAGCACACATTCTATTAGCTGAATTGTGTAATTAAACCACATCCTCGAAATGATCCACTCCATATGAAGGGCCAATATGTGCAGCACGCTTTCTGAAAAGATTTGTAAAGGGTCCCCAGAAACAAATAATCAGAATTTATCCTAGACAAGTCATTTCCTCTCTCTGGACCTATTTCCTCATCTGTAAAATGAGGTGGCGGGGCTGGGACTCCCGCAAAACCCTTGGGGGAATGCAGTTCGAAGATTCGTCTGTTACTTGGGTTAACTGTACAGACGGTCCTGACTTAACGACGGTTTGACTTCGGGTCTTTTGACTTTGCGAGCGTGATAACGCATTCAGTAGAGACCAGACTTCGAATTTTGATTTTCGATCTTTTCTTCTCGTGATGTTGGCCAGCAACCGTCCCCGCCCCCAGCAGCCAGTGAGGCACTGACGGCCCTCCTGTGCCCGGGCAGCAATTCTCTTTCTCGTGTTCTGTGCAACATCCAGTACATTCCATGAGACAGTCGACACTTCATGGTCCAGTAGACTTTGTGTGAGATGTTCTCTGCCCACCTGCCGGCTAATGTAGGTGCTCTGAGCACGGTTGAGGTGGGCGCGGGTGCTTGGTAGGTTAAGTGTGTTAAATATGTTGTCCACTTAGGATATCTTCAACTTACGATTTTACCAGAACATAAACTCATGGTTGAAGATTTGTAATGCCGTGGGGTTTTAGTCACACCGCCCCCCCATCTTCACATAAAAATGAAATGATGGGGGTTTCCCATATCAAATGACTATTCAAATATGAGAATCATTTGGAACTCCTGGTCACACGTGGGTGGTGAGGGCACAGGAAGGGCATTTAGAATCTTTCGGCTCTTTCCCAGATGTCCCTACTGTCCGAACGGGGGGCAGAGATCAGGAGGCTGACCCCCCGCTCTGCAGCTCATCGGCTGTGTGGCCTTGGTCCCCTCTCGTCCCACTTCCGTCCTCGGTCAAGAGGGCCAGCCAGACACCTAATGGGCTGGGGGTGAGGCTTCACAGCGCCAGCACCTGGTGTCATGGTGAGAACCCGGCAGCTGGCGGCCCTCGTTCCCCTGAGGAAGGTACACCACGTGGACTGAGTAAAATCCGGGTCTCCCTGCGCCTTAGAGACAGAAAGCTGGAGTCAGACGAGGGAGCTGGAGTTGTGTTAGAAATCAGAGTGACCAGCCCCTGCTTTCCCAAATTTCACCTCCATTTTTACACAAATGGAATCCTTACAGTAAAGCAAAATCTAACGCCAGGTTGGTCCTGGATTCTCAGCCTAATTTCCTGCATTTTCAGCACGAGGGTTTATAGAATCATCTGCTTTCAGTGGTTGAAAGGAACTTAAGAAGTACCAGCTATTTCAAAGTTGCGAAGCAGAGACTAAAATAGTTGGAAGCTGAATTTTAAGCCTCTTTTGGCCGGATCAAAGAAACCCAAACTTCTAAAAATACCAAATTAGCTTTTTAAGCATAGTTTCTATCTTTAGTTGGAAAATGTGTGCAGTGTACACTCCTGGAGCCTACTTAAAAATGTATCCATTGAAATGAGCATTTACCTTGAAAAATGAGGCGTTTGGCCTGGGCTCATAATGAAGTTGCTTTCTCTGCCCTTGACCTCCCTGCTCCCCGAGTCAGGATTCCACAGACAGACGGGTCCTCTTGCCTTTGCCTTTGTTGGCTCTTCCCTGTCCTCTCACTGGAGTTGGTCGTGGGATCAGTTATGCTTCTGAAAACCTCGATGAGCAGACGTGGGAAAGAACTTTCGTTTTCCGTGCCATAAATTTAAATGGATGTCCCTGCTGGGGCATAATCTGAAACATTTGTATTTGGGTTTCAGATGTGCTACATGATGCTCTTAGCAGCGGATTGGCCTTTGTCATTGCGGTGCTTGTTCAAATTCAAGTTCCTCTTTATTTTCCTACCAACCTGGACTGACCATTGCAGAAGATGGGCCAGAATCCTGTCGAGTGATGGGGGCCAGGGAGCCTGGGATAGAAAACGTGGGGCAGAGCATTCACAAGAAGTGGACTTGACTTTCAGCACTTCTGTTACAGATGCTTTGGAGACTCAGCCTCTTGCTGGCCTAGTTGGCTGTGGCCATGGGGCCTGACCTGTGGTCACTGAGGGAAACACTTGCTCCGATACACCCAGATGGGGGTACAGGACTATCTGTTGGGGGCCATGCCTCCAGGATCATGGAGCCTGATCTCTAAGGAAGGGACATGGTCTCCCCAGGCCTCTGCTGAACATCTAGAACCTTCATATTCCCAGTCCAGACTGATTCTTGGGTCAGCCGATCTTCTGGGGCTGTCTGGGGACTTGGGGGTAAGATCTCTGCCAGTTTTGCCTTGTTTAGAGGAGAGAGGAACAGGGAAGAGGGGCCGCGAAAAAAAACCCCAGAGTTTTCTGCAGCACCTGCTTTGTGCCAGGCACCGAGCTGAGCACATGCATGCATGTCAGCCAATTAAATCCTCACAACAACCGTGAAAAGACACCTTCCCCGTTTTGTATGTAAGGAGAAACTGAGGCCCAGAGAGGGCCCTGGCCTCCCAAGGTGGTGGTGCTGGTAGGCAGTAGAGCTCATACTGAGCCCTGGCTCATCTGGCCCTAAAACCATGCTTTTGCCACTATACCATTCCCGTGCTGGTTGTGTTCTGTCCACTTTCAAAAAGATTTCAGAGAGAAGAAACAAGGCAGCGAGGCTGGGAGCAAGTGGGGACGGAAGAAGAGACCAAGAGAGGGGAATACAGTGACCGGACCTGAAGTTGGGTAACCATCCAGTCATGTTTCCAGGCCTTGTTTGCTTCCTCGTGATGAGAAGCAGTCTGTGCTTAATTGTGAGCTTCCTAGCATCCAGTGCAAAGAGAGCAACCAGATGAGTCACATGACTCCTACTATCCATGAGCCCAAGACAAAGGATTTGTGTAGGAAAAGCACAGCTCCTCCGGTAGTGGTAAAAATTTCTCCCTGGATCCTCATAAAGGATGTTGCTTCTAAAATGTTATTGCTGCTTATTGTTTCTGCCCACCAAGTGCCAGTGGCCTGTATCTTGTAGGTTAATGGAAGTAGCATTACGTGTAGCTGAAGACGTGAAAGAGAATCACAGGCCCATCGTGTGGAGTGTGACCTGTTTCCCAAGGCAGAGGAACTTCTGTCTGGATCTGTGAGGTGTGGGAGACACGTTTTGATTTCAGATGCAGGGCAAATGTGGCATATTAGATACTGATCATTAGAAGCAGAGAGCTCTCCCTGTCTCTCAGTTCTCGCGCCTTAGGTACGGAATGTTTTGGGACAGGGAGGTTTATAAGAATTTTCTTGGCTATGCATGACAGCATCGGAAGCTGTCTGGGTTAAAGATCGGGGTGGGGGGGCTTGTCTCATGGAGCGCACACTGCAAGCAGCCTGGAAGAGGGCTGAGTCCTGTGGAACCGGCCCCCAGGAGTCCTCCGACCCTAGGCGTACCTGCACATTCTGGCTGTCCCTAGACCCGGGCTCTGCCCGCAACGTGTCTGTGCTGTGTTCCCGTGGCGGCACGATGCCCTCGGCACATCCTGTGTATTTGTTACCTTGGGTTCAGCTGCCGAGAGGGGTAGAGGCCCCTTGCCCAGCGCAGACCAGTGTGCCATGGCTGGTGGGGATGTCATCGGGTGCTGGCACAGGAGGGAAGAGAGGGTCTTGGGGTCACAGGCCCTTCCCCCCTCACCCACGTGCTGTCTACAGAGGCCCCAGTGGGTGTCCGGGAGCCCGTTCCTTTGCTACGTGCAGAGATGCGGTCTCATGCCTTTAAGGAGTCCTGCCTTGCTGTCCCCACTGACCCAGAGTTCTCATCAGTGACTGGATGGTGACAAGTTTGGGATCTTATGACTGACCGATCTAACCAGCCACCACCTTTTTTTATTTGATTCTAAAACTGATAGTGGGGTGTTTGAGGATTGCCTTTTGGGCAGCTGGAGTCTGTGCTTATGTGGCCTGGAGTGCATTTCAGGAGGGAAGGAGAAAGGTGCCCCCCCCCCCGCCCCCATCCTTGTCCAGGTGCTCAGACCCATTGGAGCGCTTCCAGGTGCCCGCACAGCTGGGCCTGCTCCCTCCAGTGGAAGCTGGGTGCCTCCGGATTTCCTGTGTGGCCTCAAGTCACCTCGTGACTTCCCTGCTCCATGCCCACAGCCCTCTGGTAACATTGGCCCCCACCCCATGGCTCTGTGGCCTGGGCAGGACGCATCTCCTGCTCTTGGCCCAGCCCCCGGAGGGCACTCATTTCATAGAAGAGGCTGGCATCAGCCCCACTCCATCAAGCCGGGGCCAGGATATGGGGGCCGCACAGAACACGTCCCTACCTTTCACTTTGACTGTTGAATTAGGTTTGGTAAACCCACCTACCGGAGAATGCTCACTTCATTAAGTGTACGCCCCCTCAGTGTCGCCAAACGGAACATGTCCTTGTCCTCAACACCCGGAGCAGGAGCATTACCAGCACCCTCAGAAGCCTGTGGGACTGGGGAAAGTTTTACAGGAAGGAGGAAAGCAAAACAGTCTTCAAGGACTTGCTCTTATGGGACAGGCTCTTACCTACTTTTCACCTGGCCCCAAACCCTCATTTTGAAGGTTAGGAATCCGACCCGGAAGGGATCAGAGACTTGACCAGAGGCTGGGGCCACAGAACCAGCTTCTCCTAAAATCTCAGTTCAGTGCTCTTTCCCGTAAACCACACTGGTCAGCTTTTTTACTCTCTCTTCATCTTGTACAGATTGTTAGGAGATGAAATGCCATATTAATATTTTCAAAAGTTCTCAAGAAATTTGAAGTGTTGTATAATGATTAAGATAGAAACTAGGAAACGAGAGCTTTTAATCCCAGCTTACAGGAAATTCTAACTAGTAGGAAATCTAATTCAGGCCGTCCTGGGAAACATCACACGCTCTGAGATGAAAGTCAGCTAAATTGGGATCTAATTCTATAATCTAAATATAGACGTAGATCTATTACAGGTTGGCCTTTTCAGCTCGGGAGAGGATCCTTCACTTTAAAAAGTGCCTTTTGTGTGGGAGAGAAGAGCTGCCGGCCGCGGGGACAGCTCAGAGGGGCAAGGAGGGGCTTTTGCTGTTTTATTCCTTAGTCTTTCTGAAGTCGTGGAATAAGGCGCATTTGTACGTTACATGTGTGATACACACACGGAAAGGACAGGAGGAAAGACTGAGTGTCTTCACGTCCTTGGGTTCAGCCACCAAGAGGGAGAGTTTGGGGTGTGGACAGGAGAGGTTTTCAAGTGGTGATTGCCTTTCCTGCCGTGGTGACCGTGGCGGACGAAGGTGGGCAGCGGCTGCCCCCCATCCACGGGACACGGAGACCCTCCTGAAGTTGACTAGCTGTCGGCCTTTCTGTGGCGGGGGCTCTTTTATTTAAAAAAAATGCTCTATTACAACAATGAAACCACTTACAGATATGCCCAACCTAAGGAAGAGGTAAAGTCCCCTCTCTCTGTCCCACATTTCCGAGGTCACCACTATTTTATTTCAATGGTTGTGTCCTCCGTCCGAACATAGCAACTGGGATCTCCTTTTCCGTCCACCGGGGCTGCTCAGGAACCAGGAGGGGCGTGCTGCGTGCAGTGGGTGACACACAAATGTCCGTGGAACAAGTCCCTGCTGCGGCGGGCGTCTGCGCACATGAACCCCTGACCCTTGGTACAGGGACTACATGAGGATGATTTTCTTGGGCGTGAAATCGCTGGGCCATCAGATACGTACTTGTTCTCCTTTTGCTGGTCCTGTCGGTCATCAGAATGGTGTCCCTTCAGTTGTCACTCCTCACCAGGTCCCAGAAAAGACAGCGGGACTGTCCTTTTCCTCACACCCTCACCAGTACTGGCTGGATGCCTGCTGTTACATCTTTCACTAGTAAAAAAAAATACACTGCTTCAAGTTCACGTTTCGTCAGTCAGCAGCGAGGTTGGCTGTCCTTTGGCGTGTCTGTCAGCCCGTGGCGTCTCGTGGAAACTGCCTTTTGACATTCGTTGACCGTTTTTCTCTCGAGTTGCCTGCTCTGTCTTGGCTCTTACTGGCTTTCAGAGAGTTTGTATTTAATTCTCCGTCTCTTACATATTGCAGACATTTCCCCCCAATCTATCATTTGCCTTGTAAATATAAACATTTTTTTTATTATATTCTCTTTCAGCAATGGAAGAGTTCTGGGTTTTCATTAGGTTTAAAAAAAAATCTGACAGCAGTTTTGTATGTATGATATGCAGCGCAGAGCTCTGTGGGGTTTTTTCCCCCAAGTTCAAGAGCGAATTTTCCCAGTGCAGTATTCTTTTAAATACTCTGAATCAAAGAGAAGAAAGGTTGGTCTTTTGTGAGCCAAAAATATGCAGAGCAATTTTAATTTAAAAACCCAGACGGGAGCAGGAGTTTGAAATGAATTTCCCCTAAAAGCCAAAACTTGTAGAAACGGTAGCCCGAGGGTTTTCCACAGAGCTGCGCGGTGAGCGATCCTGCCGTCAGCCCGGCCTCTTCTTTCCCTCACTCTTCCCCAGCAGCCGTGAAAGGAGCCGATGACGGGCGTGAGGGCGGCGGCGCGATCACGCTGACGCGCTCCACACTCAGTCCGTCTGCCGCACCTCATTACCGGGGCGTGTACACGTCCTGCGTGCCGCTTTGTACACCTGTCCCGCACACCGCACTGGAGAGGAAACAGAAGTCACGGTCAGTCACATTACAGAGAATTGTTTAAATTAGCCTCGGTTCCCTTGAGTGGATACTGAAACTAGAACCTGAACACACTTTTCCTTTCTTGCTTTTCGCTTCCCCTTAACCCACGCAGCTCAGACCTTACAGCCACCTTCCCTGGGGCCGTGGGGTTCCCCCTCGAGGGCTGTCTCGACCAGCGATCAGCGCCAGCCCAGCACCTGCCCCAGGCCGTGCCCCACGCTCCCCCCGCCCCGGAGTCCCCAGCGCGCACACCCCGGGCTCAGGTCCTCATCCTGTGAGTGGCACACATTGTTTCACGTATTGTTTCTCCTTTTCCTGCCTGTCGATGCAGGCACACTGGAATGTTGGGCCCAGGAGAACAAAGGGACCCTTTTTTGGTGATTGCATGGCTGTTGCTCCAGCCCCCAGCCTGGAGCCTGGGATGTACTAGGTGCTCAGTAAATAACAGCTGACTTCGCTGCCTGGATCTTCTTGCGGGGGGCGGGGGGGAATAATGGCTGATGATGACAAGCTACGGAGGGGCTCCCTGCCCTTTCCTGTAAAGCCGGGAGCGTCCGTTTAATTGGTGAGGAACCTAAGTCCTGGACAAGCTGCACAGGTGTGAGCTCTCAGAGGGGGGCACTTTGACTACTCAGAAAATGTTCCAGGCCACGAGTGGAGAGACCCCGGCGTGCCCTAGCGTGTGAGGCTGGAGAATTGGGTTCTGGGCTGGAGGAGCAGGCCCCTCTGGGGCAGGCTGGTGTCCAGGGCCCCCAGAGAGAAGAGGGGCTTGATGGGGAGACCCCTGGGGCACTCCGCTCCCCCTGAGCGGGTCATCACCCACACAGGCGGAATTTGGCAGCCCTTAAAAGTTTGAATGTTTGGCAGAAGCCCGAGTGAATGCAGTAGCATGAGAAATTGATGTTATTGGATTTTGAATTGCAGTCAGATAAGCCTTAAAATTAATTATCAGTGTACTGTTATAAATCAAGCGTTGGGTTAAAAGGATCACGTCTAGGGCCCTGCCCGTATAATAGTAACTCAGAAACAGCCCCAGAGAAAAGATACCTCAGGATTGGCTCCCAGGGGTCCTGTGTTGGGGCAGGATCGTCCCCCGCCCCAGGGCCCCAGTTTCTGATGTCCCCACTCACTGTGTTCATTCAGCAACTGTGCTTTGAGGCCTCTGTGGATGCCAGGCTCTGTGCAGGGTGCAGGGACGCATGGCTGAATGGAGGGAGGGCTCCGGGCCGAGGGTAGCGTGCATAACATCGCAGTAAAAAGAGGGTTTCCATCTTTTTGCTGCTCAAGAAAAAGACCTTACGGAGTAGGCACTTGTATATTAGCAGCTCAGGCCAGTTCTCTGCCCGGCCCTGGAGCAGAAAACGACAGCGCGGAGGAAGTGGTAGACTGGTCCTCAAGCAGGCCTTCGAGTCTGGCTTCTCCCCTCTTCTGACCCAAGGCAGCTGCTGTGACACTGACGGCCTTCCTGTGCCCTCCGTCAGCTGATTGCTCTGTATATCCCCCAGCCAGCCAGTCCTCCGGGTCACTGCGATCTGGGACGTCTGGAAGCCGTGGCTCCGGTGTCTTGCAAGGCTTTCCGCCCCCCTAGATGAGCGCATAGGCCTTTCGCTCTTCTCTCTGAATCCAGCCTTTGGATACAGTTTTCTAGGTACTTAACGCCAGAGTTTTTGTTTTCTGATTTCTAGCCACCAAGTTATCTGTGGTGTCTTGGAATTTGGAAAATTAACGCCTAGGGGCTGCTACAGACACCTGTCGCTTGTCCCAGGAAGCTGAGCTGGGGTGGGTCTGTGGCCCCAACACTCCCCTGCTCCTTTTCCAGAATCCTGACCCAGCCCCACCCCCTTTACTCGGCTCTGTTTTCTCCGCTGCATTTAACAGTCTCCTGACACATCATCTTCTCTGTTCGACACTTATCTTTCCCCTTTAGGATGTAAGTTCCACGAATACAAAAACTTGTTTCGATTCTGTACCCACCACAGTGGCAGGCCCTGAAATCTTGGTGTGACAAGTGATGAATGTCCACTCGGCACAGACAGCAAGTCCGGCGTGAGCTCCACAGAACCTCCAGTTGCTTTAGTGGCTGAATTGGGGGGGAGGCGTTCTCCGTCACTCTCTTTGACAGATGCACGTTTATTGAAATTACATCTAGAAGGTTCCGAGTGGCATTTAAGTCGTGGGTGCAGATATCAGGAACTCTGAAGTCTCGAGTCTCGACTCTAAGCAAATCAGGAATGTTTTGCCTGGTCACACATGCAGGAGGGAAGGTCGGCTGTGGTTTCCTGTATTCACCAGAATGACCTGAAATCAGAAAGTAACAAACGAAAGAAAGAAAACCAAACCCCGGGAGGTTATGCAAGTGGATCCTTGCAGGTATCTTCTTGCCTGCTGACACCTGGATTTTCCCTGGATGCCCGCATTTCAGGCTGAAAGGTATGACTCAGCTATGGCCAATAAGGCACCAATAAAAAGGAGTTTGCCCTCAGAGATTTCTCTTCTTCCAGAGTTGGGAGTGTCGGCGGCATCCACGGGAAGCAGGAGGAAGCAAGCTCTTCTCTGGGCCCCTGGGTGGAGAGGCCGCTGCTGGCTTCCCCTTCCTCCCCGTCAGCAGCACCGCGGACACCACGGTCCCCAGAGTGCTCCCACCACCTAGACAGTGCGGGACGGGAGCAGCCCGGAGAGAGAAGTGATGCGACCTCTTGAGTTTCCTCATCTGCAAAACAGGGGCGTTGTTAAATTCCCTCCCAGGGCGGTCCACGCACAAAGGTATGTGCTCCACCCAAGGAACGCGCTTCCTTATTCATTAGTCGATTCATTCCTCCAGCCAGGAAGGAATATTATACAGCCACGAAATCCCCGAATCGGGAACGTCGTTAAGGGACATGGGGATGTTTATGTTCGCGCACTAGCGAGGCAGGGCTGCCGTGCTGGCGGGAGGTCAAAGGCCGTGCGACCCAGAGAATATGGCTCTGCTAAGGACGCAGGGTGGATTGTAGGTGTTCGGGATAGAAACTCTTTCAAAGTCATTACTCTGAGGGGGACAGCCCCTGTTTTAGAAAGTAAACCTCAAAAAAGAAACAGCAAGCACATGGGCAGCCTCCTCCCCCAGGAGCCTGCCCCTGCCCATCATCTGCTGTCCCTCCCTCTGTGCCCCTGATGCCCGTTGTTCACACTCAGCAGTTACTTACGAGTCATCTCGGTCAGTAGACTGTAAGGTGTTGGGTGTGGGCCCCGCGTCTAAATGTATCTTGGTTTCTTCGTCGGCTAACACATAGGTGTACCTCCCTGGAATAGGATGAGTGGACGACGCACCCTTCAAGCCCGTTTCCTAATCCACGCACGGTACCCACCCTGCAGGATGCTCGTGTGACCACGGCATCTGCAGATCTCAATATGGGTCCCAGTGCCCAAAGGGCGCTCACTTAAATATTCTCTTCCCTCTTTTGTGGCTTTCATTTTCTAATGCTCAGATTGTCCTCTTGAAAAAATAGCTTGTGGGGCACCCGGGTGACTCCACTGGTTGAGGTTGTGACTTTGGCTCAGGTCGTGATCTTGAGGTTTATGAGTTCGAGCCCCACTTTGGGCTCGCTGCTGTCAGCACAGAGCCCCCTTCGGATCCTCTGTCCCCATTCTCTCTGCCCCTCACCGGCTCATATTCTCTCGCTCTCGCTCTCTCGCTCTCGCTCTTGCTCTCAAAAAGAAACATTAAAAAAAAATGCTTCCGAGAACAACCTGCCCTCCACCCTATCAGACTATTTTTACTTAACCGTTTTTGTGAGTGTCCTGTTCACAACCCCCTTCCCCGAGCTGCACTTTCATACGGCGCCCCCACATGGTGTGGGCCCAGCAGCAGGAGGCGGCCCCCGCCTGGGAAAGCTACACGTCAGTGAAAAATGCTGGGGGCGCTTGGCATCCACAGAACCTGGTCATAAACCCGGTGCGTTTTCCGTGCAGAATGAGCACTGTTAAAAATAAAATGTGCGTGCAAGAAGAAATACATTTGAATACGAGGGCACTGCAAACAGTTTCGCAAGGTATTAAGATCACATTAATCTTAATTTTATTATATATTAAAGTTTCTAACTTTTCAAATAATGCCGTTTTCGTTGTTTTAAACCGTCTGAGAATTATAGAGCTATTTGGTGTGGCTGGCAGGCAAGGACTCCTGCCATTTATTGGGGCCCTGGTTTTATTTAATAGCCAGATGAATGGAACAGTTAATAAAAGAAATATTGCTTTATTCCCTGACATTTATGTCCTTGGTTTCCAATAAAGAATTGAAATTATGAATAGTTGATGGTTTAAATTGATGTTTTATGTTGAACGCTAGCTATAATTTGCCCTCTGAGGATTGTAATACCGAGAAACAGATGGTTTTTCACAGTAACAAATTGCTATGTGTATACAGTCTATAGTCTTGGCTCTCAGATACTTTCACCTTCGGTTCAGAGCCGCCCCGCCGCTGGCAGGCCGGTAGGGGGGCGGGGGGGACGTGGCGTTGCTGGGAAGGGCTTCCCGCGCCGGGGGAGACGCAGCCAGGCCCCTGGGGCCTCAGTGATGGGTGGACGGGAACACGGGAAGTGCTGGGCCCCAGACGCAGCCGGTGCCCGCAGTGTGGGTGCAGCCTGGGGGCCGGGGCTCAGAGGAGCGGCCTTCGGAAGCCGCTGCTCCAAGGTCACAGTGGCGGCTTGGAGGCGGCGCCCACAGCACTCCCATGCATGGCATTCGGATGCCATAGGCACCGCCAGCCTCACGGTCCTTCTGGAATAAGCAGCGAAGTGCAGGGGAGGTGAGGCGCTGCATTTTGCAGTGCAGAGATTGGGAGCTTGGGTCTGGAGCCAAGTGACCCAAGTCCCTGGCCTGACTGCCACTGGCCGGCCCGGCGACATGGGGGAAGTTCCCTGATCTCCCTCCCCTTGTCTGTAAAATGTGAATGACAGCAGGAGCCACCTCCCCGGTACGGGGGTAGAATGAGATGGTCCCATAAAAGAACATGAGGCACAGTGCAGGGGACAAAGTCCGGTGCCTGGTAAATAATGGAGGTGCCGCCGAGTCGGGAAACTGGAATCATGTAGCAGAGTGCGGCATTGTGGTCGTTGGTGCCTCTTGTTTGTCGGGGCACGTGCCACATGGGCTTCTTATGTGGCAGCGTGTGAGGGCTGCAGAAATGTACTTTCTAGAATGTTAAAAAATGTGTGTGTGTGTGTGTGGTTTTTGTTTTTGTTTTTGTTTTTGTTTTTGTTTTTTTTGAGAAAGAGAGAGAACAAGCAAGGGAGAGCCAGAGAGAGTGGGAGACACAGAATCCGAAGCAGGCTCCAGGCTCTGAGCTGTCAGCACAGAGCCCAATGTGGGGCTCAAACCTTCGAATCGCGAGATCATGACCTGAGCCGAACTCAGACACTTAACCAACTGAGTCCCCCAGGCGCCCCTACTTTCTAGAACATTTTCAGGAAACATTGTTTCCCTGGAGTGAGGCCTCTGAACAGCAACACCCCGAAGTGTCTCTGTTGTGTTGGCCCTTAAAGTACTGTCCTGGGAGGGAGGCCCGATGGCTGCCGAGGCTGGGGGACATCCCTCAGAAGCGTGGAGCTGGGTGAACTGTCGACCTGAGGATCAGAGGCCCTGGCAGACCATGCAGGGACGCCTCCAGTGGCTCCTGCTCACGTGTGTGATTTTGCACAAGTGATCACAGCACTCAGTGATTGTGATGCATAATGATGCCCTTGAAGTCAGATCTTAATATTTTTGTAAAATGTGCTCAGGCGACACCAATGGTTCTCTCTCCTCCGAGAAGAATGCCGAATTTAGTGTTTTTCCTTGTTGCGTTTCATCCTGCGAGCTTGTGTGCAGGCCATGTATTTATTACTTAGAATGCAAAGCTCTTTTCCACAAGGAAAGAAAATCTGAAAGTGTTTGAGCTCCCGGTTGATTGCACAAAAACCTGTCTGTTTCATGACTCACCTAAGAGCAAGCCAGCAGCATTTCCCGAATCCCTCTTCTGAGCTACACTTAGCCTTTTACTGGATCCTCCCAAGGGGATGAGGCCAGGGCGCCTCCCCAAGGACCTGTCACTATGCCAGTGTGTGATGGAGCCTGGGTTCCAGCTGGTCTCTGTCACAGAGCCCCCCGCTGTCAGTCCGCCTCGTCTGCCTCTGTGAAGGACCCGGGGTAAGCTCTGCAGACCAGTAGAGCCTGCTGGTCTAGAGCAGATGTCTTTGTGGGCCTTCCCCCCCACTCCGCGCCCTGGCACGAGGTCATTGATCTGGGACTGGCTTGCCTCCAGCACAGAGCTTGGTCCTGCTTCGGGTCATTCAGCATCTCCCTGCAGCCTGTGGGGCACATCTGGCTCCTTCCGACCCCAAGCCCGAGCCCGTCTCCTGCCTTGCCCACCTCTGTGGGGAACTGGTCTGTCCCCTCCCTGCCACTGCCCCCACTCTGCTTTATGCGTCCCTACACTTCGCTCATGGCTCAGCTCGGTCCCTGCCGCCCTGGAGCTCTGACTCCTTCGGTGCACCATCCCTCCCAGGCAGGAGTGGCATGGCCCTCGTGTGGGGTTCATCAGGCCTCCTTCCCAGTTAAGTTCCCTCGCCCGGACACCTTGCTGGGCATGTGGCAGGCACCGCATATGTAGAATGGATGAGTGTAAGCCACGTGGCCCACCGAGAGGTGCCTCTTTAATCATGACACTGGGGGGGACACTGTGGGCACAGTCGCGTCGTGGCAGTAGTCCCTGATGGGTGGTCATATCCTCAAGTGGGAGAGCGAATCAGCGCGGAAACACTGCTTGTCTCGAGGTCTGTCGTCGGTCAGAGTCGTGTTTCAGAGCTTTTGGATGTTTGTTGTTTCATCAAAAAGAAATTTGTCCCATGAGCGTTAGGGGCCTTTATCCCGACTACTCCACGTGACGGCCCTCAGGCTCCCCTACAAGAAGCAAGGTCAGGGGGAGTGTCATCCTCAGTTACCACCTTGGTGGCACAGAGCACCTGTCCTAGGGCCCCTCAGAGGCCAATCGGGGACTCTGGGGCGGTCTGACCGAACACATGAAATGAACAGAATTGGTCTGGCGCCCTGGTATTCCTGACACAGACTAAAAACAACTGTGCAGTATATTTTACGTCGGGAATGAGTTTAAAATCACTGTTGACAAGAAAGGCCAAGGTCAGAAAAGGTGGACGTCCCACTAGGAGAATCTGGCCCCGCGGGTCAGCGCTGGCGTCTCCCAGGTGGCCCGAGCTCCATCCTCATGGCCTGTGTCATGCCAGCGGGAGCTGGGGTGGGAGGTGGGAAATCCTGGCCAAACCCCCAAGTCCTGGGTAAGCTGTGACAAAAGCATCACCCTCCCCGGCTGTGAAAGCCCGAAGCTCACTTGCAGTGCCCGCACCATGGCGGGCCTCCCCTCACCTGAAATCTCTTCCTCATCAAGGGCTCCTGCCTGGGTCAGCCCCCACTTCCCCTCCCCTGCACCTCCTGCCTCAGACTTATCCCCAGGGCCCCCGTCTCCACTGCAGTTTTTCCGTCATTCCCAGCTCCACAGCCTTGCTCACCCACGCCCTCCCATCCCTCGCATGGCCTGCCCCGCAGACTGACCACTCCCAGGTCTATGGGAGGCGGCCCGGCCAGCCCTTCCTGTCGCCATTGGGCTCATGATCTTCCCTGCATCCTGGGGCATTTGGAATGAGACCTCCACACCCTGGCAGACACCCCGGGGCTCTTGGTGATGATGGGTCCCACAGCCCAGGACCAGACTGACTCGCCCTGGGCCCAAGCGCTTCAGGCTCCCTGTGCTCAGGACACTGGGATCTTCCCAGGGGGCTCCCACACTCTGGGCCCTTTGAGCTTGCTCATTCCTCTCCTTCTGCCTGTTGGCATCCTGCCTGCCTTCCGAGGCCCAGCTGGGCTGCCTGCCCTCTGTGACCTCCCAGCCCCCCTCCCCTCCCACAGTACCTTCCTCACGCCATCCTGATTCTGGGGGTGTCGAGGGCCCCACTCCTCCAGCACAGCCAGAGAGCCTGGGTGGTGGCGTCAGATCCCACACGGTGCCCCCATTGGCACCTCACCTAGGACCTGGCCTGTGCCGTGCAGTGCTGGCGATGGGAGCCATGGCAGGGCTGGAGGCTGGCCTTATGTTCGGCACAGCGCTCAGCGCTCTGCAGCCACTGTCCTTGTAGTGAACCTCATGGCATCCGAGTGGGGTGGACAGTAGCCTTTGGATTTCAAGGATGGGAAAACAGGCTCAGAAGCATTATGGAAGTTTCCAGGCTCTCGCAGAAGGTCACAGAGCTGCCAAGGGGCAGAGCCCATGCTCAAATCCAAACCGGAGCTTTACACCAACGGGCCGTGCTCAGTGTGAATTTTAGCTAAAGGTCCTCGTGTTTAGTAAGAGTTCGAAGGCCCCTTGTGGGTGAGGAGGCCTGGCACGAAGATGTGCTGCGTGCGTGCAGTGGGTGGAGGGCGAGTGCCGTGTCCCGACCCCAGCCCGCTGCGTCCAGCTGCTCACATCCTCGGCTCCTCTGTCACCCCTGCTGCCGGGTGTGCAGGGCAGAAAGCCAGCCACACGAGTAGATTGGGGCAGAACGTGACTCCCGATAAAAGACACTCGTCGTGTTTCTGCACGTGCTTTCTGTGGCTGTAGTTTGTGGGTGGGTTCCTGGGCTCCAGGGAGTCACTGAACGATGACAGCCTCACTGAGGGGGAGGCCAGACAGGCTGGGGAGAGGCTGAGGGGAGGAGGTTGGCCGTCCCTGGGGTGGGGGGAGTTCCTGCAGCCCCAGCACCGCCAGGAAGAGCAGGTAGAGTGCAGTTACTTTAAGTCCCATTTGGCGCACACGTGTGCTAATCTGCCCCAGAACCCCTCCAGGTTCATGTTGTCCTGGCTCCTCGGACAGACGAGGAGCCGTCCCACTTCATCGGGTCCAGGGCCATGTAGTTCTACAGAGAGCCCGTTGACCGCAAGGCTCTTGGTCTTCCCTTTGGTAGACGGTTCTGGGTGCATCCGGAATCGACAAGCGTCGGAGTGAAAGGTTTTGTGTTAGAATAGCATCTGCATGCAAATAAGAGTTCGTGGGGTACACGGGGAAAATGAAAGGCCAGATAAGTAAAGTAGCTGCTAAATGTGCCAAGAAGCAGGACTTCCCCTGCGTGTGATCGGGGAGCCACAGGCTGTATTTCTTCCATTCTTAGTCCCCCAGCTCCTCAGCCCTTGCACCTGGTAATGCTGCTGACGTTCCTGGTGGAAGCACTGGGGACAGGGTGGCCAGCCGGAGCCACGGGGCGGGGAGGGTTTCAGAATCCCCTTTTCCTTTCAGCGCGTATTTGCACTGAGCCGCGTCACAGGCTGCTTGAGCCTCCATGAGGAGTGAACTTGTCAGGCTGTCCGGGTGCTGCTGGGGGCGCATCCCCTCCCCCCCCCCCCCCCGCTCAGACAGGCAGCCCTTCCCCCGGTGGCTCATGAGATCCGGCACTTCTGGTTTCCTGAGAAAAATGCCGTGGAAACACGAGTAGTGTTTGAGACAAACCGTGGGTTCCCCTGGCTCCCGCCTCCGTGGGCAGAATAGTTAAAGTAAGTGCTCCCCAGTGGCAGCTGAAACGGTGTCCCCAAGAGAGGCCAGACACCCAGGCCAAGTGCCAAGGTCACTGCTGAGGCAGCACTCATGGTCTGTGTCCCAGGTTAAGCATGGGTGCCATCAAAGAGGGTCGCTGGAGGGAAGCCAGCTCCTCTAGTGTGGCATGCTTTCCCACTCAGTGTTTCGAAGCTGCTGGAGAAAAGTGGGGAGGGGGCTGGCCAGTCTTCCACCAGAGCAGCTGTCTTTGCCTGCACACATGCACGTGCCACATCTGTGTAAAGTTTTGTTTGAAAATCGTTTTCTACAACCAAAATACAAAGAAAGTTTGAAAGTCACTTATTTAGACTCTCACCTCCTTGTTTTTGATTTGGGAAGCTCAGGACCACAGAAGGGAGCTGACTGGCTAGTGAGCTGGATGCTGGTTGTCACTTCACCTCATATACGGCCTGTGGCTGGTAGGTCCTCAAGGACCACATGCCCAGTGCCCATCAAGGGAGGGGGGCTCAGTACATGTCTGTAAACTGAAATAAATAGACATTTTTCTAATTGGCCACATGGCCCATAGAGTGACACTGATTAGTTCTCTTATTTCAGCTTGGCTGGAGAAGTAAACTCAGATACAAAGTGCAAAGTCGATGGTCGTGGCTGTGTGTGGAAGATGATTCATCAAACTCTTGATGGGTTAACAGGATGTTGCTCTTGTATCATTGGAGGGTTTCTTTGTTTATGGCAGTTATATTGCCATTAGAAAGTAAAATAGTTGTATTTTCAGTAGAGAATGATAGAGCGCAGTACATATATATATGTATCTAATACCCACAGTCTTCAAATCTGGGGAACCTCTGACCCCCCAAGTCAGGCTGGGCTTGCTGCGCTGACCCTGTTGCTTGGAGTTTCATTCCCCTGGGCTTCAGCTTTTCCCTCTCCGAAAAGAAGGGCTTGGTCCCAAGTCCTTGCCTATCCTGACATTGTTGGACTTGTGCACATGGAGCCAGAACGCAGGACAGAGAACACAACCGACTGGTCCAGTACAGGTGCGAGGAGTGCGGAAGATGGGGTCACAGGTCAGAGGCGGCCGTGCCAGGCTGGGAGCTGCAGCAGCTCTGGGTAGGGAGAGTGCTCAGGATCTCCGGGAGGTGGGGTGGGGGCCTCCGAGGCCCTCTCGGGGTGTGTCAAAGGACTCTGCGGGGCAAGAGGGAAGTGAATGGCCACCTCACCAGACTGCGTTGCTGTCCATTCGCTAATTTATTTCCTCCTGCTGCGCACCTGTGGCGGATGCGAGGCAACAGCTCCTCCACTTCGGCTGCGTGGGCTCCATGAGGACCGAACCTCTGCAGGCAGCTGGCACAGGCCTGGCATCCTCTCCTCACTGCCCACTGCTTACCACATCCCCAGTGCCTTCCTCTGGCCTTGGCCATTGTCATCCGCACTCCTTCATCCGAGAATGCACCCCTCCCAGGTTTCCTGAGGTCCCCGCTGTCTGTCATGATGGTGCTCCGGGGAGCACCCACTGGCCCTTCACACCCACATGTCTGTTCAGCAGGCCAGGCCGTTCTGAGGGCGCCACCTACTCTCTCTGCCACTCAGCTCCCAGACCAACCAGCTCTGGGTCCCTTAACCCAGTGTCTCCATGTGCCACACAGAGTATCCAAAGCCAACAAGGTGGTCTCCGCCTGCCCGGGCTGTCTGCCTCCCCGGTGCCGGCCGCGCCGCCCACCGAGCCACCCAGCCTCAGCCTGGGAGCAGCCACGTGGTGCTCGCCACCCTCCTCGGCACGTTAGCGACACTCACCAGGCCCATCCTCTGGGGGCCTCGGACTCATGCATTTCTTTCTCCATCATGCCTCACGAGTCACTTCGATTTTATTTTTTAGTATCTTTTATCTAATCTAGAGCTCTGCTAGCTATCCTCTGAGCAGCCTCTCTGGGCCACCTTGGCCAGCCTTGCGCACCTTTAATCTGCTTTCCTCGCCCAGACGCTTGCATTTAGACCTGGGCCGAAGGCGTCCGCTCTCTCTGTTGTTGCCTTCAGGTACCACTCATCATCTGCCTCCCAAGGATGTCACGCGGGGCTTTGCTTTCAGTTTGTGGAGGGCGTTTAAGAACTCGTTTATCCAGAAGAGGAACCGTAGAAACCGGGTGGCTTTGAGCCGCCAACGGACCATTACTGGAAACTGTTGGAGATTGGGGTCACCAAGCACAACCACCCCCCTCCCAGCTCCTGCCATTTTTCCCAGATCCCTCGGGACCCTGCCTCGCGTCCTCCTGGGAGGGCCTGTTAGGGCCCCCCGAGCGGCTTGGCTCCTGCGCGTAGAAGCCGGAGACACCGCGCTCGGTGACGCAGCACATCGCCTACCTCGTCGGCTTCTTCCTGTTCGTTCTGCCCATCTTTTAAAAATTAGTGAGTCTGGATCTCTCTTCTCCTCATAAGTCAGCACCATCTGAACCTGCTTGGCTTAAATTATGGTCTTCTGCCTTTTGACTAAATGACCCTAATCAAATCTCCCTGAGCCAAGGGTCCCTTCTGAGTAACGTTGTTGGAACTCGGGGCCACACTTTCCTTGGGAAGCGATCTTGGTCGCCACATAGAAAACCAAACGCCAGAAAAGAACCTCGCAGACCGTTATAAACTGTCTTTAGACCGTAGTTGTCAAAGATGAAATTTACTTGTACAAAACGCATGTTGATGTTTGAAAAGCACATGGGTCTGGCCCTGGGCCCGCAGGCAAGACGACACCCTGGTGGACACAGAGCGATGTGTGTTTACGGGGACTTAGCAGATTGGTGGGTAGTTTGCAGTAAGCTTGGCAGCACTCGTTCGTATTTATCCAAGAGCTGCAGGCCATCTGCCTTTTTTTTTTTTTTTTAAACATTTTGGTGGAGAAGTCTGACCTTCCTGGGGAGGAGAACTCCGGGGGACAGTGCGCCTTGGGGGGCGGCGAGAGGGTGACTGGGCGCTTCGCAAGACACTGTCCTCTGTTCCGGGTTGGCACTGGGAGAGAGGGCAGAGGGATGGCTGCTCCAAGTCGGGTCCCGTGCTATCAGGCCCAGCTGACCCCGGAGGAACCCCTGTTCTGGGCCTTCCGGGCGGACAGCAGCCCGTGCCTCCCGTGGCCAGCCCCCATCACTCCGGCAGCGTGCGGCAAGTTGGTTTTTGCGGGTTCGCCTCTACCTCGCCTGGCGTGACCAAGCCTGGAGGGGCCCTGGGCGGATCTGGAGGCGGCAGTACCGAAGCAAACATGCAGGGGAGAAAATGAAGTGACGATCTCCAAATGCAAACCTTTCATTCTAGCTCTCTCTCTCCGTTCCCAGCATCCTCTTTTCCTTTCTTTCTGTGACTTGTCGATATGGCCCTCTCGTTGTCTCCACTTCCTGCTCTACTATGGCCTTGCCATCCGATGCCCACCCATATCCCGCACCCCATCCGGTACACCTGTCCAAAGCAGCCTCTTCTAGAAACTTCTCTGATAAGCTCACCTACATGGGCCAGCCCCTCCCAGGATCATTCCTTGGCCCTCCGTATGCACTTCAGCCCTGCCCTGTGTTGTCCGTATCTGGGCCCTGTCTTCTGTCCTCCCTGTTGTGCAGATGGGAAGAGACTCATAGTCAGGAAGCTGCTCGAAGCCTCCCAGCCCTTGAGTGGAGGACGCCAGCCAAGCCCAGCTGACAGCCGGGCTGCGGGGCGAGGCTTTGCTGACTGGCTCGGCTCTCCCCTCCCGGGATGAGGATCTCCCAGAGGGGTCACTGGGGGTCAGATCGTCTGGTCATGAGGCCGACCCTACCCAGCACCGCGGGGCCTCCACCCACAGCCCAGTTACTGTGTCGTTGTGGCTCTACACCCTCCCAGCCCCAACCTAGGACCTGGCGCAGAGCCATGAGCCTCTGTAAAGTTTGCTCTCTGCTTCCCCACATTTCTGGGGTGTCCAAAGGGCCCACTGCAGAGCTGAACTGGGATGCACCAGTGAGGCGGCCTCTTCCTGCCCCCGGGGTGGGGGGTTTCCCCGTTCAGGACAAACCCTGGCCAGGTGTCCCCTCAGGACGGCCTGGAAGGCACTTGTCCTCTTCATCTACCACCTGCCGTGGGGGAAGCAGCCTTCCTGCAGAGGCCATAGGGTTTCAGGAAGGATGGAGAGGGAGGGGCGGCTTTCCCGACATCAGTCTTCCTGAAGGTAAACCGATTCCTGGTTTTGGAACCAAGCATACAGCCTTGGCACATGGTATCCCAGCTGCCCTGGGTGGAGGGTCAGGGGACACGTTTACCAGGATGCCCCACAGCACCTGTGGGCAGGGGGCCCTTGCTTGTGTGGGTGTCAGTGCCCAGCTCTTTGTCCCTCCTGCCCTGAAGTCCTGGGGAGTTGTTCTGTCGAGGGCACGATAGATGAAGAGCAATGAAGGCCTTGACCTCCCTGGTTTCTGGTGGGGCTTTGATGTATCTCCCTTTGGCCCTTGGGCAGAAGCGCTTCCCTCCTTGAGCCTTGCCCTCCAGCTTCCTTCCGGTTCTGCAGACATTCAGGAAAGGCACGTTGGCCTCTGCCGTTCCACCTAGACCTGCATCTCGGGGCATCTGCTGTCCCCGTGCCAGCTCGAAGCAGGTGATCTGATTGTCGGGAAAGGGGAAGGGGCGGTCCCTGGGGCCTCCTTGCGTTAGCTGGGCACCCATTCCGAGAAGCGGCCCTCACCTCCTCCGAGAAGCGGCCCTCACCTCCTCCAAGGTTCCCCTCCTCCTGGCCTTAGCAGGAGCTGCTGGCCGCGCCTGCACCTGGCCCCTTGAACTCCATCGACAGCAACTGTCGGAAAGTTACTTCTCCAGCCGGAGCACCAGCCCGGGAGCTGACTTCCTTTGATTTATGTTGGTTACATCCAGACAGCAGGCTGGCCACCGCTTCAAGGGGGCACCCCAGAATTAGAGTTGGAGTGTGGTTTCCGCTCCACTGAGGCCCGTGACAAACTGCCTGAGCAGACCCCCGACAGGATGAGGGGCTCGTCTGCAGCATGGCCACTGGTGGGCCCGGTTGCGTCCAAGATCGCACTTGGTCTGCGCTGCCCTCTGAGTGGTCCAGCTGCTTGGTTTCAGATTACTTGACAAATGTATTGAATTGGGTCCAGTTTAAAACTCTATAGCTTTTGAAGCCTTTAGGTTTGTTAAGAAAATGAAATCCTTTGTCCCAACCCAGGGCCCGTTGGTTTTGTCGATGTCGTGTGAGCGTCGGTTTAAAGAGCCTCTATTTTGAGCTGTTTGGCAAAGCAGCTGCCCTGACTCGAGACACATGTGCCTTAAGCTCATTTCCCAATGTTAGCACTAAAATAGAACATGGACTCTGTCTGCGGACCTCTCGCAGGCAGCTTGTCCGTGAAACTGCTTCCAAATGTTTTCCCAAGTACGCCGGCTTGGCCCAGCTTCGTTCTGGTCCTCGTGGGGAGGCCAGAGCAGAAGACGGCTCGTTGCTGGACCCGCACCCCAGTTCTCTCCTACAGCCGGCCGCACACCCCAGAACGTTCCTTCGGTGGGGCGTGTGCAGTCCCCCGCGGTGCCAAGGGGCAGGGGAGTGGTCATCCCTAAGGAGGGTGAGATGATTCTGAATGCTTGCTGTCGTCCAATGCCCTGCAGCCTTCACTTAGAGAATCCCTGGACAGCTTGGGGTCTTTCAAGAATGACTGTGCCCTCCTGCCCACCAGACTCTGGCTGGAGGGGGTCCTCCCGGTAGCTCCAGTCCACCTCTCCCCGGTGAACAGAGTTGTTGAATTTGGGAGTTCCCTGTCTTCTAACTGAAAAGCTCTTGTTTGTTTGTCTGTAAGGATGGAGAATGGAAATGCTCTTTCTGCACCTTTGAGTTTTTTAACCACCACTTGTATTCAGTGTGGCCTATTTGTCAGGCACCCCGGCCAGGAATAGACATACCTCTAAGTCGCAGCCCAGCCTGCAGGGGGCTCTCAAGGGGTCTCAGATCTGTAAAGAGTGTGTCTTGGGTATTGGGGTGGGGGGGACAGAGCCAGCACCCGGTCGTGGGCTTCATGCGAGAGGCGACCTGCCGGCGGTGATCTAGAGCAGCCTGTGTTCGAAGGCCTGCCGGCCTCTGACTCTGACATCTCTCTGACACGCTGCTGCTTGGCTTTTTCACATGAGATTGCCATCATTTGCACCTCCTAACCTCACGGCACTCCAGTTTGAGAGGCTAGGATGATCTTCCTGGCCATGCATGCACAGGGTACACAGCAGGCACTCCATAATTGTGTGCTGAGTAAGTGTCCCTCCTTCTTTGTGGAGAGCATCCTCACAGGTTCGGCTGAAGCAAGCCCCGGCCCCTGCTCAGAAGCTCTTATCTACTCATTCACCGCTTTTACTGAATGTGCTCAAGTTAGAGACGTCGCTGTTCGTTCACTCTTTACGAGGGCAGAAAAATGGGCTTACGAACCTCTGATTGAGGGATGGTCGGAGAAGTGTTGTGTGAAGGGAAAGGGCTGTGGTTGTGGCTCCGGGCTGCACCTCGAGTCAGGCGGGGAGGGAAGCTTGGCTTTCGGGTCCTTCCCTCTTACATCATTGGCCGTGGCATTTAGGGTGGGTCTCTTTCTCCATGGCATGTTCCGCCTCGTTTTCTTCCAGGGTCCTGGCGGTCTGGGGCTCCCAGGTCTTGTGTGGCCCTTCCTCGCATGAGTACGATTCCGGGTGGTGGCCTCCCTGGCCATCACGGTCCAAAGACGCCTTGCTGGGGACCACCGCCCTCCCAGAGCTCAGTCCCCTTTTTGTTTGAGGCAGATGTGGACGTCCACCTGGGTGTCTGGATGGCACTCCCTGTTGTTAGGTTATTTGGGGGCCCCCAGAGAAACAAGGGCGTTCCGTGGCACTGACAGCAGCTCTGGGCCTTCCGGGCCCCTCCTTCCTGTCACAGACGCCATGTTAAAAGACCGAGTTCTTTCCGTCCGTGGAAGGGAGATCTTAGCTGCCTCCGTCCGTGGGGGTGCTGTCTGGTGAGCGTCCTACGGTCCTTCAAGGGAAGGTCTCTGTCCCACCCCGTCCAACAGGTTTGCCGTCTGGGGCACAGTGGCACAGACGGAAGGGGCTGGCACACGTCCCTGTGCTGTTGGGGCCATACTTCGGTTTCGGGGGACCGGTGGAAGCCATCCTCACAAAGGAGGTTGCTCTTCAGCTAGTCAGAAAGTGACGTGGGAGGGACTGACCACCAGCCTCGGATTTGCAAGTGATAGCGGCCATGTTGGAGGGTCTCGGGATCGGAAGGAAGGTGTCAGAGGCCTGGGGTGCATGCCGGCCCCACCATCAGGCCACCCTACGCTTCTCCAGGCTCTGGCTCCTCTCAGAGTGGCATGCTCGGCGCCTCACAGGCCGTTACTTTAAATGACTAGGAATCACGAGATAATAAGGTCACCACGGTGTCACTTAAATTAATTTCAAATTGCGACC
>NC_043707.1:30064429-30066048 GCF_006229205.1 Suricata suricatta | reverse complement strand
CCTTGATCTGATCTCTGCATTCCTTTGCTGTGGGTGGTGGCTGTCCTCACGTAGGCCATGTCTGGGTCCCCTGAGTGGCCCAGATGGCCCCCGGGGGCCTGGCTCACTTCTTCCTTCCCTTTGCTTATATCATCACTTCTTTCTAGAAAGCCTCCCCCTCTCCGCTCACCCCTTTGTGTCCAAGCCTTGCTCGGCTCACACACCCCCTCCTTTTATCCTTCTTTGATCCAATGAGAAGGGCTTTCTCTCTCGAGCTCCATCGTGTTTTCCATGGGCCTTTCTGTCCTGTGTGTCCCCCCCCACCGCTTCGCACACCCTCATTCTCGGCTTCCAGGTTGAAGGAAGGGCAGGCCCCACACGCACCGCTGCGCCCTGTGGTCAGTGACCGTGCTCAGTCCCCACGTCAGGAGCACCTGAGTGCAGCTTCTCACACTGCTCTGCTGTGAACTTGCACGCCAGAGCGAGGCTCCGTTCCTTACCTGGAGGTAAGGACGCACCTTACAGGATGCACGCAGGAACGTAACATGTAGCAAACACCAAACTGCACATTGAAGCTGGACGAAATCCCGTTTTGGGAGGAGAGACTAAGAGTCATGTGAAATCATGGCTTTGCACAGACGGGCTCATGCCAGGAGTTTCTTCCACCTACACGCACAGAGTCCTGGGCGGCTGGTCAGGAACGGATAGGGTTCTGGATCTCACCGCAGCCCAGGGAGCCCTGGGGCCTGTGCGCTCCAGCAGCCTGAGGGATGAAGCGGAATCCACATACAAAGACGTGGCTTCTGTAGGGGTCACGTGGCAGGGCATGGCACAGAGTCGGGGCTTTGGCACCCCCTGGCCCCTGAGTTTGCGTTATAGCCAAGTGGCCTCAGGCAAAACATGGGCTCTTCGGCCTCTGATTCCCTGCCTCCAGAGTGGAGGGAGGATTGGTGTGCACACCTGGAGGGCTGTTCTGATGCTTGTGCAAGATAGCACGGGGAGGGCCTGTGTGGCACAGGCCTCGTGACCAGTGCCCTCAGCTTCTCATGGGATGTGGCCATGCGTCCCCACACCCAAAAGTTCGCGCGATGGACCGGCTTTGCAGGGCCCGCAGGCCAGCTCAGTCTGAGAGGGCTCAGGAAATGGCTCAGTCCGCACCAGGGAGATGAGCCTCTTTCCCCAAGGAAACCGATGGCCCGGGCCAGGTCTGGGACCCCAGCCCTCTGCCCTGTGCCCTCTGCCTCCACCGCCCCTCACTCACCACCCGGTCTTGCTGTTTCTCCACACCGGGTGGGGGAGAATTTGGGCAGGCTTCGTGAACCTCTTTACTTCTAGCGTGTTTCTATAAATTTAGACTTCCTCCGTTGGGTAAAAGCTTCAGAATTACTAAGATTCCTTTTGTATTGCATAATGTTCTTGCCATTTAAAAGATTAGCAGGCATAATTTCAGTGAGCCTTCATGAATGGCATGCCTCGTTTAGCTTAATCTCTCTTTGGTGCATGTTAAGACAGAGACAGGGGGTAGCATACACGGGCAGCTTGGGAGCAAGAGGTCACACCGATCCAGCCTCTCAGAACAGTGCAGATCTTAAAAAAGACAAAATGAGGTGAGTGGCCTCCATTGCCTGATATAAAAATGC
>NC_043707.1:30062501-30064329 GCF_006229205.1 Suricata suricatta | reverse complement strand
GTGAGCACCCAGTAAATGCCAGCTTCTCGACTGAGGTCCTGGGGAAAGTAAAAGGCTTGCCATCCATCAGGGGAGGCTGCGAAGCGCCCACCTGCGAGCCTTGCAGGCCACGTGGGCAAGAGACGGGCCGAGTCGAGGGGCACGTGCAGTGAGGGGATCGCATCACGGTCACAGTCCTCATCCGGGCAGCGGCTCCCTTGTGGACCTGCCGCGTCCCCATTCGTTCCTGACTACTCCCTGCATTCCTGCTGTGTGATGGGCATTGCTCTTCCAAGGCTGGTAGCAGCATTTCCCCGCAAATCAGAGAGATGAAATCTTAGCAAGGAGCTGAATTCACGCAGCCACGACGTGCCAGAGCTGGAGCCCCAGCCCAGGCCAATTTGAAATTTTCCATAAGGATGACTTTGCAGATGTGCTTACATAAGGAAGGGCGGTTCACAGCGCGACTGAAGCATGCACAGCATTTCTCGAATCTGTATTCGGGGACCCAGTGTGTTGGGCGTCTCCCAGGGAAGCTAGCCTGGAAGGAGCAGGGGTTCCCAGGTGATGGAGTCCTTTGTGGACTAGTTTGTCTGTGTTTGGTCATGCATGTCTGCATGATAAAGAGTATCCTGTAGAGGCTCCGTGAATACTGATGGAGCCCCTGGGGCGGGGGCAGGGGTGGGGGGGAGGAGGAGGGGGTCCTGTGGGACTCTTCCAGAAGATGCTAGTCACACTGTCAGTTTACCTTGCTCAGCCCTAGGCGCGTATATTTTGTTAAACTTTATTTCTACAACCCCTCCCACGGATGTTTCGTTGGGGAGAACCCCTCTCTGGATAGATCACGTTATAGTGTAAAGTACCCTTCTTGCTGCCTGCTCTCCCACCATTCCTGGCACAGAGTGGGACTCGGCGAAGAGCCCTGGGTTTTGGACAGAGGATCGTGAGAGGATGATGTGTCCGGGCACCACCAAGCCCAGCACTGGGCGCACAGGGGACATTTGGAGAAGGGTACGCTCTGACCCTGTGACCCTCTGCCTGGCAGAAGCCCCGGATTCCCCTGAACTCCCCAAGACCACCAAGAAATGTTTTCCTGGAAAGCTTTGCTGCTCTCTTCGGATGTTGGTGGCGTTTGGGAGACAAAGACAGCCTTTCTTGCCTGGTTTTGTTAAGTCCTCTATGTACGAGAACTACCGTGTGGAGTTGGTGTCCAGCCAGGGCAGGAGACAGAGGTATGCACCCTCCCCCATTTGGGGGGGGGGGCACTTCGTTTGCCCAGACACTGGCATTTAAAATACATGCTTTGTTGCACATCACTTTGGATGACAGGTAAAGGGTGTTCCCAAATAATTTCACCAAATAGTTTTAAGCACAGGTCACCATATTGTTGATTTCACGTTGTTTTAATATACGCAGACCTCCCAGTGGTCCTCCAAATAGACAGACCTTCCCAGCAGACACCTCTTTGGGTCCGTAGACCCTCAGGGAGCCACCCAATGGGATGTGGCAATCCGCACATCAGCAGGTGGATGCTCTCAACCTGCGGTCCAACAGCTGAATGTTTGATCCCCGGCTACGCAGGTTCCTTCACGCATCTCTTGCAGGCCGTCAGCGCCTTTTAGAGGTTATAGCTGAGGACTTTGCTGTTGTCACAAGGGGAAATTTGAAATGAGTATGAAATACAACAGATAGGAATGAACAAATGAATGAATGCAGGCAGGCAGTAAGCGTTGCCTGGAGCATTCTTAAACGAACTTAGCCCCTCGTGGAATTTCCCTGCAGCCAGCTTTTGGAAGCCCGAAAACATTTTTGATATTTATCTCGTTAAGGAATATGTAAAAAAAAAAAA
>NC_043707.1:30060581-30062401 GCF_006229205.1 Suricata suricatta | reverse complement strand
GTGAGCACCCAGTAAATGCCAGCTTCTCGACTGAGGTCCTGGGGAAAGTAAAAGGCTTGCCATCCATCAGGGGAGGCTGCGAAGCGCCCACCTGCGAGCCTTGCAGGCCACGTGGGCAAGAGACGGGCCGAGTCGAGGGGCACGTGCAGTGAGGGGATTGCATCACGGTCACAGTCCTCATCCGGGCAGCGGCTCCCTTGTGGACCTGCCGCGTCCCCATTCGTTCCTGACTACTCCCTGCATTCCTGCTGTGTGATGGGCATTGCTCTTCCAAGGCTGGTAGCAGCATTTCCCCGCAAATCAGAGAGATGAAATCTTAGCAAGGAGCTGAATTCACGCAGCCACGACGTGCCAGAGCTGGAGCCCCAGCCCAGGCCGATTTGAAATTTTCCATAAGGATGACTTTGCAGATGTGCTTACATAAGGAAGGGCGGTTCACAGCGCGACTGAAGCATGCACAGCATTTCTCGAATCTGTATTCGGGGACCCAGTGTGTTGGGTGTCTCCCAGGGAAGCTAGCCTGGAAGGAGCAGGGGCTCCCAGGTGATGGAGTCCTAGTTTGTCTGTGTTTGGTCATGCATGTCTGCATGATAAAGTGTATCCTGTAGAGGCTCCGTGAATACTGATGGAGCCCCTGGGGCGGGGGCAGGGGTGGGGGGGAGGAGGAGGGGGTCCTGTGGGACTCTTCCAGAAGATGCCAGTCACATTGTCAGTTTACCTTGCTCAGCCCTAGGCGCATATATTTTGTTAAACTTTATTTCTACAACCCCTCCCACGGATGTTTCGTTGGGGAGAACCCCTCTCTGGATAGATCACGTTATAGTGTAAAGTACCCTTCTTGCAGCCTGCTCTCCCACCATTCCTGGCACAGAGTGGGACTCGGCGAAGAGCCCTGGGTTTCGGACAGAGGATCGTGAGAGGATGATATGTCCGGGCACCACCAAGCCCAGCACTGGGCGCACAGGGGACACTTGGAGAAGGGTACGCTCTGACCCTGTGACCCTCTGCCTGGCAGAAGCCCCGGATTCCCCTGAACTCCCCAAGACCACCAAGAAATGTTTTCCTGGAAAGCTTTGCTGCTCTCTTCGGATGTTGGTGGCGTTTGGGAGACAAAGACAGCCTTTCTTGCCTGGTTTTGTTAAGTCCTCTATGTACGAGAACTACCGTGTGGAGTTGGTGTCCAGCCAGGGCAGGAGACAGAGGTATGCACCCTCCCCCATTTGGGGGGGGGGCACTTCGTTTGCCCAGACACTGGCATTTAAAATACATGCTTTGTTGCACATCACTTTGGATGACAGGTAAAGGGTATTCCCAAATAATTTCACCAAATACAGTTTTAAGCACAGGTCACCATATTGTTGATTTCACGTTGTTTTAATATACGCAGACCTCCCAGTGGTCCTCCAAATAGACAGACCTTCCCAGCAGACACCTCTTTGGGTCCGTAGACCCTCAGGGAGCCACCCAATGGGATGTGGCAATCCGCACATCAGCAGGTGGATGCTCTCAACCTGCGGTCCAACAGCTGAATGTTTGATCCCCGGCTACGCAGGTTCCTTCACGCATCTCTTGCAGGCCGTCAGCGCCTTTTAGAGGTTATAGCTGAGGACTTTGCTGTTGTCACAAGGGGAAATTTGAAATGAGTATGAAATACAACAGATAGGAGTGAACAAATGAATGAATGCAGGCAGGCAGTAAGCGTTGCCTGGAGCATTCTTAAACGAACTTAGCCCCTCGTGGAATTTCCCTGCAGCCAGCTTTTGGAAGCCCGAAAACATTTTTGATATTTATCTCGTTAAGGAATATGTAAAAAAAAAAAA
>NC_043707.1:29996081-30060481 GCF_006229205.1 Suricata suricatta | reverse complement strand
GGGGGGGGCGGAGAAAAAACCAGCCCTGGGTTATGAATGTCAGTATTGTCACTGGGTTTGCTGCCTGTGGCCCAGTGGTAGAGCGAGAGACGTTTTTAAGAAAGGCTGTAAGGTAGGGAAAGCACTAAAGCTCATGTTGAGTTGATTAGAGATAAATAGATCTATATTCACCATATAAGGTAATAAAGGAAAAGCCTGTGCAAATGCTCTCGACATTTATGGACTTCTCTATGATTCATCTAGCAGGACCAGCAGCGCTGGCCAAGAGATATAGAATTCATTAAGCTGTATCTCTTTCCTGAATTGTTTCGCTACAAAGAAGCAGTGCTGGGTATTTAGAAGAAAATTCCAGAACTGTTTAAAAGTCAGCATTTGGTAACAGGCCTGAGCTGGATTGCTAGAGGAATTCCAGAAGGGTTTTAAAGCCACTTGTTGACCAGAGCATAGTCGTCCTCTAAGCATTAGCGATTTTCTTTAGACCCGGGTCCAGGTACCCAGTGTGTTTTGTGTGGCCGGTCGCCCTCCATCCCCCACCAGGACCGGAGGGCTCTGCTTTTTCCCCTGCGTGACTCAGATGCCTGCTCTTTCACTTTAATCTCTTATGGAGTTCAGTGTAAATCGTGGCTCCATTTCCAGGGGCAGGATTAAAAGTGAGCACCTTGCCCTTGTTATGTGAGGTCCACTGGTTTTTGAGCTGAGTCTGGGTCTTGCCATCTAGGTCCCGGCACTTCCTGGGCAGGGGGCCTGGAAGAAACCGAATTCTAGGGTCTTCGTGGTGGGTTGCTGTCACAGATGGCTTTAGAAGCTAGGGGACACATCCCAAAGGGACACCCAGTGTGCCCTTTGCTCCCCCGACACACCACCTTCCCCGCCCGTATTTCCTGTGAAATGTGCTACTTTTGAAGTAGCATGTCAGCCGGGGCTGCAGTGTTGGGCGTACCCATCAGTACCCAGCAGACTTCTTTTTCTGTTGTTTTAAATGTTTTATTTATTTTTGAGAGAGAGCCCGGCAGGGGAGGGGCAGAGAGAGAGGGAGACACAGAATCCGAAGCAGGCTCCAGGCTCCGAGCTGTCAGCGCAGAGCCCGACGTGGGGCTCAAGCCCACGAACTGTGACATCATGACCTGAGCTGAAGCCGGACACTCAACTGACTGAGGACTCCCCGCCCCATGTGCCCACCTTCTGGATAAGACTGAAAGACACTAAGAGGATGCTTCCTTGATGCCTCAGGGGACACCCTTTGGTGGTGGGATGGAGTTGGGTCTCCTTCCAGGAGCTGAGTGGTGCTGTTCTGCCCCATGTCTTGGAGGAGGGGGGATGTAGAAAGTCTGTCTTTGGCCTGGAACCTTTTGTTCCTCCTTAATTGCTTGGCCGAGGACATCCACTGGGAAGCCTCTGAGTGTCTTCAGACAGCAAATCTGGTTCCAAAGGTACAAATTCCCTAGTTCCCCACTGACTCACATATGTTTCTCAGACTTGGTTTCCAGCAGTAGGATATAAGTAATCCCATTTAGAAATTAAGAAGTGGCCTGCCTCTCATATGCCCTTGGCTCTGCAACAGTCTTTTCCAAAAGCGAAAATTCAAGTAATCATCGTAAAGCCCCTGGTTTGATCCCACGACTTCAAGGCCTTCCGGTGGCACGGGGGTCACCGAGAACCTTGTTCTGCCACTAAAGAGCAGGACCCAGACGGAGGCCCCTGCCTCTGTTGACCTGTGTGCATGTAAGCGAGTGTCTGAGGAAGCACTTAGAGTGTGCTCTGTGTCTGCAAGTAGATTTTCCTGTCGTTTATTATTAATTATCCCTCTGAGCGGCTCTGTGAAGCAAGTAAATATTAATAACAGTATGCGCTCATTATTAAGTTAGGGTGAAGGTGTATCTTTTCCATGGCCCTTGATTTTAGGTAAGCCCGTGGCGTGGCACACACATGACGACTACATTGAAAGTGAGGTCTTCAGGTGGGGAAATAGTAAACCTGAGACCAGAACTGGGAAGGGGAGGCGGTATGTTCGAGATCTGGGTTTAAAGCTCCTCCGTCTCCCGTTGGCAAGACCCGTCCTCCAATCACCCGTGGTGATTTGCCCGCTGCGCGCCCACATGCCCCGTCTGGGACCCGTGTGTGGTGTGGGCCCTCCTTGCCCCTCTGGTGTTGGTTGGCGATGATGTGACTTCATGAGTGTTGATTATGGAAATTTGCATACAGCATAAAGTAATAAATCACCCACAATCCTGGACATCAACGTTAGCGAGTTGCTTTTAGATCTTTCCAGTCTCTTTTTGTTCATAAATATTACATATCTTAAGACCATAAAGACCATGCCGTACATCCTGCTCTGAGGCACGGTTTTCCACAAACCAGAGTATTTCATATACGTGAAAAAAATGTAAAGCAAATGATAGATCAGTAGATTTCCTGACACTTACCGCGCTTATAAAATAATTTTTCCTTAGAGAAATACGTGTAGTTTGGCTGTGTGTTAGCAGGCATAGGATTTCTTTTCTCTGTGGGCCATGTGTAGACTGAATGCTTGGCCGCTCGCTTGGCCACGTGGACATCACTGTGTCCGGAGACACTGCCATTGAGGAGCGGCGGAGGGTAAACCTTGAATACCCCTCATACTTTTTAAACTATCATTTGATCCCCATCCTCAATTTTCAAAAGAACGTTTGTACCGTGAAGAAGATATGAGGTATTTAAAAGCAAAGCCATGACAGATCAGCTGTAATTCCATTCACGTACCGCTTCCCATTGATGTAGTTCTCGCTCTTTCCCCCCGGACACATTTATATGTACGTTTATTCATTTGTACCCACTTGAGGGTCATATTGTAAACCCATTTGTAGTCTGTGGCTTCTCTTTCCTTTTCTTCCTTCTCTTTCCCTGCTCCTCCTACAGATCTGGGCTCCGTGCCCCTTTCTCAGAGGAGCGCCCCCTGCCGTCCCAGGCCAGGTTTGCCCCGTAGGACACCCCCGCCCCCGCCCCAGTGCCACGCCATTCCCTTTCATGGCACTGGTGTCTCCCTCCCACTGGACAACAGTCCCACGGGGTGCAGGAACCCAGTGGCCTGGCTCACGAAGGGAGGAGCTCCTGTAACTGCGGCCCAGGGCCCGTCACAGCCACGCAACAAATATTTGGTGAATAAATGGCAGTGGTGTGTTATTTAATGGTATTGACTATCTTTTGAAAGATACTTTTACTGACTCACTAACATGCCATTGTATTGCTTTAGTCCGATTTAACAAGTAACCCCCTACCGTTGGCATCTGTATTGTTTCTAATTTTTCTCTTTTCTAAACAGGACATGCTAAACATTCCTGTCCATAAATCTCTGCCTACGTCGGCAGCCGTCCTGACGGATAAATTCCCAGAAGTAGAAGCACCAAACTGATGGATTAACCTACATTCTAATCCCAAGTAGCCCCTTTGTCTAAATGTCCACAGGGCCTGAGGCCTGATGTAAATGACACGGTGGGCGTGTGTGGCGAAGTACAGTCACGCTCCCTGGGTCCTTTGAGAGAGCCCTGGGGTAAAAAGATACCTTGGGGCAGGTCCCCTGTCTGGCACAGGATCCCAGAAAAGGTCCCTATGCCGATGATGTGTCTGAGAAGAGTATTTCTCACTCAGCCCGCAGGCCCCACGCTGTCCGTGGCCCCAGGAGCAGACTCGGGGCGTGCACGGCCCCTCCACTGTCTCTGGGGATCCAGACTCGGTTCATCTTTCACACAGGATATACACTCCACGAAGGCAGCGACGCACCCACTCATGGCACGTAGTAGAGACTCAAATGGTTTCATTACAGGTTCGATGTACAACACGGGGTTCCTCTCTTTGATGAACTTAAAACCCAGTGCTGTGTAGATACATAACAAATCAGCAGTATTTTCAAAGTTCTGAAATAAAACTAAGGGTTTAGACATGAGCGTTTATTCAGAAGTGACCTTCAGGCAGATCAGAAGTAGTGAGAGTACTGGCCGGAGGAACCCCTGGTGGCCTCTTCCCCCAGCCACCAAAAGCCCTGGCAGGAAGTCCCTGTGCCGCGGGCGGGGCACGCTCCAGCCCGGCTGTGACAGCCCGCACCTCCAAGCCCTCAGGCGCGCAGTTGCCACAGGACGAGCTGGGGGAGGGCCTCGGCTGGTTCCGGGGATGCCAGCAGGTCTTCAGACAGCCTTGACATCTCAGTGGCCATTTGCACGTCTCTGGCCCAGGACTGGAAACCTTAGAGCTGCCGTTTCCCAAACATCTTGGTCTCTTAAAATTGAGGATTCGAGACAGCGTTTGTGTCCAGGTTCATATCTGTCAGCAGTGGTGTGTTAGAGATCGAAACGGAGGCTTTTTAAAGCACGGGAAGACACAAGCCCATGTGCCATTGCGTCAGAGTGATGACCTCATCACGTGTCACAGAACATCTGGAAAACTCCATGGACATTTGGGAGACCATGAGAGTGGGAAAGGCAAATCACTAAAACAGTTGGGAGCTCATGGGCCCTTGGAAGGGTCTTGGGAAGCCAGGAGTCCCCAGACCTCACGCTGAGAACCGCTGGCGTGGCGACCTGCGGGCTCTCCCATAACTCCTGGGCCGCCCCAGGTCTCCTGTTCTTCCCTCAAACCAGGGCCTCTGCATCTTGAATCTGGGCAACGTCCTTAGCCC
Organism: Suricata suricatta; assembly: GCF_006229205.1. Lineage (NCBI taxonomy): Eukaryota > Metazoa > Chordata > Mammalia > Carnivora > Herpestidae > Suricata > Suricata suricatta. The sequence continues at coordinate 30,055,833 of NC_043707.1, read as the reverse complement.
TTATCACCTAAAATCCAAGTTCAAGCAGACCAATCTGATAAACCTGCCACTTCTCATCATCGAACGAGTCTTCCGAAAGAAGAACACCACTTGCTCTTGCTCAGGGGCCCAGCAGTGCCCGCCTCCGCCTGCCCATGCCCGCGGCTGGCCCTCGGCGCTCCCCGCCAGGACCCCTCCAGCTCCGTAAGGCCGGGCCTTCCCATTACGCAGTTTTATTAGGCACAGTGCTGAAGGCACATCCATCAGTGTTAGACGCTGTTTGCCAAGATACAGAACATGTTTTAAATGGAGCAAAGAAATTTAAATGGGAAGAAATTATAGCATGAGTGAGTTTATCCCTTTCAAGATAATCTCATTTAATAACCAAAAAACTCACAAAGATGTGCATTTTATCCAGCTACAAAGGCAGCGTGGCAGGTTATATATTGCAGTAATTACATGTTTGGGGTTCCATTCCCTTCTTTAAACTAGATTTCTATTATTTTAGAAAATCAGCCACTGTAGAAAAGGACTATTCATTTATTTCATTGCTGGGTGGCCCATACGCTGTAAAAATAGGTCAAGAACAGTAATCTAAATTGACTGCTGATAAATAATTAAAGCTAATGGAATTTTCTCAAATCTGTGAACTACAATCTTTGAGGAACTGCCAGGACATACTGTCTGCTGTTGTATAGAAAGATATTTTTTATTTAACACTTCAGTTTAAATGCCATTTAATATTACCTTTTTTTATCACAAAGACTGGAGAGAGTAGTGTTCATCTCTGAAAGTCACCACAAGTCAGGTGCTCCATCAGTAGCCACTTGATCGCACCTTCTGGTGAGGAGTCCGGAAGTGAAGGTTCCAGTATCGCGCACAGAGAGGAACGTCCTCTTCACGGAGCTGTACTTTAAGTTGACCTCGACACGTCTGTGCGTCACACAGTATACGTTGTCTGGGTTTAGAAGCCCCACACCTGGGCCGTGCTCCCCAGGCTGTGCTCCGCCGTGCATGGTGAGGGAGAAATTCCTTAAATCTGAGTGGTGTCCAGGGAAATAAAGGCCAAGAACATTTTTTCTTTTACAGATAATTACGATTCTTTCATTGGTGCCACCGAGACCTTATAAAAATACATGGGACAGAGACGCATAGATGCTATTCGTAGATACGATGGGTTATCCTTACGAAGGCGGGCTGCCCTGTCAGCCTTGGGGGTGGGGCGCCACGTGGGCTTGTCTCTGCTGAGAAGGGTGATTCAGACATCATCAGGATATTTTAGAACCCCAAAGACCTCAGAAGACAGAATCAGTATGCCCACTGTTTTTGAACAGTCCGTCTTCAGCATTTTGGCTTTAAGATGTAGAAAAGAGACCCTGTTTTCTCCGTTCGGTCTGATGAGGATCTCGGTCAAGGGAAGAAAAATCACCAGTTTCAGATTGCTTCTCAGCAAAGCTATGGTTCCGTTAACCTGCAGTTTTGTTTTGTTTTTAATCTAACCTGATGTCATATTTAGTAATGTGTACCAACGTATTTTTAAATGGCGGGCTCCATTTCCAAAATGAAACGTACTTGTATTTTTCTTTAAGAAAATCCTCGGATGGGAGTTTCTTAATTTTCAAAGGAAATGATTCCCTCCGGATTGCCCTGTCCGGCACCTGGATGAGCTGTCCTGTCTGTGCAGCAGCGAGAATCTGAGCGTGTGTGCCTCGGGAGGCAGGATGGCGTAGCCGGAGGTGTCACACGGCAATGGTCAGGGGGCATTTGATCCAGAGGGAAGACACGTGGTGGAGACCGTCGGTCTGTGGAGTGAGATGAGCAGAGAGCCAAGCCCCACTCCCTGGGCATCGTCAGGGCAGGCGGGGGCCCCAGGGAGGAAGCTGCAGCTGCCCACATCACCCCGGGCAGACCCAGGGGTCTGCGTAGCAGCTTCCCTGATTTCCCACATGAGAAATCATGTCACCAAGCAAGTCACCAAGAGTGGAATCACCTCGAATCTGCTCTTTTGTTTTAAGTGAATTACTATTTTTTTAATGTTTATTTGTTTTGGGGATAGAGAGACAGAATGTGAATGAGGGAGGGGCAGAGAGAGGGAGACACAGAATCCGAAGCAGGCTCCAGGCTCCGAGCTGTCAGCACAGAGCCCAACTCGGGGCCCAAAGTCTCAAACTGAGATCGTGACCTGAGCTGAAGTTGGACACTTAAGGGACTGAGCCACCTGTGGGCCCCAGTGACATCAGTTTTATAAGCAACACTTTTTCCTTGATGTGGCACAAAATCGTGGTACATCTTCGTGTGGCGATACCACATTTTATGAACTCTGCCGTGTATTGAATATATACCTAGAACATTTTCAAGTCAGAATTTTCTCCCTTGGAGGCCTGAGCAGGTAGGGGGCAACGGGGGGTTAGTAAACTCTTTCAGCACCAGTGTAAACGGAGTCACCTGATGCATGAGCATTACCAGGGTTGCACATCTCTTACTTTAGCCTGGCCTCCATCAGGGGTTAACTCTGTCCCACCTTTCACCATCCAGATAATGGCAAGCAAAATATGAACTGAAACAGGCGCCTGGGTGGCTTGGTCGGCTAAGCGTACAACTTCAGCTCAGGGCATGATCTCGTAGTCCGTGGGTTCGAGCCCCGCATCGGGCGCAGTATTTACAGCTCAGAGCCTGAAGCCTGCTTCAGATTGTGTCTCCCCCAACCCTGCCCCTCTCCCACTCTTACTTGTCTCTCTCAAAAATAAAAGTAAACATTAAAAATTTTTTTTAAATGTGAACTGAGCAGAGAGGGGAGAATGGCCCTGGGCCGAGGTGGTTCTGAAACAGTTGCCCAAGGGTAGCTGGCTGCCGCTACTGGCTGGGCCCCTGACAGATCTGGTGACGGCCCCAGTTGAGCCTTCCAGAGGTGACCTTGCCCAGCAGCTCCACCAGCCTGCCCCGCCCCTAGCCCAGTACTCCTGGGCAGGCCTTGTTGTCCCCACAGAAGACAGGACCCACTCCTGGGCCACCACCACAGAGGATGAGGTGCCCCTGAGGGACGCAGAAGTGAAGGGGACATTGTACGATGGAGTAAAGCCTCTTGAAAAGTCAGGACTCTACAATATTTTGAAAGTAGAAACCATTTTATGACAGAAGACGTGTTTGTGATCCATAGCCTTTTTCTGTTCAGCCGTGACAGCTGGGCTGTCCCCCTTCACCTGCTCGTCCTTCGAAGCCTAAACAACTTTGTCCTGGGCACCATTCTCTCCTGGACCTCGGGGGCCCCCAGCTCCCAATCTGGGGTGCGAGATTCTATGTTGAGCCCAGCCCTGGGGACGGTAGGGGTGTCGGGGGTGGAGGGATACCAGACCCCAAAGTGGGTGCAGAGCCTTCCAGAAACTATCCAAGGGCCCTGAGTGGGCAGAAAGCCAGCGCTGCACACCACGTTTTGGGATGTCTTCCACTCGTACCTCACAAGTGGTATAACCAAGCGCCACATGATGGTTTTGTTTGGTTTTTGGGCTTTTAAATCAGAAAGATTTTTCCCCAGAAATCGTCACGACACGGAATATTTCCTCAATCGCATTTTGCTGCTCAACTTTCCGATCTAGAAAGTGAGCAGTGATTTTATGACGTGTAGAGCAGCAAAAATTCTTTCCACCTAGAAGCGTCTCTCGATGAACAATGCTCGTTATTTGGCACATACTCCAGGGAGAGAAGGTTGAAATGCCCCATTCTGGCTTTGCCAACGGACATCGATGTTCATAATCTTAAGGACGTCATATGATGTCTATTGCTTTTTGCTCAATAAATGGTAAAGAATCAAAGCGAATTGAAAAACCGCACTGCAAAGCCTGTCCCTGGATTAAGTGGGTACCCCTAAATTATTAAGGTGGTTTTTTAATCTGTGTGTTAAATCCCAGTGATCGGTTCATGCCAGTATGGTTTTCACTAGCCTGGCCCCCTGCTCTTCTGCCTGCAGTGGCAGAGAAGGGACGCAGACATCCACGGTGACCAGGGCGGCAGCACTGTCCAGACAGCAAAGGGCACCATGCTCTAAGAGGACAGTAAATCATGTCGTGTGCTCGTTGACCAACAGTGGTGTGGCCCAGCGGTCAGAAGCAAGCATTCGTTTAGTGCTGAAGCGAGGACCTTTTGTAGGTGGCAGATTGGGGCAAGGAATTTCTCAATCTGCCAAAAACAAAATTGGAGTGGGGGACTTTTTAGCTGGTCACTTGAAGTGTGTAAGTACCACCTGTGTATGTGTGTGGAGGAGGGGCAGGGAATATATAGTGATTTTGTTCCTAAAGCTCTTCATTTTATTTTTTTCCCCGTGTTTGTTTAGTTTGAGAGAGGATGAGTATGAGCAGGGGAGGGAGAGAGGGAATCCCAAGCAGGCTCTGCACCGCCAGCCCAGAGCCCGATGCTGGGCTCGATCCCGCAAACCAGGAGATCGTGACCTGAGCTGAAATCAGGAGTCGGACACCTAACCGACTGAGCCAGGCACGCGCCCCTCTCTAGAGCTGTTGGCATATATACGCACACGTCCAGCTTTAATCTCTAAGAGGTTCTTTGAGCAAGTCCGTCACCCCATGTGGCCGTTTCCAAGGGATGATTGTGAGGCTGCAGCAGGCTGCTTATGGCACGGACCGTGGAGATGGGTTTACTTTCGTTATGGTCACAGTGGGCGGCTTGGCGCTTTTTGCCTTCCCGGAAGGCAGCGCCAGCCCTCAGGAGTACTTTGGTCATCTCCTGTACTCTGCACAGCAGGTGTTTTCATGAGGCGGGCCCCGAGCCAGGGTGGCGGGGTTCGGGGTAGACTGAGGCAAGCCTAGGAAGACGCGCCATTCCGCGGGCCCGACTCCAGGGCGCCTCGCTCTTATACCGCCTGGTGCCCGCACCAAGGCCTCTGTGGCCTCACGCTCTCGCCGCCTCTTGTGTCCTCCACGGTTGTGTGAGAGGCTGGCCCCACCACCTTTCCCATTCTCTGACCCTGTCTGTTTCACCATTTCCCCTCGGAGTTTGGGCCCATTATAAGACTCTTGAGTGATGCATGAGCCCCTGACACCCTGTCACCGTCCAGGTGGCCCCCAGATGTCATCCCCGTGCCCACGCCTGGCCAAGGTGATTGATTCCTTTACAAAATTTCACTGTGACACAGACTTGGAGAGCTGGGGTCATGTCCTCCTTTCTGGCTGTGCCCCTTTGGACAAGTTTTCCTCCCTTTCTGAGCCTTATCTGTGTCCTTATCTGTGAAGTGTAGGGGTCCGTCCCTTCTGTCGGGACGACCGTTGTGACAGCAGGGATGCTAGCGCGTCTGAGGCTCCCCGCCCTCCCCCCCCACCACAGCCTCGGTGCGTAGCGCATGCTCAGTGAGAACTGTTGTCAACTTCCCCCACGAACTGCCCCCTGCTCCCCACCTTGCTCCTTAGAGCTCAGAGCCCCAGCCCCTCCGCCCCTCACAGGTTGGCTGGCTTCCACTCCCAGCTCCATTCAGGGGCTGCTTGACACTCCCAGGACCTCCCTGGCGGCCAGACCCAGCACTTTCCTCAGGCCTCACGTCTGTGATGGTGTTTTTTTTTTTTTCTTTTAAATTTTAAAAATGTTTTTATTTATTTTTGAGAGACAGAGACAGCGCCAGCAGGGGAGGGTCAGAGAGAGGGAGACACAAAATCTGAAGCAGGCTCCAGGTTCCGAGCTGTCAGCACAGAGCCTGACGTGGGGCCCAAACCCATGAACTGCGAGATCATGACCTGAGCTGAAATCAGACGCTTAACCAACTGAGACCCCCAGGCGCCCCTGTGATGGTGTTTGATAGAAGCGAGCACCTTCCCCCTCCCGGGACCGCCTCCCCCCGGCCTTCTGTTTCTTGGCTCTCCTGCTTCTCTCCATTCCTCTTCTTTCACCTCTGCCTCTGACCAGCTGAGGGGGGCCAGCCAGTCTCAGCCTCTCTCGCAGGAGAGCCCCGATTTGTGAATTGGTCCTGGGCTGCTCCATGAGATGGTGGCGGGGGGCGGGGTGCGTTTGACAGGCAGTGGGGCCAAAATGAGACGTGCTGAGGCGTAAACTGTCCCCCAGGTTTCGAAGGCTTAATACCAGAAGTATCGTTCTCTATTAATAACTTCTACATTGATGGTGCGGGAAATGAAAATATTCAGGGAGGTATTCATTTCATCTGATTCTTTTTGCTTTTTCAATCTAGCTCTGGGGAATTCTAAGTCACATAGGAGGTTGGCGCCCGGATCTTGTGGGGCGGCGGCACTGGCCTGGACCGCGGATCGGGCCCTGCGGCGGGCACCCTCCTGCACACCCAGGTCTTTATGTGCTCGGACAGATTGTCCAACCGCTCGCACTTTCGTTTCCTCGTGCACCCACGCTGTGTCTTTCGAGTCCCGCCTGTGTGCCAGGGCCACGCAGGAGATGGAAGTCAGCGCTCTTGTAAATGCAGTGCGACCTTGCGTCCATTCTCTGAGCCACGACCAGGGCTGCAGAGTTCCCCTGCACACCAGGCTGGGCCGCCCTCCCCCCGGGGCCTGTGGAGCAGGACTGACTCCTCAATGTGACCAGCATCCTCAGTCCAACCTTTGTTTGTTTTGTTTTTTATTTACTTATTTTGAGAGCGAGCCTGAGCAGGGCAGAGAGAAGGGGAGGGAGAGACTCCCAAGCAGACTCTGCACTGTCAGTGCCGAACCCGACGCAGGGCTCAATCTCACAAACTCGTGACCTGAGCCAAAATCAAGAGTTGGACTCTTAACTAAGCCATTCAGGCACCCCCAGCCTACTGGAGTTTTGAAGCCTTCTGGAGATTTCCCTGGCAAAATATCCAGCCCTGCTCGGTGAGGGAGATGCGGGATGTAGGACTGTGGGAGGGATTGAAGCCCATTCCCTGCCCTCCAGCAGCCCTTGGTCTGGAAGAAGGAGGATGCGCTCTTAGGATCGCTCCTGCCCGTGCGACTCAGTGAGAAGTGACAGGAAGTACATCGTGTGACAGACGCGGGCCTGGCTGCAAGCCTTAGGAGTCCCCTCTCTGGACCAAGCACCAGCAGGTGCCACCAGCTGTCGGACCAGCAAAGCAGCCCGCAGCCTGCCCCCAGGGCCCCCAGACTAGCTGCAGGTGGGGTGGGCGCTCAGCCATAGCTCCCTGCAAAGCCAAGGGCCGTCCTGAAGCCCAGGCCCTTGAGGGGCCACGGTTCCCACCGACAGTTGCAAGATTTAAGCGTCACATTGAAGTTCCCATCCCCGAACCGTTTACATCTTGCTTGTACATGTTAGATTAACATGGCTTTGGGGCCTTTGACGGGAAGCTTTACCGCACGTGTGTGGAGGCGGAGCTTTCGTGCTGGCACCGCTTCAGGAAAGTTCACCAGCTCTTCTTTATCTGCCAGGATACGTACCTAGCGCCAGGCTGCTTGGTGAGAACGCTGGAGACTACGGCTGCACCTCTTTAGCCGGTCGCCTTACTCAGTCAGCCTCTCTAGAAAATCAACAACAGACAGACCCCTTTCATCATCCCGTGTCTGCAGTGTGTGACCAGAGCAGGGCCGTGCGCCCATCCTGCCTGGCTGTCCTGACCCTCGGGGGAGGGAGGGGGACCAGCCCAGAGCCCCCGGCTCTCTCTGCCTCCGCTCTGCCCTCCGTGTCACCCAGTGCCCGGGCCACAGCGAGCTGTCCACGCCAGTACCTGTGGCTGCAGGTTTTTGCCAGAGAAGCATGGCTTGTTCCTCGTGGTTACAACATAGGCTTTTACCCCCGGCTCTGCCTGGGACCCAGTGGCGATTTCCCCTCATTCTTCACCCTTTTCGTCCTCTGAGCAGTGTCCTCCTGAGAGGGCCACGGGCTACATGAGATGAGGGTAGAGGTGGGGTCGCCTGTGGCCGCACTGCAGACTGGCTGGCTCAGAACAACAGAAACTCCTCATGCAACAGGGCCGGAGGTCAGAGGCCAAAATAGGTGTCGCTGGGCTGACGCTGGGTGTCGTCAGCGCTGTGTTCTCTTAGAAGCTCCAGATGCCCGCAGCTTCCCAGGCCACCTGTGCCTCTTGGCTTCCACCCGTGTCATTCTGACCCCCCACTTTCACCATCACACCTCTCGGGCTCCTGCCCTCCATCCTCCCTCCTGCCTCTGCCTCCCTTGGGTCCTCCAGGCATATCTCCCCAGCTCAGGGTCCACGACTCACGCCTGTCTGCAGAGTCCCTTTTGCCACGTAACCTAATGGAGCCACAGGTCCCGGGGGTCAGAATGTGGACGTCTCTAGGGGCTGTTACTGGGTCTAGCACAGATGGCCTTATTTACTTAGGAAGAGCTTGGTCAAGAGTCTGATTGGTTTTGGTCATTGAACTTGGCGTAAGAACATGGAAGGCGATGCTGGGGAGGAACAAAAGTACGGACTTCTCCACGGAAATACTGGCATCACCTGGAGGAATGCAACTTATAGGAAGATGTATAATTAAAAGGGAAACTGCTACTTCTTGATCAGATACTGTGGCAGGGTTAAAGTCCCACAAAACGTGGGCTGGCGACATTGGCAAAGAACTACACGTACAGCCCTGTGTCACAGACGACTCTGCCGCGAGGGAGGTGCTCCGTGTCTGCGGCATCTGGCCCCATGGTCGCCAGTCTCCCAGGGCTGCTGAGCACTTGCAAGGGGGCTCCTGCAACCAAGGAACTGAATTTTTAAGTTTAGTTAAGTTACGATTCAGTACATAGCAGGTGGCTGCCTGTCCGACCGCACAGGCGGGAGCAAGCGGTCCTGACTGGGCTCTGGGGGGAGGCTTTTGGAAGGCCACCGTGCAGCAGTTGGCCAGGTCGTATCCCGGAGGGTCGCATCACCAGCTTTCCTCAGAGTCTCGGGAGGCTTCACGACCCAAAATGGGTGAGGGCCCTGGTCCAGAGGAAAACCACCAAGGATCCCAGAGCACAAAATACGTGGATCTGTTCTCCCTAACAGCGCGCAGCTCGGCGAATGAGTGAGGAGGGCTCCGAGCTCAAGATGGAAGGGCCCTTAGACTCCGGTGCTTGGCTAACGGAACACAGAATGCTGTCGGCTGCTTACCAAGGGGGCAGGCAGGTGCCCGAGTGCCCCTGTGTACCAGCAGCTAACAAGGACCGCTCACCTCGGGGGGCCGAGCAGGCCCGGGGCCAGGGCTACTTAGAGAATCAGCGCCCCAGAGTGGGAGAGGCCAGATGCCCATCCCCACCCCTGCTAGGGTACGTGAATTCCCTCCTCATCCACCTTCGAGTGATGCTTGAAAATCCTGATGCCAGAGAAGGCTGTCGTCTATGCACTCAGATCGATTTAGGATAACTCTAAGTTTGCTAGAAAGCTTTTCCCTGAATGGTTAACGGTGATGTTACCCCTAAGAATAAAAGTTGTTCGTAGTACTAATTATTTATGGTGTGTCAGGAGCAGTACTACCCATGTGGATTTCACTTGATCCCTTCTTTGGGGAAGACCCCTGACCCTTGAGCACAGGGAGATGGAAAAACTGAGCTTCGGGAGGTGAACGGGCATCCAGAGCTCCCAGGGATGGGGAGTGGCTGAGTCAGAACTCGGAATCCGGGCTCTGCCTTCTGCCTTCCATCTTCCAGATCTGGTTCTGACCTAGGAGCTGTGGACCGACACCCAGACTCTTACTTTGCCCGGTAGCCCTCGTGTATTCAATGGTGGCCCGTCTCAGCCGCTTAGAGGTGGCACGCTCCTAGATGGCCATATTGAGAGCTGACCCATCAAGATCCTGCTGGTCTTTCCAGCCCGATGCCAGTTCCTCTGTGAAGCCGCTCCTCACCTCCCTTAACCTGAATTTATCCTTCCCCTGTGTTTTCCCTGTCGCACTGGAGCTCCTGACAGAATACTTTACCTTCTTCTTGTGTGATGGGTCCATTGGCACGAGTCCAGTCCTCACCAGTACTAGTCTGTGTCTGCTGGCGTGCGCGTTAAAGCTTGGAACCTGGAAATGCGTGGATACCTGGCTTTGGCCCCGACTTCCTACATCTGATCTGGCGCATAGGTCATGCTCAGTAAACACCCAGATATTAGTGCCTCGTGTCCTTTATTTGTCAGTACACTTGACGTAACATCGTGGGAGTTGGAGATGTCCGGTGCGTTGGTTCAGCGCTTTTATATTTTGCTATGTGGTTGCTGCTAAAGTGTTAGCTACCACCTTGATCACATCGCATGATTGTCATTTCTTTATTGTGTTGAGAACAGTTCAGCTCTCGTCTCTCGGCACCTTTGAAGTTTACATACTGTAGCGTTAACTGGAATCGCTATGTTGTGCGTCAGCCAATTATTCATCTCAAAGAGAATATTCTTAGGGAGATTCAGACCGACTCGCCTCTGGGGTGTTCCTTTGTCTTAAAACATGGCCTGGTGGTTTGGGATGGAGTTTCCACGTACCGTATCAGACATGGCTTCAAAACAGATGTATCGCCTAGTGAGTGACAGTGCTCTAAGCTAACAGCTAAAATGCAAGATGGTGGCCCCGGGTCCTTTTCAGACACCCAACAGGTCAGATCTACAATGTAACTCCTGTCCTGTGCTAAGCAGATTACCTCAGACCAGATTTGCTCAGATATGAGCAAAGCCCTGTGTCCCTAGCACATTGGGAATGAGGTATCTATAGCCTGGACGGGGTAGAAATAAATCTAATAGTATTCTCAAGGAAGTTCATTTAGACGACGGCACGCCGGTGGGCGTGATTTATGTTGTACGAATGAAGGAAACGGACAGGGGAGGTACCAAGATTGCTTTATCTGATGACAGTCATCACTGAATTCAAAGCGGTTTTGCTGGGAGGCCTTAACGAATGTTTCCCTTCTCTTTTTCCCTCTGCGATGGCTGTTTCCTGACGCGCCCCTCTTGCTCCAGGATTTGCGCAAGCAGGTAGCCCCGCTGCTGAAGAGCTTCCAGGGGGAGGTAAGCATTTATGTTTGTTTTATACCCAGAGCCGCCCTTCATAGTTCATTGTGCTTTCTTTTTATTCTCATTAAGTCAATGCCATTGACACAAGGGGCTGGCCCAGATGGAGCCTTCCCAGCTGCACTAACTCATGTCATGTGGATTTTGTGCTGCCCAGTGTGATGTTTCCACTGGGTCCTCCGTGAAAGCCCGTATGGAAAGCGAAGCCGTATCTGCAATGGGAGAAGGTGTGGTGGATTCAGAGGCAAAGCGGCCTGCATACTTGCGCTTCCCACAGTGGACTGAGTTTGTCCACACTGCAGCCTTTGGGAGCCCACGCGTCCTAGGCTCAGTGGTTCCCTGAGTTAGCCCAGGGCTGCGGCTGTCAGGAGGCCCCCCTGGGCGGGAAGTCTGCAGTGGGCAGTCTGGTGCTCTCATGCCCCGCTCCTGAGGGACGAGGGATCTCACTTGCTGGAGGCTTGGAACAAAGGACAAGCAGGCAAAGCCATGAGGAGTCAGTTTGGGCTCAGTATAAGGAAGAGCTTTCTGATGGGTCCTTCCAGAGAGGGACGCGCCGTCTGGCAAGATGGCGGCTGGTCCTTGGCGATGGGAGCGGTTGCAGTGGGTGACGTGCCACCTCCTCCTCAGCCCCGTGTGTGGTCTTGGTGACTTTCAGAGCACCAAGGATTTCATCATGGTTACGGAGTTACTCGTTCCCAGCTCTTTGTTGTTCCCGATGGAGTGATGGAAGCAGGAATAATGCTGAGGAGAGGGGACGAGACTTCTGCAGAGCCCTCCCCAGAACCCAGATGGGTAGGCTCTTGGGGATTCTATTTGTTGCAACTTCCCGCGGCCCAGAGAACGTGGGGGAGGGGATCCGCAGGAGTGAGACGGCAGGTTCAGGGGTGAGGGGAGGCAGTGGGCCTTCTCGGCCTGCAGTGGAGGCAGGCGTCCTGGGCCCAGGGCTCCGGAAGAGGAGGTAGGACTGTCCCCTGGTAGGTTCTCCAGGTGCCAGCAGAGGGCAGGGGAGCCGTGCCAGAAGCGGCAGGCGGCAAAGGTCTCAGGAGGGACACAGCCGAGGGCCTGTCTCTGCTCATCGTCTCTGCTGCAGGAAGCCCTCCCGGGCTCGGGAGATGTCACTGTCCCCAGGCTGGAAGGACACGAACCGCCTTTCCTCAGAATTGCATCTCTGAACCGTCATTTTCCATCACTTCCCCTTGGCACCTGCCCACGTTGATCTGATCTGTTCTCCTACCTGTTGGGCAGCTTTCGTGGGGCCCAGTGGCGAGTATTTCTGCAGCTGCAGCAGCTCAGTGTGCCATTTTGGGGTGTGTGCTTGGTTTTCTTTCTTGCTGATAAATTTAAAATCTGCCCAGAAGTGGAAAGGCTGGTGCTTGCTGCCATTTTGCCACATTTGCTCCCCGTGCCCTTCGGCTCAACCTTTGAAAGTGAGCTGCAGATACCCCGGCTCGGTACCCCTAAGCACACGCATGCTCTTGTCTCCTAGACGTGAGGTTTTTTCCTCGATATTAGCACAGTGACCCTGAGCATCACACCCGGGAAACTGACACTTAGTCCATGATACCTAACATTTGGTCCCAAATCAATCTCCCAGCTCTTCCCAAAATGTCTTTTATAATGGCCCTGCCCCTGACCTGGGGTTCGGTCAGGTTCATGCATTGCACTTGGGGGGGGGGGTGTGTGTGTGTGTGTGTGTGTGTGTGTGTGTGTGTAGGTACATCAGATATATATACATACACAGACACATACATACATACATATACATACATACATCACTTTAAAGAATTTAACACACTTGGGGCACCTGAGTGGCCCAGTCAATTAAGCATCCGACTTCAGCTCAGGTCATGATCTCACAGTTCATGAGTTCGAACCCCACATCAGGTTCCATGCTGACAGCTCAGAGCCTGGAGCCTGCTTCTGATTCTGTGTCTCTCCCTCTTTCTGCCCCTCCCCTCTCCTGCTCGCTCGCTCTTTCTCAAAAAGAAACAAAAAAATCTTTTAAAGAGCATTTAACACACTTCTTATAGATTGCCCCACTTTGTGAATGGGGTAATGGCTGTGGTTCTGGATATATTAACTTTGAAATGCCTGAGAGACGTCCAGATTTCTTATCTGCCTGTTTTTTAAAAGGCTATTGGAAAAACAAACATTTTTATAGCACTGCTAATATTTACCAAGCCTCTGCTAATTGCTCTGTTTATATGAAATAATTTGTGCTTTCTAGTAAGCTAATTTGAGTAGAAAGGGCTAAATCCTACTTGTTTCTGAAGAAGGAACTTTCCTAGCGGCGAGCAGCTGCGGATGGGGGCCACACATGCAAGGTGGGTTTTCTGATGAGCAAGGCCAGAAGGCAGCGGTCCTGGTGCTTCGATGGGGCAGGATTCACTCGGCTTGTGTTTCTTTAAAAACTTTTTTTTTTTAATGTTTTATTTATTTTGATACAAAGAGAGACAGAGCATAGAGGGGGAGGGGCAGAGAGAGAGAGAAGGAAACACAGAACTGGAAGCAGGCTCCAGGCTCTGAGCTAGCTGTCTGCACAGAGCCTGATGCAGGGCTTGAACCCACTAACGTGAGATCTGACCTGAGCCGAAGTCGGAGGCTTAACCGACTGAGCCACCCAGGCGCCCCATCGGCTTGTGTTTTTCAAAAAGCCGCCCCCTCCAATCAGAGGGTCGCTCTTGTATCCTTTGTCAGTGTCTGCTGCACACAGTTTTATTCACTGGACACGATCTTTGGGTTTTTCCCCAAGTGCTGGCGTTTCCCCTGGAACAGTGTATGGTGTTGGGGAGAACACGTTCTTTGCCTTTGAATTTGTGTAGATTATTCCACGGTTTGAGATCCCCAAGAGAAAAAAAAACAAAGAACAAGATGAAGTGTTCAGACAACAAGAAATTCGCGTTATCTGCAGCGTGTCGGACCGTCCTGGGAGACGTTAGCCTGGCCAGGATACCGTTCCCCTCTTTCAGTGTTTCCTAGTGGTTCTCAGTGTAAATCCAGACACCTTCCTTCCTGTGGCCGATGAGACTGCATGTTTGGGCAGCCGCTTGCCTTTCTAGATCCTCCTTCCTCCTGATCGCTGCATACATGCCATGCTGAATTCCCGCCGGGCCCTGGAGCTTGGGGCGTCCTCGCCGCCTCCAGGCCTTGGCGCCGGCCGGACAGCTTCCTCACCTGCTGGCCACCTTCAGCGTGGGCGCCTCTTCCTCGAGGAGGGTGTTCCCTGAGCCCCAAATGAAAGGCCAGGCCCCCTCTACTGGTGCTCCTCTTGCACACACCGGCTTGTGACACATTTGTCATCATGCCTATGTACTGCCTGTCCCTCTGTCTTGTCCTCTTTAGCCTGTAAGATGTGTGAGGGCTCGCACTGTGCCTGGACTTGTAGGCCATTGTTTCCCAGCACCGGGTGCATCAAGAACTAAAAAGTTTTAAGGCTCTCAAAAATGGCTATGGAATAAATGAGCAGTGAGCACCTCTTCGGAGGTGGTTTTTAAAACATCTTGTCCCCGTCCTCTCTTCGGGCTGTGTTGTATTAACAAGGGGAAAGGGACACCGGAAAGTCTGCTTGGAAAATACCTTTAAAAGAAACGAGGGGCGGGGCGCCTGGGTGGCTCAGTCAGTTAAGCATCCGACTTCGGCTCAGGTCAGATCTCACGGTTCGTGGGTTTGAGCCCCGCGTCGGGCTCTGTGCTGACAGCTCAGAGCCTGGAGCCTGCTACGGATTCTGTGTCTCCCTCTCTCTCTGCCCCTCCCCTGCTCACACTCTCTCTCTCTCTCTTTCTCTCTCAAAAATAAATAAAACATTAAAAAAATTTAAAAAAAGAAAAGAAACGAGGGACACCTGGATGTCTCAGTCAGTTAAGTGTCCAACTCTTGACTCACAGTTTGTGGGATCGAGCCCCATACTGGGTTCTGCACTGACGGCACAGAGTCTGCTTGGCATTCTCTCTCCTCTCACTCCACCCTGCCCTGCCTCTCCCTTGGTGCGCTCGCTCTCTCTCTCTCTCTCTCTCAAAATGAATGAACTTAAAAAAATAAAAGAAAAAAGAAACTAGTAATAACTACTTATACAGCTGATTGAATAGTAGGGAATAGTATGGATCATAATGGTCACTCAGAGTTATTGTAACAAAGTCATCACATCTAACTCCCAGAAATTTCAATGACTGATTGATTGCTATCCCTAAGTCTGTGTGTTTCACGAGCCTGGCCAACAGGTCAGAGCAGGGAAGGGGAATAATCTAGGTGGTCGATCCAACTTAAGACTTACTTTAGTCTAGTAATTTAGACAGCCCCTCAGTGAAGTGGCCCACTCGTTAGGAAAATGTGAAGCCTTGTAACTTGTCTCCCCTCCCCTCGTTTTGCTCCCTATTGAGGCTCCTGGTATAAAAGGTTGAGTGGGGAAGGAGTTGCCTTAGACCCTACTCCTCTTGGCCCTCAGGGAGCTGATGCTTAAGCCAAGTGTTCTCAGAGAAGAATATCCTTTTAGGAAATAACGTAGGTACTTAGATCAGAGAGGAAATGAAAAGACTGAAAATCTATGAGCTCAGCGCCCAGCTTAAAAAGTTAGAAACGTACAACAGAATAAGCTCAAAGGAAACAGGAAGAAGGAAACACATATAAATAATAATAAAAATATAATAATAATAAATGACCAAAGAGAAAAACAGCCCAAAGAGGCTTCTACAATAGATAACCCACCTTTCTTCCTAATCAAGAAAGAAAAGGTTAGTGATGCTGGTGCAGGGATACTGTTGGAGCTGCAGCGGAGATTCAAAAGATAGTAAGGGAATGTTACAATCAATTTCATGCCAATAACATTTTAAAACCTAGACCCAAGGACACATTTCCAGAATACTAGAACGCACCAAAGCTGATTAAAGAAGAAGTAGAAACCCTGAGTAGCCCTGGGACTATTACAGCACTATTTCCATCAGGTATGGGCGCTTTTAGGGAGAGTCCTGTCCATCCCTCATGAAACAGACAAGCCCTAGTCTTTCACAGGCTTCTTTAGAAAATAAAAAAGAAAGAACACTTCCAGGCTCTTTTTGTGAAGCTAACGTCACCTTGATACCCAAACTAATAAAGAATAGTACAAAAAAGAAAAATCGAAGTCAGTCGTATTTATGAATAGATATCCGGAAGTCCTTAAAAGGAATTTATAAATGGAATCTATCAAGCTCTGTGTAGCTCAACAATGCTGTTTGGTTTAACATCAGCAAAATTTATTAATGTCTATCAATGTCATTAGCAGGTCAAAGAAAAAAATCATCTTAATAGTTATAGGAAAAGAATTTGTTACAATTCAGCATCCATTCATGAATTAAAAAAAAAAAAAAAGAACTACCATCCGGCTGGTACAGAGGAGAATGTCTTTAATCTGGGAAGTATTTGCCAAAAGCCTATATCAATCCTTATGCTCCATGATATTAAAAAATTTTCCTTAAAAATCAAGAACAAGAAAAGAAAGTGTACTATTATTACTTATATTTAACATTGTGCTGGAAATCTTAGCTAGTGTGGAAAGACAAGAAAGAGAGCAAGTATTGTCACAGAAAGAACAAATCTGTCATTTCCCAAGTGAGCCTCAATGATTAAACAAGGTTGCTAGATACAAAATCAGTACACAAAAGTAACGACATACAACATACTTCTACATCCACAGCAAACTGAGAAAGGATACAACTAAAGTTAGCAACAAAAAATAAAGCCTACCTAGAAATAAAGATAATAGTGCATAGGAACTAACTCCTTCTGGAGAAAAGTAGATTATTTATATTAAAAGACATTAAAGAGGACTTCAATGTAAAGGGAGAAAATATTCAAGGATAGAAATGCCCACTATTATTAAAGATAATCAGTTTCCCTCAAGTCGATTAGAGGAAGTCATTGTCATTCCAATCAAAATTCCAATTGCATTTTCCAGAAAACTTGAAAAACTGATTCCAGAAGTGATAAGCCAGAGCAAGTGGTTGGTGATGGTGAAGGTCGTATTAAATAAGAACAAGATGGGTGCTTGGGTAGCTCAGTTGGTTGGGCGCCTGGGTATCAGTCGGTTAAGCGCCTGACTTCAGCTCAGGTCATGATCTCACGGTTTGTGAGCTCAAGCCCGGCATTGGGCTCTGCCATCAGCATGGAGCCTGCTTCAAATCCTCTGTCTCCCTCTCTCCCTGCCCACCCCCCTCTCTTTATCTCTCTCTATAAAACCAATAAACATTTTTTTAAAAAAAGAAGAGCAAAATGGAGGCTTTGCCGTGCCATATGGTGAAAGCTACAGTGATTGGCACAGGGATAAATATAAAGACAGTAATGGCTCATAATAAAAGATCAGGAACTGACATCTAAATACATAGAGCCTCGAGTATTGCAGAGACGGACTGGGGATTGGTGAGGAAAGGTTGGATTTCTCAGTAATGGTCCCCCACAACTGGTTACCTTTTTGGAAGTAAGTGAGGTTGGATCCGTACCTCACACCATATGCAAACACAAAATACAGATGAAGACTTAAGGTGACATTTTAAACCTTTTTGAAGAAAATATAGATTATGATGACTTTGGGTTGGGAAGGATTTCTTAACTAAGAAACCATAAAGGAAGAAATTGTTACATTTAACCACATTAAAATTTTAGTATAAGTTATTTTTTTTAATCTTTTAATGGATTGTTTATTTTTAAAAGAGAGAGACAGAGTACAAGCAGGGGAGGGCAGAGAGGGGAGGAGACACAGAATCTGAAGCAGGCTTCAGCCTCGGAGCCATCAGCACAGAGCCGGATATGGGGCTCAAACCCATGTGTAGGAAACGTTCCTCAAACGTGTAGGAAAATGTCGCCCCTTTCTGAAGACATTTTATCGTACCTGTTGGAAACTTGTAATAAAGATTCAGACTTACTTGAATCTTTTTCGTAGCAAAGACCAAGGGGGTTTCTGACACGAACAGTGCCACCCGGGACCAGACGGTGAAGAGGTCATGGGTAGGGATGGAGGGATCCTTGGCCCTAAGTCACACAACCAGGAGGAGACAGTTCCCACACACAGGGACAGCACAGGATTAGTATTCAGAAAACATCTAAAAATTTTGTCTGTTAATAAGACAAAGACTTCGGGAAAGGGGGCAAAAGCCACGAACGGCTTCTGCAGAGGAGGAAATCAGAGTGGTCACTAAGCGTATGAAGAGATGCCCAGCCTCATGAACAGGGAAATGCAAATTCAAAGGATATAGTCGCAGCGTCCTCCTATCTGCCACGTTGGCCAGACTCCAAAACTGAAGACAGAGATGGGAGTGTAAGTTGGTAGCCATTCTGCAAACCAGTCTGGCGTCAGATACTAAAGCTTAGGAGCACGTTCCCCTTGACGTAGCAGTCCCACTCCTAAGAATATGTCCTGAATAGGCTGAAATGTGGGCCCCAGCACACAAGTTCAGGAGTGTTTGAAAATGTAAGCAAGCAGACACAACCCACTCTCCATCAGCAGTAGGAAGAATTACGGAAAGCGCCGTACATTCACGGGATGGAATACAGCCTCACAAGGGAAAACTCACCACCTGAAAACCTGCGCTACCGACCCGACGTCGTTTAGGTGTCCGTGTGTATTCTTAGGACATAAGGAAACCGTAGAGGAAGAGTTTAACAGGAAATTCAGAATAGAGGTTATCAGAGCCAGGCATAGGCGACGTTTCAAAGGTCACGGAAGCATCCCTACTCCCAAGTGCTCGTTCTGTTCATTATTCTTGATATATTCTTCATTTTGTTAATTATACTTGATATATTCTTTTGTAAGCGTGAGCTGTTTCTTTGGAACAGAAAGAACCGCCCTTAGAAGGCAGTAGCTTTGTGATTATATTTTTGCACGGGAGGAACCAACTATCATCCCTTGCCTTTACATTTCGTCCACGATAAATTTTCCTCTCCCGGCAAGTGTGGGTACTTCTGGGGAGGCCGTGCACCTGGGAAGGCCGAGGGGGAAAGCGCAGTTGTGAATAGCGCTCTGACATTTGTGGGACCCCAAGCAAGTCCAAGTGCTGCGTGCTGGGTGCTTTCCTAGCGTGTGCTCGCCCCATCTTCACAGCCCTGGGAAGGCTCTGCCCCTCCCTCAAGTACCAGCCCTGCCACATGGGCTCAGGAGCCCTCCTCTCTTGCCCCATCAGGAACCACAGCCCCGCCCGGACCTCCTCCTAGGTCTTCATCTCTGCTCATCTGCATTCTGTAAGCACTAGTATGTTCCATCTTGAGACGGAGCGAGTGGGCGAGTGCCTCCCTCGTCCCCAAGCCGCCTTCTTCTTTCTTTTTTTTTTTTTAAAATTTTTTTTAAGTTTATTTATTTTGAGAGAGACCGAGTGCGAGCGGGGATGGGCCAGAGAGAAAGAGGTAGTGTATCTCAAACAGGCTCCGCACTGTTGGCGCAAAGCCCGATGCAGAGCACGAACTCTCACAAACCGTGAGGTCGTGACCTGAGCTAAGATCAAGAGTCAGACGCTTACCCAACTGAGCCCCCCAGGCGCCCCCATCTCCCAGTCTTGTCGTCCAGGCTTCTCAGAGAGCTGTCTCCACCCCCGTGTGTGCCCATTACTCTTAGACCCACCCCGTCTGGCGTCTGTCCCCTCTCCCTGGACCCCTGTAGTCCTCGACTCTTGTGTCAGGGAGTCAGGCCCCCCGGCAGCTCATCTCCACGTGTTCCCTTCTTTCGAAATCTCATGATATTCTGCCTGCTGGATGTTCCGTCTGCTTCTCTGGCTATTGATTTTTAGTCTTCTCGGGCAGCTCCTTTGCATTCAGACCTGAGTGACGGGCATCCTGTGCTGTACGGTCTCCCGGCCCCGTCTGCTGGAGACTCACATGTCTGTCTTTAACTCTGTCTTCTGCTTTGCGTTCCAGGCTCGCGAGGCTGCCTCTTGCACATTCCCACTTAGGTATTCCACAGGAAAAGACTCTTCGCCCATAGCCCTCCGGTCTCCAGCTCCTATACCTGCTGGGGTCTCCCGCTGCCCCCTTCCCCTTCTCACGAATGGCTCTGCAGTCCGCTTGGCAGCCTCGGCTAGGAATCTAGGATGCCCACTCCCTCCCGTCCGCCCCACTCGCCATCCTTTCTCCCAGTGTCCTCGTCTGCCCGCATCTTACCCTCCCTACTACTACCCACGGTCTGTCCGAAGCCGTCGTTTGTCACCAAGACCACCAGTCTCCATTCCAGCCCCTGCCCGCTTCACCCCCACCTTCGCTCTGCACGTCGGCCAGGAGCGAGTCACTTCCTGCTTACTGCCCTTCTGTGGCTCCAGTACTGTTGAGGCAACCACAGAACCCCCAGCCTGCCTACGGCCCGCCCTCCATCTGGCCCCTCTTACTCCCTTTTTGGTGCTTGCTTCAGATGTCTTGCCGTCAAGGGGTCTCTGACTGCCAGTGCCAACCAGGGTGTTCTTACCCTTCCTCTTTAGCACCTTGTCCCTTGGTCCAGAGTGCTTTTCTCATTGTCTTTTTGGGCTTTCTGTGTCCACGACTCTCTCTAGACTTTCTGTGTCTGCCTGGCCTCTTGTAGACCCTGCCCAGCCCTAGCAAGCATGCAGTAGGTGTCTATTGGATGCGTGAGGCTGAGGGGCAGCAGTGTTCTTATTTCACAGATGGCGAGGCTATGCCCAGAGAGGAAAAGAGCCCATCTGAAGTTGCACGGGAGATCATGGCAGGGCCAGGACTCATGTTGGTACTGTCTGATACTGCTCGGGGAACAGGGAGGGGACGCCTTCTGCCCTCCATCGTCTCCATCACCCTCCCCAGCTTTCGATAAGGACAGTGGGTGTCAGTCCTGTGTAACGTGCTTGGCAAATATCCCTTCAGCCCCCCTCCTCTCTGACCAGCCCCTCCCGTGTGGATTCTGCACACCCTGCCGTGTCCCACATGCACGTAAACATCCGTAAGTGTGCAGATGGTTTGCCACAACGTGATCTGCACCCCTGGGAGGAGCAGGGGCCCTGGGTAACTGAAAACAGTGGCCTCGTGCCTATGTCACCTGCTGACGTGGCCCACACAAACGGCCAAAATCATCATTTGAGCCTTGCCGTTGTCCTGAAGGCTCCCGGTATGCATAGCATACCGATAGGACTCAGCCGTGGCCAGGCCACGTGAAACTCCACACAGCCTCCCTGATACCTGTGTCTTTCTTCATTCGGTGAAACCCTCTGACTGTGTGCAGCTCGGGGCCAAAGAGGAGCTAGGGATATAGCCCTGGATACAGTGACAAAGCCCCTGCCGCCTTGAAGTCTGTGTTCTAGCGAAGGGAAATGAAGTAAAGACGAGGAGTGATGTCAGGTGGTGACAAGCTCAGGGCTGGGGAAAGAGCGGGCGGAGCAGGGGTGCCGCTCCGGGTGCCCAGAAGCCAAAAAGAAGGCTGAGGGAACGAGGGAGGGAGGCAGGCCAGAGCACTCCGAGGCCCCTGAACACACTTGGCAACCATTTGGCGGATTTTAATCAACCTGGAGATGAACTGGATTAACAGTTCTGGATTAACTGGCTCTGAAGTCCAGTGTGACTTGGTGGGTTGACCATCAGCAGCAGAACAGAAGAGGACATATTTCAGCAGTTAGAGCCACTCCAAAAATGGAGTGAGCTGTCATCTAAGGTAGTGCGTTTCCTGTCACCAGGAGCGTTCAAACAGGGCCAGAGGACCAAGGCCAGGGAGGTGGTCAGCTCTTAACCATTCATCCTTCAGGGCCCCGTCATGCCTGCACTTAGTGAGTGCGGTGCTGAGGGTCGTGGGCGGGACCATCAGGAAGTTGGACCAGACTTCGGGCTCCTCAGGCTGGTCCTCGGAGGGGCCAACAGTCTGCATGAGAATCACCCACGTGTTCCCAGAAATTCTGCTCGCTGGTCTCCTCCCACCCCGAAGTTCTGGTTAAGCGGCCCAGGGCAGGGCGCGAGAAGCTGGAATCTGACAAAGTCCACACCCGGGTCTCTTTCATAGCTGCCTGTTGGCACCACGGGGCTGGGTTCCCCGAGAGGGCGTGTTCCCTGTAGGTTAACGTTGTGTGGCTGTGCCCGCTCGAGCACCTGGGACTGGCCGGTCGGGGGCTCCACGATTCAGCTTTCAAAGTCTTCCCAGGCTTTCGGGCCTTGGCTTCTGCTCCGGCCACACTGGTCGTCTGCTGTCCCCGAACATGCCCTTACGGTTTCCCGCCCCTGACCTTCTCCTAAAGTCACGGCCTCGGCTGTTAGAACCTTCTGCTGTTCCTCACCTGGAAACACCACGTCCATCCTTGAAGATTGGGTGTCCGCGTCCTTCGTTCCCTCCTACTCCTGCCATCCCAGCCTGACTTGCTACCATTTTTCCTTCGAGGGCCTGCACCTTCTCTTCGACTTCGTACCCTCTTCCTTGCTCTACCGAGCTGGCTTAGCAAGACCTCCTCCGCTGGGTTTCTCGCCCTCCCATGTCCCCCCATCCCCGTTTTAAGTTCTCCTCGAGGGCCGTGCACCGGACTCGCCAGCTTCCTTCGTGACCCACAAGAACAGCAAGGCTGCTTCTCCTCGCCGGGAGGCGGCAGGGCCATCTGTGAGTTGGGACCTGGTGTCCCTGAGGGGTGAGTGTGGAGTAGCCCAGGCACCCCCGAGGACCCTGGCAGGCTCTGGCTGTCCCCTTTCCCCCGGGGGGACCTTGTCTCCCACCCCGATGGCCATCGTCAGACCTGTAGGCCTTTTCACGTGCGTTGGTAGCCGTGGCCACGGTGTTGACGGCGAGTGTTTTAATTACCTCACAGCGCGGTCCAAAGGCCTGGGGCACACAGTGTCTTCCTGGAGGCTCCCTCCGTGACGGCTCAATTAGGGGAGCGGTGGGGCTGCGGTTCAATATTCAGGCCAGCTTCCTAATTGAAAACACATTTTCCCCTCCGAAGCTGCAGCTGCTTTGGTTCTGCTCATGCAGAAAAGGATATAACCTTGCCTAACATAGGAAATGAACGGTTGAGAGAGAAGCCAAATTCAATTTCAGTCAGATATGTTGAGGCTAAGCCCGTGATCTATGGAAGCAGGGGAGCGAGCCGTGTGCATGTGGAAAGGGGCGCACTCAGCAGTCCATTAATCACGGCCGCCCGCCCGGCGCTGCCGCCACCGCACGGGCCTCTGCGCCAGCGCCGCCCCTCCGACGGGGCTGGACCGCCGCCAGGCACTCCAGAAGTTAACCTCTTAAAGACCCGGAGCTGCTTTCTGTTGAATAAATGTAATTTTGTGGTCAGAAATAAATGCTTGTGATGTAGCAGGAGCTTTGAAAACAACAGCGGAGCCAAAGCTATTACAAATTGCTCTGTGTTGTGGCAGTCAACAGCATACATCAAAACTCCGAGTGTATGGCAAATTGATTTCGGCCCAGAGCTCTGCAGCTATTCAATAAAAGTCCTATTAAGCCATTGTATGTAATGAACAATCCAGAGCAAATCTAATATTTTCAGTGGATAATTATTTTTAACATCCTCCCGGTAACCGTCAGTCGAGATCTTAGATGTTTCCAGAGCGGACCCGCCTGCAGTGGGCCCTCCTCAGCTCTCATCTGCTTCTGCTGAGGCTGCGAGACAGCCACCTACCCCTCACGAACTCGGGGCCCCTCCATAGGGTTTACCAGCAGACCCTGCTCCCGAGGAAGGACATGGACGTTCCAGTCCCTTTGAGCCTGGCACACGGCAGGTCCCCAGGAAGCACTGGTTGAACTCAGATGAACTGAGTTGACATGGAGAAAGGAGGTGGTCAAAGAGCTCCAGAATAAGAGAGGACAATGGTGTGTCAGCTCCAGAGCCTCTAGGGACCAGAGGGTCATGGGTCAAGAATTTGAGGTCCCTTGCACTGAGGGACCGGTGCCAGTCACCAGAGGAAGCCCCAGGACTCGGCAGCTGGGGAGACGGGCTCTGCATCAGGGAGCCCCTGCTGATGGAGACACCAGGGTGGTCGTGTTGCCAGCTGAGTGGGGGGTCACCTTGGCAGATTCCACCTCCTCAGCTGCTCCACTGTGCTGTTTGCAGCCAGGAGGTGACCCTGGTCACACTGACTCTTGTCAGACTCTTTATATCAGTCTCCCCTTCCAGACTGTAAGCTTCTGGAGGACAGGGTTTACTCATTTATTCTTTCGTTCAGTTAGTACTTACTGAACACCTACTCTGTGCCAGGCTGGACCTGAACTAGATAGACTGTGGTCTCTAGTTGTAGGTAATTAAGCTGCTTTCATGGTGTGTTATTGTTGAGCAGGATCTGTGTCCCCACATGGCAGATAGTAAACCAGGAATGGTTAGGGATGGGTGGATGGATGGATGAGCAAGTGGATGGATGAGCAAGTGGATGGACAGATGATTGGATGGATGGATGAATGAGCAGGTGGATGGACGGATAGGTGGATAGATGAGCAAGTGGATGGATGGATGGATGGATGGATGGCTAAGTAGGTAGATGGACAGTTGGGTGGATGATGGATGGATGGGTGGGTGGATGGATGGATGGACAGATGGGTGGGTGGATGGATGGATGGATGGGTGAGTGGATGAGCAGGTGGATGGATGGGTGGTGAGTGGGTGGATGGATGAGCAGGTGATGGATGGTTGGATGAGGGGATAGATAGATGGGTGGGTGGATGAGCAGGTGGATGGATGGATGAGCAAGAGGATGGTTGGATGGAGAGATGGAGAGTTAACACTCCCAGGGTATAAATCAGAAGCCTTCTCTGTCCATAAAAAAGGCCCTGTTCTGTCTGCTTACACTCCCAGAATCATGTGATACCAGGAGGCAGCTGTGATATGAAGATAAGGGCCCAGAGTTACAAGGCCTGAGTTTGAGGCCTGACTTAAGAGTGACCTTGACTTTCATCAAGTCAGTAGACCTCTCACCGCCTCTTTTTCCTCATAATAAATGTAAAAGATTGAGGGAAATTGCTTTGAATGATGATTTAGAAGTCGTATTTGTCTATTTTTTTTTTCCTGGAATAAAATTCCCCAACTTGTGATAGTCATGTTGTATTTATTTGAATACTGTGGAATTTAAATTATTAGGGTATTTTATTTTCTGCAGACCTCTTTTCCCTTGGAAAAACTCAATCTGGATGTTAATTAGGTTTTACTAATGTTCCATCAATTTAATGCAGTAATTTCTTAAATGAAACTGACACCAAGGACCAGATGGTCAAAAGGAGAACTGTGAAGGTGTGTGGGGGGCCCCGGGAGGGGACTCGGGGACGCTGATGCCAGCTGAGAGCACAGACGAGTCTGCAGCCTGTGTGTGGGGCAGTCCACGTGCCGTCTCTCCCTCCGTCTACTACAGACCGTGCCACCGCTCCCTGTGCTGGTAATCAGTTGCACAGTATTTTACATCTGTAAATTCCCATTTCCACGATGTCACACGGCCTTACCCACTGCCCTGTGCTAATAGCAACATTATCGCCAACCAGAGCAATGGGATAGGAGGGTGCCGTGAGCTTGAGGAACAGAATGGGCACCTGGAGGTGAGGTCTGTGCCCCGCCCTTCACCCCAAGCTCCATGCCCTTGACACCTCCCCTTATACCGGCTCTTGGTCCCACCTGTCCTAGGATCTGTGGCTCCCTGGAGCCTCATTATGCCCCTCCATGTGCCACCCTCTTGTCACTGAATACTCACCATCTCTAGCAAATATTCCCAGATGGCAGGAGCCCCACCCCTGTGGTGAATGTCAGCCACACACTTGTTAGCCACCTGCACAGACAGGCGCCACAATTGTTGAGGTCGCAAGTGGCCTGAACAGGGTTACAGGTTTGGAACCCAGGTGTTCGGACTCAATCAGATACTCATTCCACTTACCGCCATGGAAGGGGGCATAGACCACTGTTTCATCTAACTGCAACTTCCAGAGCCTTCCAAGCAGCCAGCCCAGATGAGGCAACCTAATCAAGTGGCCCAGCTCCCCTCCTCATTGGGGACCCTCTCATTCTGTCACTGCTGTGGGCTGTTTCTCAGCTCACCTCTGCGATCCTGAGGATCCAGAGTGGTAGGAGAAGGGCCCCCCCCAGGCCCCTGGAGGATGCACCAGCTGAGTCCTCTTGTGGGAAGGAGGAGTAACTTGGAGAAGAGGTTCCGTTGAAGCCTGTACTTCAATGGGAGGGGCCCAGAGGTCTGGCTGGGCGGACTCAGTAGTCGGCATGCTGGGCCTTTGCCGCTGTGGCCCTGGCACCTCGAGGGGGGCAGGGGTGGCCTCCAGAGCTCCGGGCACCTGCACCTCTCCTTCCCCCCTAGCTCTGTGTCCTGACTTCTGTGTCCCCTCCCCCCTGGGCCTGCAGTGGCTCCTTCCTGGGGAGGAGGCTTAGAGCTTCAGAGAAAACCAAGTAGACAAACTGCAGATTTCGGAACCAGACACATCTGGATTTGATTCCTGACATCACCTTTTACCGGTGTGACCTTGAGTGGGTCCTTTCAGCTGTTCTGTATCGTGGAAAATCTGTCCCACAGATGCCACATCTAGTTATCAATCATAGAATTCTCCAGATCCCTCCATCTCCTAAATGCCACTGCCCCCCAAACCCCCGCCCCCGGATTCAGCTGCAGCCCTCCAGGTCTCTCCCCGCCCACCTGTCCCTCACTGGTTAACCCCGTCTGGCCATGGAGGGGCTGATGGCTCCAGATCTCGGGCTTTGGACCTCTCCCAACATCAGGCCTCCCCGGAGTTTCCCTTTGACCTCTTACAAACTTACATCACCTCCCCACAGACACCCAAAGATACACATCTCTGTTTTCCATCTCAGGGTCCCGCCAATCCACCTGGCCAGAGATCTCTGAGAGACCCTGCCTGCCCTACCTCACTCATTCATTCGTTCATTTTATCGACGTACCTATCTCTGTATGAGAGAGATGAGAGGGAGCAGGGGAGTGGGAGAGAGAGAGGGAGACAGAATCCCAAACAGGCTTCACGCTGTCAGAGCAAACCCCGTGTGGGGCTCGAACTCACTGAGCCAACTGAGCCACCCAGGCGCCGCCCTCATCTCCCTCTTTGGCTTCCTTCCTCCCTCCTTCCCAACACACAGCTTCCTCCTCCTCTGTCCCTCGGAGTTGCCTTCCCACCCAGAGTGGTCACTTCGGGTCACCTTAGTCCCGGGCCCACCTCCCTGCCGCCCTGGTTGCAGGCACAGCAGCCCCCCGACTTCTCTGAAAGGCAGCATGCCCTGTCTCCGCACAGGCTTCCCTTCCCCACGAACCCCTGGTTCTCCCACCGCAAGGAAGTTCGTCCTCCTCTTCCAAACTTCCGGAAGTGTTCAGAACACAAGGTACCGAACAGTATCTGTAATATCCAACCATTTCCCTTTTTAAAAAGAGACGACAGTGCGTGTGTACAGAGGTTTGTAAACGCGTAAAATATTTCTGGAGAGGAGATGCACTAGAGAGTCTTTGTCTGTCATCCGGGCAGCTGGGCAAAGGTGGACGTGCACGGGAAAGAGACCTACTTTTCACTGCATTCTTATCCTTTCTGTCATTTCTATTTTTATTTTCCTTTTGAAACTAAATGGTGGTTAGGATATCCGCCGAGTTGTGCACCATCACCACCGTCTGATTCTAGGACATTTCTATCATCCGGAAAAAGAAACCCCGTACCTGTTCACTCCCCATTCTCCCCCCATCCCCCACCCCAGGCAACCACTGATTGACTTCTTTTCTGTCTCTACATTTCATTTAAATGAAATCATATACTGTGTGGTCTTTTGTGACTCCCTTCTTTGACGTAGCCTCACAGTTTCAAGATGTGTGTGTCATATCCTGTATTGGTACTTCATTTCTTTTCATGGCTGAATAATAATCCATTGTATGGATATGCCACATTTTTTTAATCCTTTGTCAGTTGATGTGATGGCCATTTGGTTTCTGCCACCTTTTGGCCGTCATGGGTGTGCTGGTGTAAACATTCATATGCAATTTGTTTTGCGGAGGTATGCAGTTTCCTTTCTCTTGGGTATGTACCCGGAAGCAGAATTGCTAGATAATATGGAAACTCTGTGTTTAACTGTTTAAGGAATTGCCAAGCTATTTTCCAAAGTGCCTCAGTTTACATTTCCATCCCCAGTATATGAGGGTTCCAATTTCTCTCCATCCTCTCTAACACCTACCACTGTTGCCTCGTGGATCTGAAGCAGCATCTCACCGTGGCTCTGATTTGCTTTTCCCTGATGACTACAGACATTGAGTATCTTTTCATATGTTTATTGACCATTTCTATATCTTCTTTGGAGAAATGTCTAGCCGGAGCTTTCGTTCAGTTACTTGTGTTTTTATTGTTGAGTTGTAAGAGGTCTTTATTCTATATACTAATCCCTCCTCAGATACATGATTTGCAAACATGTTCTCCCATTCTGTGGGTTGTTTCATTTCCCTGATAGCGTCCTTTGAAGCACACACGTTTTAAATGTGATGAAATCCAATTCACCTATTCTTCTTTTGTTGTTTATGCTTTTGGTATTACACTGACGATCACAAAGGTTTACAGTTGTGTTTTCTTATAAGGGTTTTTGCAGTTTTAGCTCTTACATTTTGGTCTCTGATACGTTTTGGGTTAATTTCCATGTACAGTGTGAGGTAGGAATCTGGCTTCCTTCTTTGTGTGGGTATTCGGTTTGTCTCTGTGTTGTCTGTCGAAAAACAGTTCTTTCCCCACTGAATAATCTTTTCACCCTTGTCAAAACTCAGTTCAACTGTAATGTGAGAGGTTATTTCCAGACTCTTAATTCTATTCCACTGATCTAACTGCATGTCTATCCTTTTTTTAAATATATTTTTTTACATTTATTTATTTTTGAGACACAGAGAGGGACAGAGCATGAACAGGGGAGGGACAAAGAGAGAGGGAGACACAGAATCTGAAGCAGACTCCAGGCTCTGAGTTAGCTGTCTGCACCAGGCCTGATGTGGGGCTCGAACCCACCAACCATGAGATCATGACCTGAGCTGAAGTCGGACGCTCAACCGACTGAGCCACCCATGCACCCCTGCATGTCTATCCTTATGCGAGTACGACACATTCTTTTTCTTTTATGTTACTCACTTTTGAGAGAGAGAGCATTGAGACAGCATGAGTAGGGGAGGGACAGAGAGAGGGGGAGACAGAATTCGAAGCAGGCTCCAGGCTCTGAGCTGTCAGCACAGAGCCAGACACGAGGCTCGAACTCACATACTGTGAGATCATGTCCTGAGCTAAAGTCGGGCACTTAACCGACTGAGCCACCCAGACACCCCACCAGGACCACACACTCCTAACTAATGTAGATTTGCTGTAAGTTTTGAGATTGATAAGTGTGAATCCCCCCCCCCTTTTTTTTCTTTTTTAAGAATGTTTCGGCTGTTTTGGACCCTTGCATTTCGATATGAGTCTTAAGGAACAGACTGCCAGTGTCTGCAAGGAAGCTAGCTGGGGTTTTGACAGGCATTGCGCCCAGTCTGTAGATCGAATTTGGGACTTTTGCCATCTTAACAATATTAAGTCTCCCAATCCATGGGCATTTTAAAATCTCACTTGCGGATGGTTTATGGCCAGCGGATAGAAAGACCATTGATTTTTTTGTGTATTGATCTTATATTGTGCAACCTTGCTGAACACTGTATGTGTTTTTATACCTTTAAGGTTTTTTTTCTTATTATATACATATATTATCTGTTCATAAAAACTGTTTGAAAAGTGTCATGGAGACAAAAAGTGGGGGGAACAAAACCTCAGGTAGGCATTCAGCCTCCTCCACAGCCCCGCTGTGATATAGCTTTGAGGTTTGCGGGGGGTGGGGGGTCGGCTGTGGCCCCAGGGGATAGGATAGCACACGGCCAGGCACACTTCAGCCACCCCTTAAATGACTCTGTTGACCAAGTGAAGGGGTGAACGGACCAGGAAGGAATTCGGGCGGCCAGCACGGTCCTCTGCTGTTGGCAGAGGCTTTCCCGCTGGGAAGTCGCGGCATCTACCTGCTGGTCCTGGTTTTGCAGTCCGGGGAGAGAGAAGACAGCTCATCCTTGCCCACAGCAGCCCTTCACATACTTGCTGGCAGCCAGGAGGTCAGATGTGCGTGGCAAAAGGTAAAGGGAAGAGACAGCTGCAGGTCACCATTTTCATCGTCTTTCCCGTGATTCTTATGCTGTTCTCTGCCACAGACCCTTGTCCGTGGCCGCACACCTTTATGTCCCCTATGTCCTTCATGGCACCATCTTCTCTGGTTGTCTTCTCTTAGACACTCAGTCGAGGCAGGGGTGGGTGGTCAGGGAATAGTCCATCGGTTTATATAAGAAGCACCTGCATGGTGTTATCCCCGTCTACGTTCATTGCCTTCCTAACGAAAGTGCCCTGTGGCTTTGTCCAGCCCGCGTCAAGCCGTGTGGGGGTTTCCAGCAAGTCTTGTTCAGTTCCCTGCCACTCGCGCTATCCTGTGTGTGATTCGTCCTCACTGGTCTGGCTGTGAGTTGGAGGTCATGAGGGAATGTGAACTTGACAAAGAAGGCTGGTGCTGGGCAGCTGGGCTCCCGTGCACGTTCCCAGTCTCTCCTCCCTCCACGTTGCTCCAGAGGCAGCCTGGGCGCCGGAAGAGGGGCTCCCTCCGCCTCGGGGGCCTCTCGTGCCTCCCACGGGGCTCACAGCAAGCATGTTCTCTGCCTCTGTGATCATGCTTTAGAAAACGTATACCTTCTTTTTACCTGGCCAGGTTCAATTAAAATGCGAACCCCAAAGCTGTGGCCACGCACGCATCTGATTTGGACAGGGTCCTGGTCATTCTCTGCTGACCTCCGGTATTCCACGTCATTCTTCCAATCGTGTTTCGCTCTTGAAAGACTCAGAGCGAGACAGAACTGCTCTCTCCTCCCCGCAGCTCTGGCTGGTCCTTGTCGGCCTGTAGTCTAGCAGAGCACCTCGATTTGAAAATTTCGTTAATGGTGCATGTTTATTTCTAACTTGTTAGCTGGTGAATTTCCAGGGTACGGGCTAGGGGGCTGTCTGTGAGCGGGCATGGTATTGTAGGTGTTGTTTAAGTGTCTCCGTCCCCCAGAACTTGAAACAGAGGAAGACGGCCTGAGGTGTGGTGGCATTTGGAATTTTTTCTAGAAAGTTACCAGTGTTTTCTCAAATTCTGTACACTCCAGACTCTACATGCTGCTTGATTTGGGAGATTCTCAGAGTTCATTTCACAACTCAGAGAGGAGCAAGTCATTCACTAGACAGATGAAGAGACCAAGGCATAGTTTAAGTGCATGCTCTCTCCCCAACGCCCCTGCCCCCACCCCGGACCATCCAGCAAGCATGCCCCAGGGCCGGCTGCAGATCCGAGTTTCTGTTCCTTCAAAGCACATGTTTCTTTCCACTGAAGGCACAGCCCCCAGCCCCACTCAAGCCCCAGGGCATCTTTTAGAGGCTGACCTCGGGCTGGTTGGTTTCTCAGAAGTGGCCTTACCGATCTGGTCACTCCGTCCCCATTCACGGCAGCCTAGGCAGATTCTCCCCACTTTGCAGACAAGGGGACTGCGGCACAGAGGTTAATTCAGCGACTGAGGTAGCACACCTGTGTTAGTGCTGGAGCCGGGACTCTGCCCTCTTCTTCCCACACCGTATCCAGGCCCTCAGCCCTGTGTGCTGCCACCCTACCTAGCACCTGTGCCTGGCAAGGCCCCGGGGGACACCTGGAAAGATGAGCCTTGCATTTCAGGATGCACAACACTGAGCGTCAGGGCCAGTCTTTCTGTTACAGATGTTTTGGGGATCCCTAGGCCCTTGTACAAAGTCCACACCGTTGTCTGGACCTGGGCCTCATGCTGGTGTGACCAAGCACCCATGTGTGGCTTGGGGTGGGGGGGCAGCAGAGCCGTGCCGGGAGCCTGCAGCAGCCAGCTCACTGCGCCAAGGACCGGCTTCCTGGTCTCGGAGCCGAGTGGGCAGTGGGCATGGCACCCAGACCGAGGCCGCCAGCGTACGAGCAGGCCACTCCCGGTCATCACAACAGCTAGAGTGTTCTGAGCCTCCCAAGTGCTCAGCACAGTTGCAGGTACATTCCTGCTTAATACTTACCTAAAGCCTATGAAGAGCTCTTATTTTCTCCCTTTTAGAGATAACATCACCTGGTTTTTTCATCACCTGGTTATTTATCCCACCCCCACCCCCACCCCTGGCTTTCCTCCACTACTGCCACTTCCGCAGGGCTCTCTTGTTCTGACAAGGAAGTTAGCGCTTCCCTAAACTAGGCCCGAACTTGGCTCTAATGGCTTCCCACTTTTTAGACTAGACTAAACGGGGCACAGTGAAAACCCCCTTGAAGCTCTTAATTATAGGACTCCGCCTTCTCCAGTTAGATGCTGCAAAGTAACCCATGCTGCAGAATTCCGCGGTGAGTTACCAGGAGTCCCTTAGCCTGTCAGCTGTTTCTGCCTGGAACCTACCCGCATCCATTCACGGATACTCCCCAGGCAGGCTCCTGCGTTCGTGAGGACCTGGACGCTGGGGTAACAAGAGGAAGGTGCCTGCGCCCCTGCCCCTGGCCTGGGATAGACCACAGGGTGATGGAAAGGAAGCTCTTGAACCTGAGTCATCATCACGTGTGCGGGAAGTGGGCAGAGAGGGATTTACAGAGAGCTCAGGTGGCACAGGGACCAGTGGTCCCTGGGGAAATCGGGAGGCCACCACAAAGGAGGCATCACCTAGACTGGCTCATGAAACAGAGCTGGACTCCCCCGTACCATGAAGCGCATTCCAGGCAAAGGACCCAGTGTATATAGACCTGGAGGCCTGGAGGGGCGCGGCGCGCTGAGGGGACTGAGGCTGGTGTGGCAAAGCCTGCTCAGTGCTGGGATTTCGTGGGAGGGGATGTTAGCAGAAAGCAAGGGCCGAGTTGGGAAGGGCTCTGGGGTCTCAGCCTGGGGTTAGGAGGAGCTGTCAGGGTAGAGCGGCTCCATGGTTTTCTGGGTTCTGGGACAGGGACCCAGGGTCCCTGTGGAAGACACACCACGCTCCGTGGCAGGCCACATTTGCGGAGATCCGCTGGGCATAGGTCTGCAGCGTCCAAACTGGAAGTCCTGTGAGGGGGGCATCAATTAAGGCTGAAGCATCAAAGGAAGGAAGGAGATAGTTGTGAAATCGATTTCTGAGGCCAAACGAACAGGACTTCTCGATTGATTGATGGTCAAGGCTGGTGGTCAGGGGGGATTTATACATCTGTAAATATTACGCTGTTCTGTCCTTTTTCCACTTCTGAGCAAAGCATCATCCAGTTAAAATTCAGGCCGGTGCTCGATCTCCCCACATTTCCTTCCCCAGCAGCAAACAGGAGAGTTGTACCGAAAATTCACTGGCCCCAGCACCTCGCACCGTCGCGTTCCGAGTCCTGAGCGAGTGAGGGATTTTCACAAGGAGTGTCACCTTAGGACGACATTACGCCGTAATGACATTAAGCAGTTGTAGTGACCCCTGTGAGAGCCGTGTAGGGGCCCGTCAGAACAGGTTCCTTTAAAAGTGGCGAGGCAGTTTGTACAGGAACGGAGGCCTTCAGTGTGTAAATCCTCTTCTAACTGACCCCTCAAAGCAGACACGGAATTTAGATGATATTTGCGTGATGTTTCATCTCCTAGGCACATCACGGGTCAGTGATTATCACCAGCGCTGAGAACCAGCTCACCAAGAGCCCCACACTGTTAGATCTTCTGTCTGTCTGATTGCCCAGGGCTCCTGTGAGGCCGGCATTCTGGTTGCTCCCTTCTCTTAGGCATAGAAAATAAAATTCAGAGAGACAGAGGGTACGTAACTGGCTGAATATTCCCAAACGCACGAATGGAGCCCTGTCGTAAGTCCAATCTTCTAGTTTCAAGTCCTGTGCCCTTTCTACTTTGATACCACCTTCCTCCTGCCCTCCCCGCGGCAAAAATAATTTAAAATATCCTTTGGCCCTCACGATACTGGTGGGTCAGTCCTTATTTTTACTTTGTGCCGTCTTAGCGGTGTGACCGCCCCAAGACTTGTAACGGACAGCTCGACTGGATCCTGCCGCAGGAAGACCGCCGAGCCTCAGTGGCCTGCGGCAGCAGAAGGTTGCTTCTCATCCGTATGAACACACTGGCTGTGGGCCGACTGTCGGCCCTGGGACCACGTGTGGTCTTCATGCAGGGGTCCAGCGCCTCCTGTCAGGTCACGCTGGCCTCACGGCAGAAGAAAAGAGTGCCGTGGCCGAACCACGCAGTCACTTTTAAATCTTAAGCTCCGGCATGGCACCTGGTTCGGTCCCTTGTATTGCGTCGGCCAGAGCAGCTCACATGGTCAGACCTGACATCCGTGGGGTGGAAAAGCACCCGCCACAAGTCCCACGGCAGTGGCAGCCGTGTGTCACCCAGGGAGGGTGACCGTCATGGGCAGCAATGAGTTGAGACCCCACACGACTCCTCGCCACACCCCATGGCGCAGTTCTGGCACCCGCACACTCGGGTACCTGCTCACCCCTCCCAGGTTCAGGCCTCTCACGGGGGATAAACCCTGCAAACCTGGCCTGAGTGTGCACATGACTGTAGGCAAGGATTGGCTGTTTCCGATTCAGAATAAACTACCTTCCTATACACTTTTAGCTGTAGCTTTAAGTCTTTTTTTTTTAATTTTTTAAATGTTTTTTATTTATTTTTGAGAAACAGACAGCATGAGCAGGGGAGGGAGGGTCAGAGAGAGAGTGAGACACAGAATCTGAAGGAGGCTCCAGGCTCTGAGCTGGCTGTCAGCAGCCTAAGCGACTGAGCCACCCAGGCGCCCCTACCTTTAAGTCTTATTACAGAAAAACCAAAGTCCGCCTGTAAACGTGGCGTTGGCGAGCCGGTAACCATTGGGTCCCAGAGACCTGCTGAGCAGCCCCCGGGCGTCCTGCTGGTGAGGACCGCACAGGCCACCGCAGGGGGGCGCTGGTGGGCGGCCGCAGTGGGAAGAGATGCTCCCAGTGCACTGGCTCCAGCCAAGTGGCTGTCATCATATCAGCATATGAACCCTACTTTCCAAACAAAGAACTCTTTACATTACTAAGTGTTTTCATAAAGATTTAAAAACTGGATCCCCTAACCGCCCGCTCGCTTGGGCAGGTAAAACTGGTGCTCACTTGAGGCACACTGCCGCTCGTACGATCCAAAGGTATCAGACACCCGCCGTGTGCCAGGCAGGAGGAAAGGCAGTTGAGACAAAAAGCATAGTGCGGGCTTTCAGGGAACCCAGGCTCTCCTGAGGGAGCCTTATCTGCAGTCCTGGGACTTGCAGACAATCCCGTGTGGTGATGGGAGTGTCCCGTAGGCAGCCAGAGATGGGTCAGCGGAGCCTCAAGGATCAGAGGAACATTCCAAGGAGGCGCCTTCCAGGCTGTGGGGAAATTGCTCTCGTATTCAGGGAACAGGGAGGAGCCGGGCGTGGCAGGAGGTGAGGCTTGATCCCTGGAGCCGAACAGGTTTTCCCCAGGGCCAGAGCTTGAGTGCAACCAGAGCTCAGCCAGATCTGCCCCCCTCCACCACCCCTGACCTTGACCTCGCCCACAATGGCTTTGAGGGGGTGGAGATGGCCAACAGACTCTCCACCACAGGCTATCTGTGCACATTAAGTAGTCAGAGTGTCGCACCTGGATTCTACTTCCAGTTATCTACACCTTAAAACCTTACCTCAGAGCCAGGCTGCCAGTTCAAGGTCACAGAGGCAGGCAGCGCACACAGAGCAGGCAGCTGTGGAGGGCGGAGGGCTTGGGGACTATGAAGACACTGTCCCTCTCCCCTGCACTCACAGAATGCTAAAGGGGGACGGCCCCATGTCCCAGGCAGTAACTGCATGGATACCCCAGGAAAGCTCTTGAATGTGACAAAGGCAGTCCTTCCCTGAGCCAGGCACTGAGCTCCTTACACCCATGAGCTCACCTACCACCCCACCCTGGCAGGTGGGCGCCGTTAACCCCCAGTACGGATTGGGCTGGCCAGCTCAGCCCCAGGGTCCCCCTTCTGCCTTCTAAGCTTAGAGCCCTGCCAGCCAGGGGAACCCGGCACCCACATGCTCTTCAAGCATGGATAGGGCTCCAGCAGCCAGGATTCGAGCAAGAGGGAGTCAAGTACTCAGAAGCGGTAACTGGGAAGTCCCCGGGCCACAGCAAGAGGAAGCTGGGACAGAGGATTGACCCAAACTCAAACTCCAACACCCAGTCTTGGATGAGGGTGCTGAACATAGGGGTGTCAAAAGAGTGAATGAGAATAGAAAGTACCAAAATTCCTGGAACCCACAGATTCTTCCAGGTTCGGGAATCATGCAGGGGGGCTGCGTTGGGCCCCCTCATCAGGTTGAATCTCCACCGTATGTGGTGTGCTTGTCACCTTGTAGTCCAGCTGCTTAATGATTTAATTAAGCTCATTGCCCTGACCTTGTTCTCCCAGGGCGGGCTTTGAGTTTTCTTGCTTTGTGGGAAGGGGACACGCGGGCCGAGAGCTCACAGCCCCGTGTCAGTCTGCCAGAGCTGCCGTGAGCAGGTTCCACACACTGACCGGCTTAAACAACAGACATGTGTTTCTCCCAGTTCCAGGAACTAGAAGGCCAAGATCAAGGTGTGGGCGGTATCTGTTCCTTCTGAGGCTGTGAGGGAGATTCTGTCCCCAGCCTGTCTCCTGGCTTCCGGTGGTTTGCTGTCAGACTTTGGTGTTTATCATCCCAGTCTCTGCCTTTGTGTCCACATGGGGCCCTCCCTGAATGTGTGTCTCTGTGTCCTAGTTCCCCCTTTGAATTAGCCTCCCCTCCCCTGCCCCCAACCTCATCTTACCTTGATCACCTGCAAAGGCCTTATTGCCAAATAAGGTCATGTTGATAAGTATTAGGAATCAGGACTTTAACATCTTTTTTTTTTTAATGTTTATTTATTTTTGAGAGAGAGATAGAGCGAGCGAGAGGGAGAGAGAGAGAGCGAGAGCGAGAGCGAGCGAGCCAGCATGAGTGGGGGAGGGGCAAAGAGAGAGGGAGACACAGAATCTGAAACAGGCTCCTGGCTCTGAGCTGTCAGCATAGAGCCCGACCTGGGGCTCGAACTCGGGAACGGTGAGATCATGACCTGAGCCAAAGTCGGATGCTCAACTGACTGAGCCACCCAGGCGCCCCAGGACTTAAGCATCTCTTGAGGGGACACCATTCAACCCATAACAGTCCCTGAGTTTGCTGTGTAAATTACCCCCCCCCCCCACCTCTCCATCAACAGCCCAGATAGGAGAGACAGGACCACATTTCAGGATCCTTCCAGATCTATCCTTTGCCTACCAGAGGGGCAGCGGCCATTTGTACCCTTGCTCAGAATATCTGCAAAGTGAGGTGCAAAGCTTTGCCTGCTTCTTCGGTGCCTCGTGTCACCTCAGTTTGATGCCCTCGGTGCGTCCCAACCTAGGTAGAAAAGCCTCCATCAGTGTTGAGAGGTACAGAGCAGGAGTGACCTGCCCTGCTCTCTGGGCAGACGCTTTGCTCCCCGTGAGCATGTGCTCCCCAGAGGGAACAGAAAGACCTAGAGCACAGGGAGCGCTCCGGGCATCTGAAGAGCTAACTCCACTTTTCCTCAAAACTGTCTACATGCAGTTTGATACAGAGGAAATCAGTGCTGTTCAAACATTTGCCAACTCTTGCAATAGACACTGAAATAGATTTATATGTTCTGAAAGCACAGTATAAAAATTTACATATGGTTTAATTTCAAATACACATTTTTAACAACTTTATTAAGATATAATTCACATACCACAGAACTCACTCATTTAAAGTCCGCAGCCCATTGACTTTGAATATAGTCACAAAGTTGTGCAGCCATTTCCACAATTAACTGGGGAGCAATACATCACCCCAAAAGAAACCCTGCACCCCTACGTCATCATCCTCCAAACCCCCCAGTTTCCCCAGCCCCACACCACCACTCACCTGCTTTCTGTGTCTATAATTTGCCTCTGTGACTACATTTCATTCAACTATGTTGTTTTTAATTAGAAAAAAAAATTGAAGGCAACTAGAAACCAGAGGATGATTTCTACCGGAGAGTGGCAGAATTACGATTTCTCTCTCTCCCTCTCTCTCTCCTTCTCTCTATCTCGGTATTTTTCTAATGACTCAGTGAGCATGAATTGCTAATACTCAGAAGGGGGGAAACATTTTATTTTAAAAATAATAAAGAGAGAACTATCTTGTCATTTTTAAGCAGTCCTTTGGGATTATCCAAATATTCCCCCCGCACCTAAGTCCCAGTTCTCATTTTATGGGAGGGGGAGAGGGGTTAATGTGTCTGAGTTCTAAGCAACAAATGGGAGTCTGGGGGCCCCACTTGCCAGAAGCTGGAACTGCTCGTTTGCTCTGCGTTGGGTGTCCTGAGCCCTGTCCCCCGCCAGCCCTCGGGTCCTGCTTCCCAGCGTCCTCCCAGTCCTTCCTCAGGTGGCCTCTCTCGGCCCTGAACCAATTGTTGGTTGGCTCCCGCGAGAGACCCTGTAATTAAGCCACATCCTTTTGCCTCTTTAATAACATTGGAGACAGAGAGTATAATTCTGCGAGGGGACAGACGGAGCATGTAATTTGGCGTCCTTCCCCTGAGCCAGGACGAGCTCCGTGCGTGCCGCGTCTTGCGTGCTTCAGGTGTGAAAGGCTCTCTGATGTCTCAGCAAGCGTGTTCTGTGAGCCAGATACGCACAGGGTTCATCCAGCAATGCGAGGCTCTTGGGACGTGCGTCCGGCATACCTAGGAGTTTCGTGGGTCCCCTTTCTCTGATGAATAGACTTTATGCTGGCTCAGCAGGGTTAATTCACGAGACAAACTGATCCTGGCCACCGGCCCAGAAACTAGCCTGGTGCCTAAGCTAGCAAAACCTGGGCGTCGTCCTTGACTTACCTGCTTCTTCCGTGCCTCGTGTCACTTCAGTTTGACCTCATTCTCCGTGATCGGCCCCCTTTCTTCATTCGCCGTGGCTGCCATCGCTCACTGGGTGAGGGCAGAGACCCCCGATTGGTCCCCTCCTGCATGCACTGCTGGCCTGTCGCGGTCTGAGCTGCTCACCTGCCCGGTCCTGTTATGCATGTATCCCCGTTCTCGCCCCAGCACACCCCCCGCATTCCATGGTTTGTTGTGACAGCCCCATGCGTGGGCCCTTGATCTGGATTCCAAGGACACAACACAGGAGGGCATGTGAGTGGCCAAAATTGAGCACATAACCACGTGTGCGTGTGTTTCTAGGAGGAGGGTCCTTGGCTTTCATAAAATCCTTTTACTTTTTAGCATTTATTTGTTTTGAGAGAGAGAGCGCACGCTCATGTGGGGCAGGAGGTGGGCAGTAGGTGGAGGGGCAGAGAAAGAGAACCCCAAGCAGGCTCCGCACTCTGCGCAGAGCCCAGTGCAGGGCTCGATCCCACAAACCGTGAGATCATGACCTGAGCCAAAATCAAGAGTCAAGACGCACAGCTGACGGAGCCACCCTCATAAAATTAGGCAGAGTTATGCCTAAGAGCTGTGAGGCGCCTCAGAATTATGAGACACCCCTCATAAAATCCTTAAGGAGGATCTACGAACCCCCAGATTTTCAAGACTTTTGCCCCAGGTGTTTGAATATGTCCCTCCCTTTTCACACAGTCTCCTTCCTGTCTGGTGAACTACTCTTAAATGTCACTCACTTTCCTGCTTGATGGCCCTTTCTCAGCGTCCCTGGGGCTCTGCTTACCTAGCACTCTCCCGGGTGGGGTTCAGCCACCTGTTTGAATACCTGTTTCCCACTGGACCACAGCCTCCCCACCCCGCCCCCCACGTCAGCTCCTAGTGAACACTCACAGACGAAGGAGAGGAACAGTTTTACTCTGTGGAGAGCCCCCGCTCAGCCGGGCAGTGGGGCCGAGTGTCACAAATGGCTCCCCAATTGCACAGCACTGCTCCCGCCTCGTCCCCCTCACCAGCCGGGCCATGTGGATTGTCTCCCTTTCCTGTGTCTGCAGTCATGTACCTGGAGAGGAAGGCCCAGCCATCCGGCATTTTCATGAACAAATCAGACTTCTCTTTGCTGTGGGAACTTGATAGATGTGTGATGATTTCTAAATTCCCTCTTGACACATTTTGAGCTCTTTGTTTTTTCTTTTCCTTCTTCCGTCACCTTTCAGATTGACGCACTGAGTAAAAGAAGTAAAGAAGCTGAGGCGGCCTTCTTGAATGTCTACAAGAGATTGATTGATGTTCCGGGTAAGTCCCTGCACCCACGCGACCCACTGGTGGGCACTGTGTGTCGGCAGGTCGGTGGGTCTTGGGTTCTTCTCAGCTTCCCTAACAGAATTATCCCAGGAATGGCAGTGCTCCCAGGAAACCAGGAATTCTGGGACTACGGATTCTTCAAAACCCAGACTTTGGATGGGTATGGAAATCAGATGCATATTTCCTGAAGTTAATCATGTAACTTCCTTTTGGTGCCTTTGTAAATGCGGAGACTCACGGCTGTGGGGCTACCTTGCTCTTTGGTATAAAATGCTACCCGTGCCCAGAGAAGAAATGGAACCCACGTATGTGCTATGTAGACATTCTGAACGTTCACGGTTCTGAGCGGGCCGATTCCACATTCAGGAATGGCCCTAGTGGGGCACCTTGAATGCCTCCTCCCTCCCAGGTCATCCAGGGAATCTCCGTAGCCTCTGGGCAAGTCTTTCACCGAAGGGTTCTAGCCAAGGACAAGGGGTAGCTTGTTACCACATACTGTGGGTTGTTTTTTTTCTTTTAAAGAAACTAAGGAGTTGAACTTTTAATGATGCTTTCTGGGCATTCAGAGAAGTGATGGTTTTTCAGGCCTTATTTTAGAAAAGTGAGGCAGATTTTAGAACGCTGTGAGCCGCAGGTCCCATGGTCCTCTTTTCCTGGGTGTTGCCCCCACCAAGAATCCATGGGGTAGTGACGGACAGGATCACATGGGTCTCAGCTCAGTCCTGGGAAGACTCAGATCAGAAAATTAGGAAAGCAGTTTGAATGTCTTCCGCTTTTGACCAAGAAAGCCCAATTACCATCACCCTGCCTGGCTGTTGGAGTTGCTCACTTGCTCTTAATAGCCCTTTGAACATTGCTGGCATTACTAGAGCCGCTCCTAACAAAGCAGAGCAGAAACCCGTCTCCTTGGACTCCAGTTCAGGTTCACCATTGGCTGTACTGGCCCCTCTGGGAGTGGGGCTTAATGGAGGCCACACCAACCTAAGGGTGGCAGAAAGCATTCTGGACACTTTGGACAAAGAGCAGGGAGATATAGATTCTCCTGCCAGGGCCTGTTGTGAGGTCTTGGCCACATTCCTTTTTCTTCTCTGGAACTCAGCTTCCTCATCTGGAAAATGGATAGGATGGGGAACAGCCTAGTGATGAGAATGGTTTTCTTTGAACTTTTCACTGTCTTAGGAGCGCATCCATCCCTTGGTTCCAAATTCTAGCCTTTTGATTTTCTGTAAGAGTTTGTATCCCCCTAGGGGTTCCCTGAAGACTCTGGCTGGGGCTCTTGAGGAGACTTCTTCACAGTAACTGGATCATTTGGTGCCTTACATGCACTGTGTCTCAGGAATTGGCAGCGTGTTAGGCCCGCTGCATTTTCTATTGCAAGTTTGTGTTGGTGACTTAGTTGAAAGGGGGCAGGCTTATTTTGTCTTCGCCAAAGATGCAGAGAGCCTTTTGCTGCTGTTTGCTAAATAACGTACACTCTCTTTCTTACAAGTTCATTTGTACCTGGGTTTTCCCTTGGTGAAGTTTCTTAACTAAGCAGTCACTTTAATAAGTTATTGGATTTCTCTTTCTGTAATTATTTTCTGTCTTAATCTCTCATAAGCCAATAAGAGATTTTTTTTTTCTTTAAACCAACATTCCTCTTTGCCTGAGCAGGCCTCATTCATAGACTTAGATCATTTTTATAGAATTTTGGTTGTAACATGGGCATATATTTACATTCTGTTTTTCTTGCTTACTACCATCCCAGAGGCATTTTCCCCATATTGATGATATTCTTCATAATTATCATTTTTGGCCAGAGAATCCCAAGTTTGCAGTTTCAGTTTCAGAATGAGCAAATTGGCCGTTTGATGTTTTCTGTGAGAGTAAAAGTCCATCGAACTACCTCGGCCTGGCACGTAGATGCCTTTTGCCCCCCTCCCAGGTGTTTCTTCCTTTACAAATGCCACAGTCGGACGGATCTAACAAGTTCCTTGAAAAGCAGGACTGGAGCTTGGAGCATTCTCCCTGTGTTTTCAAGTCTGCTTACTGCTCAGATGAAGTAATCCTGCGGCTGAGACTTACAGGAAGGACCTGGTCAATAGTGTTGCATTTACTGACAGTCACGCCGTTGGGGGGAGTCAGGGTGTCTTAACTGTCTGTGCACTTCGGGCTTCGATCCAGCTGAACCCAGAAACAGTGATGGGGTGTGTTAAGTTGCAGATGCTAGAAACAGCAACTTATGCTGTGTCAGGAAAGAGCAGGAGGCTCTCAATAATGGGACAGGGATTTCAGCTGGGTGGCACGTTATCCAGCTCCAGGAGCCCAGGAAGAGCCGAGCAGGTGGGTCCAGGAAGAGGTGGGGCCGAAGTCCCACTGACCAAGGAGGCTGGCCTGGAAGCCTGACAGAACCAGCCCCCAGGGACCCCTTCCAGAAATCTTACTTATTTGTGTCTTTCCTTGTTTCTCACCTGCTGGCTCTATTGGAATGAAAGCCCCCTGAGGACAGCTTTGCTTTGTCACTCTGTGCCCAGCAACTGGAGCAGAGCCTGGCATATCACAGGTGTAATATGTGACATGGCCCGAGGGGTCCATCGTCCGAGACCCACCAGGCGTCACACCAGTGGCTCTTGAAGCTCAGCCTCAGCTCAGTTCTGACTCCTGAGGTTCCGCCTGCACATCCAGTGGCCCCTGTGCATCCCCACCAGGATGACATGGGCACGCCAAAACCACCCACTGTGTCCAGAGGAAACCGGCTCCTCCTTGCTTTGCCTCTCTTAGCAAGCAGCACCACCTCCGACCCAGCTGCTCACGCTGGAGCACGGGGTCACCGAGCCCTGGCCACGCTGCCTCCAGAATGTTCTGGATTCCATCCACTTCTCTTCATCCCAGCTTCTGCTCTCTGCCTCGTACTTCAGGCCCCCCTCCT
This sequence comes from Suricata suricatta, assembly GCF_006229205.1. Lineage (NCBI taxonomy): Eukaryota > Metazoa > Chordata > Mammalia > Carnivora > Herpestidae > Suricata > Suricata suricatta. The sequence continues at coordinate 30,012,881 of NC_043707.1, read as the reverse complement.
CATGTCTACAGTCCCTCAAAGCGAGTCTCTGAGCTTGCAAGAAAGGTTATTCTTCACCCTGCGGGCAGGCCAGGCCCCCTCTCCGCTGATGGCGTACTCCTGCCTGACCTCCCAGGTCTGGCTCAGGTGGGCCTCTCTGTCTCTGTCACACACACCCCCGCCCCCCATGCCCTGTGTGTTTGCCTCTGTGATAACTACTCGACGCTCCGCTGGTTTCCTTTCTGCCCCCCCACCTTTCCTACTGTCTCCTTTACCCCAGTGCCTGCCGCAGAGCAGAAACTGCCCAAATACTGGTTGAGGGAATAAATTAAAGGGTCAAATTATTTCTTCAGAACATAGTCTAGGTTTCGCAGTCTTTAATTGTTCGCACTGACCCGTACTCCCCAGAGCGACGCTCTCACTGAGAGAGAACGCTCTGCGTCGTCTCCCAACCTGGGCTGCAGGGGAGCAGAGCGTATCGGGCGTTGAATTGTAGCATTGTGATACCTGTGTGGGCTCTCCTTTCGCTTTCATGTCTTTCCATAAAGATGCACCTGCCCGCATAGACATTTATATGACCCTTAGCACTCCAGGTTCTGCAAGCCGGCCCATGCGCTTCAGAGGGACCAATGCCCAGAGCCCGTGTTTGGTTTACCAGCTGTCCTGCCGGAAATCCCAGGCTTCACACCCGCTGTGCCCACCCTTCCCCCCTCCAGCCCTCCTCTCCTCTGAGGGAGAAGAAACATTGGAGCCCTGTGTCTTCCTTCTTGGTCATCTTCAGCATCCCAGATCTCAGATCATGTTATTTCTCTTCCCCAAAGTTCATTTGTACTGAAGACACAAGATAAACAGTTAAATATGTCATTGTCCTGCCTATTCCTCCAATTAGTTAAAAAAGTTGGGACCCCCTGCTTTACCTTCTTCCTTATTTGCCACCAGATTCTGCATTCTCTAGGCCATTTGGAGAGTATTTTAAGATGTTTTTTATTGGAAATATCCTGCTTACTTCAACCAGAGCACCCTCTCTTTCCACACTCCTGTGACCCCCACCCCCAGCCTCCCTGGGATTCGTCGGTCAGCGCCTCAACAGCCGGCCCCTCTGCATGTCCCAGGAACCACGCTGAGTCGCAGGGATAGAGCCGGGAGCAAATCAGCCAAATAGCTTCCTATTCTCGTGGGCTTCAGAGGGTGCCAGGAATGTGGGCATTAAAACTAATCACGCACATAGTCATTGTAGCGTAGGAGTGACAAGCACTTCGGAGACAGAGCCCAGTGGACACAAAGTGTAGATCAGGAAGGACCGGGCAGGGTCCCTGCTTGGCGAGCAAGAGGAGAGGGCAGTCCTGTCATCTAAACCAAGACATGGTCAGGTCAAGGGGGCGCTAATAGGCCCAAGCAAAGGCCACCCACCAGTGTGGTCACCCAGCTGCAAAGGCGGGTGGGGGCCTGGTAGGTCATGGGAAGCATTCTGGACTCCGTCTGCCCGAGGCACCAATCATGGCTCGTAAGCATGGAAATGCACGATCAGATGCCTGTAATAAAAAAGTCATCCTTGACTCTACAGGTAGGACAGCAGATTGGAAAGGTGGCTCAAGGGGATCTGGAGTGGGAGACATGAGATCCTTTGATTTCAGGTAGCAGGAGTGAGGTTAGAGGGAAATGGACAGGTTTCATCTGCATGTAGGAGGTGCAGTGGATGGTGAGGAAGGCCACCAGGACAGCCCTTGCCAGGACGCGGTGAGCGCGGCGTGATGTCCTTCAGGACTTGTTTCCGTGGTTCTCTCTGGTTTATTAATTAAAAGGAAGATCAGCTGACAAGTTTGGAGGATTAACCTCTCTTCCCGATTCTCTTATCGCCTCTGATCATTGTTCTCCTTGAAAGTGACCCTTGCCTTTTTTGTCGATGTCATGGCCATAGGAGGGCAGTTTTACATTTCGATTCATAAATAAGTTAGGATTTTACTGCGTTGGTCTAGATGGCTTCTTCTGTCACTTTTGTCACAGATTTTTATATCCTAATGTTTATGGTGAGCATACAGGGGTGGCTTACACTTGGGCACATCTAAGATTTTTTATTTTAATCCACCTCTGATTGAGATTTATATTTATTGCTTGCTGATGATTAGCCACATGAAGAATGTCATAGCCTCTGCCACCAAGGTGACTTGCCCACGACACCTGGACAAGGCTCCCCCACAGGGGGCAGGCCCGCTGTGGCCGGCTCCCTCGGGAGGCCTACCTACATCCTTCCGCATGGGGATCTGTGGGCGAGAGCCAAGTTCAGTGAATTATGCGTCAACGGCAGTGACCCCAGGTGTGCAAGAAGAGGTTCAAGGTGTGCTGTGTAAGAACTTGCAAAACACATTCCCTTGGCCAGCACTTCCGGGTCCCGGTGCACGCCCCTGACTCACAAACGCGGTTGAGGCATGGCCCTTCCTGGGCAGCTCCTTCTAGAATAGCAGGGACCACACAGCCTTTGAGAAAGGGCTCTTGCATAGCTGACATGTTACTGTATTCTGAGCAAAATTATGACGGTATGCATAATCTGCCGGAAATTAACCTCGCATGGGTGACTTGCTCTTGCTTCTTGATATTTTTCAGATTTTTTTTTTTTTTACAATGAGCATGTATTTATCCCAACAATTTGTGGGGTGGGAGGGGCGGTGTTTGGGGAGGAAGCATAGATCAGGAAAAGAATCATGATCATAGTTTCTGAATAGCCCCTATTAATGGATTGCAGATAAGAACTTAAGCCCTTGTCAGTTGAGTATCTGCAAAACACTTTTTTAAAAATTTTTTAAATGGTTTTTATTTATTTTTGAGACAGAGAGAGACAGTGTGAGCAGGGAAGGGTCGGAGAGAGGGAGAGACAGAGACTCTAAAGACAGGATCCAGGCTCTGAGCTAGCTATTCGAGCCTAACATGGGGCTCGAACCCACAAACCACGAGATCACGACCTGAGCCGAAGCCGGATGCTCAACCGACTGAGCCACCCAGGCGCCCCTCTGCGAAACACTTCTCATTTGGTGGAGAGCACAACTGTGACTCTTCAATCTCAGAAGCATGTTGGTAATGACATTTTTTTTAAGTTGAGAGTGGAGAAAAAGAGACAAAGTGGGAGGGGCTCCCGCCTGTGTATCCATGCGCCTGAGCTTCTCCAGGCTCTGGGTGCCGACACATCAAGGGCCGCCCTGCAGTCTCGCATCGCCTTCTTGCCTTCATCCGTGGCCCCCCGGCAGGGAGTCATCCTTCACCCCTTGCTAAGATGCGGTCTGGGTTCTCCAGACGCAAGCCCTTCAAACACAGAGGCAGTGCCTGGAAGGGTTTATTTTAAGATTTAAATCTTAGGAAGCACAGTACCAGTGATATAAAATATTCATCGGCCCATGACACGCCGCTAGAACTCCATGTTTCATGCCTGCCCGCTCTCCCTCTTTGCGTGGAACGGCTGGTCTGCCTGCAGGGGTAAGTGGAGGTGGCAGTTTGCAGAAGTCTTGGGAGAGAGCTAGCCGAAGAGAGGTCACCGTGTTTTCAGAACGTAACGGGATGCCCCCACTCCCAGGTGCCCCTCCGGGAGGTTTGAACTTGCCCTCGGGAAAAACTACACCGATGTAAATATCCCCTTCCACCCAGCGTTGAGGATCTAGAAGTAAAGTAGGACGTCATCATTTTTTTTTTAATTTTTTTAATGTCTTTATTTTATTTTGAGAGACAGAGCAGAGAGTGAGCAGGGGAGGGGCAGAGAGAGAGGGAGACACAGAATCTGAGCAGGCTCCAGGCTCTGAGCTGTCAGCACAGAGCCTGGGACGTCATCATTTTAAGAACTGCTTTTTAATGCTCTTCCATAAGAAGACCATACAAATCTGGTCCTCCGGGCCCATCACATTGGTTCCAAGAGAGGACACCACGCCAGCAGTTAACATTGAAAAATACTGTTACTTCCGTTCTTCCTTCCCTGCTTGTGCCTCCCCCACCCCTGTACCCCCCACCTCAAGGATCCCAATTGCAAGACGCCCGGAAAAAAAGAAGCAAAATTGTAGGAATTAGTTAGAAACACCCCTGGCTTCTCATAGCAAGCTTTAAAAGGACGTGCTACTTGGTGGCATTTTTTTAAGACCTTAGAGTCAGTGGCCGCTCTAGCCTGATCCTGTGAGGCTCCTCCAGTCCGTGTATTGTAGGTCTCCCGGTGTTGGCAGCCCAGCCGGTGCCCAGGCCCCTCCAGAGAGAACTCTGTAACCTCAGGATCCCCTTTGCACATTTTCAGTTTACCTTCATAAGACGTTTTCCGTCTCACGCAAGAATCAGCCACCAGCACCCAAACAGGACAGAGGACAAGCTAGGGCTGCAGCCAAGATGCGACGCCCGTGGGTGGCAGATGCCCTCCTGTCTCCCCGCTGGGTGCAGGGCCCGAGCTAGTCCTGGGGGCAGCCCCGGGCCCAGAGGCCAAAAAACAGCTCCGCTCTGCCCAGCACAGGCGACTGTGAACCAGATAGGAAGACAGCTTCTCTGGCCTCCCTGACCAGCTTCAGACAGACGTGGGGCCTGATGAGCCTCCCTGTCATAGGTCTGTGAGCTGAGTCATTAGCTACATTTTAAAGAAAGGCAGACGTGACAAGATGGGCGTCTGAGTGCCGGCCACCACTTCGCAGGTGGCCCTCCGCTTCTGGGCTCTCCCTGCCCAGCCCTTCGTCCCAGTGCGGGGACTCGTGAGCCAGGACTTGGAGATCCTGGGTTCCCTGGCCTGGGGAGGTGTGTCGCCTCTTTCCCCCATAGCCGTAACCGGGGTGGTCCTGGCACACTTGATATCTAGACAGCTTTTCATCAGTTGCTCATCAGCATGCTAATTGCCGTATGACTAATTATGCCCTGAATTCCAGTTGATTTTCTTAATGAGACAGCTGGGTTAATTATGTAATCGTATGATTACATTAGCCTAGAGTGCCCTGGCGAAAAGTAGCGTCTGCTGTGCTGTGATGTCATCGCAGGGATGGCACTCACAAGGAACACCTCCACCCTCCGATGGCCGCAGCGGCCCCTTTGCCCGCAGAGCTCTCTGCACAGACATGAGCTTGGACTCAGCGGTCATCCTTTCCAGTCCTCACGATGTATATGGAGAGGCAGCTCACCGCTAGCCTGTCCACACGTCGGCCCCAGCGAGTCGGAAACCCCACTTCCCAGCCTCTCTGTGAAGTCTGGGGGCATCGTCCTCCTCCTTCCAGAAGTTCCCTGCACCAAGACTGCCGTGTTTATCAGAGCACGCCGTCACATCCTTTATAGTGATTCAGAGAATCCGAAATAAAAGGAAGACCGGGGATGTCAGTTTACGGAAAGTCGGAAGAGCATAGACTGGCCCCAACTTTATCCCCCTTTCCCCATACGTGTACTGTTCATACCGTCTTTCCACCCTGATCTCCACACACCTCGTGTTGCACTGAGAAAATACACGTGATCCGAGGAGGGGCCATCTTCAGCCACTGGCCGCCTCTCTACTCCCCATGACAGCAAGACTCTGAGAGTCCGTTATGCTGGTGACCACCCCCTGGCCCCCACTACTGCCCGCGACACCCCCCTCCCAACATCGTGGCCACCTCTCTTCCTTGCCAGGCTCCGAATGGGGGTAGATTCCAGGCTCTGCTTAGCCTTCTTTTCACCATTTATATTCTCTCCCTAAGTGACTTCTTTTTTTAACTTATTTATTTTGAGAGAGCGAGAGAGAGATCATGAGCAGGGCAGGGGCAGAGAGAGAGAGAAAACCCAAAGCAGACTCTGCACTGTCAGCCCAGAGCTCGATGCAGGGCTTGATCTCATGAACCGTGAGATCATGACCCAGAGCTGAAATCAAGAGTCCATCGAAATCAAGAGTCCATTGCTCAACCTGACTGAACCACCCAGGTGCCCCTCCTTGAGTGACTTCCAATGTGTGTTAAGCTCCCAAATTCCACACGAGCACCAGACAACAGTAGAACAGCTGATTTCCACACCCCCACCCACTCCCAGCCAACCCTAGGGGAAGGGAGAGAACATCACCCTGGGAGTCAGCCTGGGGTCCTTTCTTTCCCTCGTGAGTCCTGCTGACCTGGCCTCCGGAGTATTCCCCAAACTCGACCTCGATGTGGATCAGCCATCACCACCCTCGTCCAGGCCACCACGACCTCTCATCTCTCTGGGCTCACCGCCTTCGCTCCCCCTTCTCCCATCCGGCACAGTGGCCAGACAGGTCTAAGTCAGTGGTCTCCAAACTTCTTTTGTTCATGTACCCCAAATCTTACCCAAATCATTCCCCCTTACTTAAATGATACACGTGTAATTACAGAAATATATTAAATACATTATAAACCACATGCTAGGACTTGAAAGGATGTGGTGAAAAATAAAAGCTTCACATTTGTGTTTTATCAGCAGTACAAAAACTCTGGCTCTTAAAAAAAATCATACTTTGAAGTCCACTTGATCGAGGCATGATTTGCATACAATAAAACATACCGATTTTAAGTATACAATTTGATAGCATGACCACCCTCACAGCCCAGATGTGGGACATGTCCATGGTCTCCAAAGTTCCCTGATGACCCCAGACCCCAGCAACCACGGATCTGCTTTCGGTGAGATTCGCCATTTCTGGCATTTCGCATAAATGGAGTCTTTGGGTACGTTCTCTAACGTGTCTGGCTTCTTCCCCTCGGCACGGCATGTTGGGGATTCACCCGTGTCATTCATCTGTATCATAGCCCTTTCCTTTTCCTTTTCCGCTCTGCGGGCTCTAACAACTTGCTTATCCATCCGTCCACGGATGGACGTTGGTGTTGTTTCCAGCATAAGGCTATTGTATGTGATCCACTGTAAGCATTCATGAGCAGCTGTCACGTGGACATACATTTTATTTATTTTTATTTATTTTATTCATTTTGAGAAAGTACACAAGTCGAGGAGCAACAGAGATAGAGGAAGACAGGGAAAATCCCAAGCAGGCTCCTCGCTCTCAGAGCCTGAGGTGGGGCTTGAACCCTCGATCCAAGGCTCGAACCCTCGATCCACGAGATCGTGACCTGAGCCGAAATCAAGAGTCAGATGTTTAACCAGCTCTGCCACCCAGGCGCCCCTGGACATACATTTTAAACAGGCTAGAATTTGAGGCTAGAATTGTTTTGACCTAGGACAGGTCATGGTTAGCTTGATAAGAAACTGCCAAACTGGGTTTTCAAAGTAGCACTGTCCTATAGTCCCCAGCGCGAACCCGGTCGGAGCGCCACGTGCCCCACGTCCCCTCCTTCGGTTGTTCTGCCGGTCTCTTCGCCTTCCAACATCGCATGTTTTGTCGTGATTTTAATTTGCATTTTCCTGATGACGCGGACCGGTTTTTCATGTGCCTTTTGATCTTTCTTAGATCTTCACTAAAGTCTTTTGCCCCTTTAAAAAAAAATGGATTTGTCATTCTGAGTTGTAGATTTTCCTTTTACATATTCTAGATACAAGTACTTTGTCAAATACATGCATTGCAAATGTTTTCTCCCCACGTGAGGATAAGTATTTTAATAAAGTCCAAGTTACTATTATTATTTTTTTGGTTGGTTTTTTTTTTTGTTGTTGTTGTTGTTCTAAGGAATTACTGCCTTAGTTATATATTTTTTTCTCTTGTGGTTTTTGAATGAAGTTGTATGATTTTATCTTTTACCTCTAGGCCTATAAACATTTTGAGTTAACTTTCATGTATGGTGTGGGTTTGGGGCCAAGTTTCATTGAAAACTGTTGGATGTTATGTGTGTGAGATATTTTTCTGGAGTCTCTTTCACTGATCTGTGTATCTATCCTTATGTTACTATCACACTATTTTGGTTACTGTAGCTTATCAGTCTTAAAATCAGGTAATATAAGTCCTTTATCTTTGGTCTTCTTTTTCAAAAATAGTTTTGGCTAAGTGAATTTCAATATAAATTATAGATTTAACTTATCAATTTTTACAAAAGTGTTTCCAAGAATTTTTGTCAGTGTTCTGCTATATCTGTTGATAATCTGAGGAAAATTGGTAATACTATCAAATCTTTCAGTTCAAGCATGGTTTATTTTGTTAGGTCTTCTGTAATTTCCCTTGGCAAAGGTTCATAGCTTTCAACATATAGGCCTGGCTTGATTTCAGCTTACGTCATCATCTCCCAGTTTGTGGGATCGAGCCCCACGTTGGGCTCTGCACTGACAGCACGGAGCCTCCTTGGGATTCCCTCTCCCTCTCTCTCTCCCTCCCCCCCCCACTTCTCCCCCCACGCATGCTCTGTCTCTCAGAAATAAATAAACATTAAAAAAAAAGAAATGCAGTTAATTTTTATATAATAATACTGTGTTTGTGGCCTTTTCAAACTCTGGAAGTTTTTTTGTAGATTTCTTAGGATTTTCCATCTTGAATGTTCTCATGCTCTTGAAGAGATTGTGTGCTTGTAGTTGTTGGATGACGTGTTCCGTAAATACCAGTCAAGTCAAACTGGTTGACAGTGTTAACTGAAGTTTTCTGTATGCACATTGGTTTCCAATCTGTAATGTCAAATATTTTTTTCTTGACTTTTTTTTTTTTTCTTTTTTTGGTACTGGCTAGAACCTCAGGTATGACAGTGAATAGAAGTGGAGAAAGCAGATGCGTTGCATTGGTCCCAACTTCATGGAAACACATTCAGTCTTTCACCATTAAGTATAATATTAACTGTGAGCTTTTTTGGTAGACTTTCTTTATAAGGTTGAGAAAATGCCCTTCTATTCCTAGTTTGCTGAGAGTTTTTGTCATGAGTGAATATTGAATTTTGTCAGATTTTTTCCTCCATCTATTGAGATGATCATATGATTTTTCTCCTTTTGTTGTCTTAATATGGTGAAATCATTTGATTGATTGTGTAATGTTAATCAGCCTAATATTCCTAGGATAAATCTTAACTTGGTTATGATGTATTATGCTTTTTAGAATTTGCTGGATTCAATTTGCTGTTTTATTAAGGACATTCGCATTTAAACTCATAAGGAATATAGGACTCTAGGTTTTTGCTTCTTTGGTTGTTCTTGTTTTTGTTTTTCCTTTTAAACTCTTTCTTGAGTTTTGGTATCAAGATAATGCTGGTCTTATAAGATGAACTGAGAAGTGCTACCTCTTCCCCTATTTGCTGAAAGAGTTTGTGGAAGATATCTATTATTCTTCCCTAAAACTTCTCTAGTTCACCAGTGAATCTGTCAGGACCTTGGGTTTTCTTTGATGCAAGGTTTTTCATTACAAATTTAACTTCTTTAACATTTATATGGCTGTTAAGATTTTTTATTTCCACTTGGGTCAGTTTTGGTAATTTTTCAAGGAATGATCCATTTCATGTAAATTATCCAGTTTATTGGCATAATATTTTGCTCTGTATTGATGTTCATAATATTTTGTTATCTTTAAAATATCTGTAGGATGTGTAGTGATGCCCCGTTTTTCATTCCTGATCTTAGTGAATTTGTGGATTCCCTCTTTTTACCCTTTGATCATTCTGGCTTGAGGCTTATCGGTTGTAATGATTATTTTCTTAAGAACCAGCTTTTCTTTGCCTTGCTTTTTTTCTCCTCACCTACCCCTCGTTTAAGTTTTATTACTCTCTGTTCTTATTATTTACTAATTTCTACTTAGTTTGTGTTTTATTCACTCTTCCTTATCAAGTTTCATGAAGTGAGAGTGGGGGTTAGGTCATTGATTTATTCCATTGTGGTTACAAGACATGCATTGTATGATTTTTCTGTTCCTTTGAATTTATCAAGATTTATTTTATAATTTAGTATATGTTCTCTCCTTATGAGTGTGTGCACTTGAAGAGAATGCATATTCTGTAGTTTTTGAGTGGAGTGTTCTATAAATGGCAATCAGGTCAGGTTGGTTGATAGTGTTGTCCAAGCCTTTTATATTCAGACTGATTTTATATCTAGTTGTCCTGTTAGTGAGAACAGAGTTTTGAAACCTTCATTATTATGGATTTTTTTTTCTCCTTTCAGTTCTTGATTCATGTTTTTGAAGCTTTGGGTTTTTTGGGGTGTATATGTCTTTAGGATTGTCATAGCTTGTCAATGATTTGGTTCTTTTAAGTGGTACAGTGATTTTCTTTATCTCTAGTAATATTTCATGTCCTAAACTTTCTTTTTATTTTAATGTAGGCACTCCAGTTTTCTTTTAATTAGTGTTTTCATGTTATATTTTTTCCTGTTTTTTTCCTATTAACCTATTTTTGTTATGATGTTTAAGTTGCATTTCTTGTAAAGTTATGCCTTCCTTTATTATCTAGTCCAGTAATTTTCTTTTTAAATAGAATGTTAGATCTTTTACATTTGATGCAATCATGGGTAAAGTTGGGTTTAAATCTTCCATCTCACTGATTGATTTCTACTTGTTGTGTTACCTGTTTTTGTTATATTTTCCTACTTTCATTTGATTATTTTTATAATCTTATTTTATCTCCCCAATTGTCTTATTAGCTATAACTCTGTCTTGTTTTCTTAGTGATTACTTAGGGTTTACAGTCAGCATCTTTAATTTATTACACTATACCTTCAAGTAATATTACACTACTTTACATGCAATGTAAGAATCCTCTAGTACACTTATTTTCTCTCTTCAGGCCTTTGTGTATCACTATTCATTTTACTTGTATATCTGTTATAATCCTATAATATGGAACACTCATGAATTGTGTGTCATCCTTGCCCGGGGGCCATGCTATCTTCTCTGTATCATTCCGTGTGCTGCCAAAGTGAGCACTACTATTTTTGCTTTTAAATAGTCTTTTCAGGAAATGTAAAACAAGAAAAGTAGTATTTTACTTTCACCTATATATTTATCATTTCTGGTGTTGTTTATTCCTTTGTGCACATCTGGGCTTCCATCCGGCACCATTTTCTTTCATTTTTCATATAGTGTAGGCACACTGACAGTGAATTCTGTCAGCTTTTGTTCATCTAAAAATGGGAGGGGGGCCTCTACTGTACATTTCTGAAAGATAATTTTGTTGGGTATAAAACTGTATGTTGGCAATTTGGGTTTTGTTTTGTTTTGTTTTGTTTTGTTTTCCTCAGGACCGACCCACTTTATTTCTGACGGGAGATCTCCAGTTAGTCTTACCTTTTTTCCCCCCTGTATAGAATGAGTCTTTTCTCTGGCTTTTCTTTGTCTTTTGATTCTTCTTTCCACCAGTTTGATCATGCTTATTGGTGTTCCGTGTTTATCATGTTTGTAGTTTCTTGGAGTTTTAGTTTATAGCTGTTACCAAATTTGGAAAATTTCACCAGTGTTTCTTCAGACACGCCCCCTGCTTCTCTCCAGGACAGGTATGTTAGATTGCCTGATACCATTCCGCAGGTTGCTGAGGTTTTAGTAACTTTTTTTTTTCAGTTTTTTCTTCACGTTTCTGTTCAGACAGTTTCTATGATCTTGTCTTTGAATTTATTAATCTTTTTTCTTTTGCCGTGTCTAATCTGGTGTTAAGCCAGTGTAGGGAATTTAATTTTTCATTTCTGACATTGTATTTCAAGCTCTAGAATTCCATTTGATTCTCTTTGTATCTTCCATTTCTCTCCTTATTGTGTTCCTGTTTTACTTTAAATCCTCAAGCAGACTTGTAATAACTGTTTTAGTCTTGTCAGCAAATCCCATTATCTCTTGTCATTTCTGGTTCTGTTTTTATTAGCTGATCCCTCCCCCCATATTCTCCTGCCTCTGCATTTTTGCAGTAAATTTTAGTGGTTAAGACATTTTTGTAAAGGATGTTGTCTTTGCCCATAAGTTTTTTTATTTTAATGTTTATTTATTTTTGAGAGAGAGACAGAGCGTGAGCAGGGGGAGGGGCAGAGAGAGACAGAGACACAGAATCCAAAGTAGGATCCAAGCTCTGAGCTGTCAGCACAGAGCCCGACGTGGGGCTCAAACCCACGAGTTGTGAGGTCATGACCTGAGCTAAAGTCAGATGCTTAACCAACTGAGCCACCCAGGTGCTGCTGAATAAGTTTAGACAATGATAGGAATGTTTCCAAATATCTGCTTTTAAAATGCTGTTGCTATAGCATGAGCGTCTTTCAAGAAGTGGGTTTTGTCCCCACTAAGTATTAAACCATCACATCTACGAAGACAGAGTTGATGCGTTTGCTTTTCCAGAAATGTCTCTCAGGCAGCAATTACTGATGGCCATCTGCCGTCAGAGAGCAGGGCAGCTAATTTGGAACACTTCGCTTTGCAAACGAAAAGTGTATAACTCGTCTTTAAACGCACAACTGTTAAACGCTTTGCCACTAAACCAACAAAACTGTTTTCGGTTCAGCATCCTGCAGTTTTCTCCTGTCCCAGTGGCTCACCTCGCGAGAAGCCTTTTCTCTGGCGGGTTTTCCCATCGGAAGTAGAGTTGAAAACAGACTTGGTTCAGGCGTTGTATTTTTAAGAGAAGAACGTGCTACCTACCGCACCGGGGGGCACTTCCAACGTGGTATTTTCAATTCCAGAATTCAGTTTGATTCTTCTTTATATCTTCTATGCCTTCCCTTCACTGCTTGCGTTCTTCTTTAGATCCTTGAGCACAGGCCTTGCTGACGACATGGCCCTCGTTCTCTCCCTCCCCTTCACTGCAGCCTAACCAGCTTCCCTCTGTGCCTTGAATGGGCCACGCTCACACCCGCCTCTGGGCCTTTGCACTGCCCTTCCTTCTGCCAAGAGGATTCAGTCTCTCCCCTTTGTTACACAGGTCTTAATCTTGGCATCACCTCTTCCAAGAGGCCCTCCCTGTCCATCTGTCTCCAGGACCCATTCCCTGTCCCCATACCCCATTTCCTCTCTTACTCCTGCTTGGCAGTACTTGAAAGTATTCTGTTTTGTTTAGTTTTGCTTTTTTTTTTCAGTTTCCTTCACTGCAGTAGATTGTCAAGCCTTGAGAGTCAGGATTTTGCCTTTTCGCCACTGTGTTCTTCCCACCCCCCCAGCACCTAGAACATTGCTGACATCATAGAACGTACGTGGGTGCCTGCAGTGAGACTGAAGTGTTCCTTGGGCCGTGCTGGCACTTTCCTGCTCCTTGATCTTCCCCTTGCTGCGTCTTCCACAAGGACTAAGTGCACCACCGTCTCCATGGGTCTAAATTCTGCCTCCTCTTTAAAAACATTTAAAGAACGTTTACCTTTGCCAGTTTCTCCATCTGGGAGTGGTCTCCCTTCAGCGTGGCCATACTCGCTTTCCCTTTGTCATTCGTGAACTGGGGTTTTCTCTACTGTGAGGCTTGGTCCCGGCTGATTCAGCTGAATGTCCGGCCCCGTGCGTCACGCGGCAAGGCCTGGAGCAGATAGATGCATAGGAAATACTTGTTAAATTAGTACTTGAAAAGACAGTATAATTTAGGTGACTGGTGCTTCAGGAAGCAGAAATCTTAATTAGAATTGTGCGCGCCTGTTTGCCTCGCCAATGTCTATCCTCCCCCTGGCCCCAAGTGGGATGCCAGTGCCCCCTCGCCCCTCTGACTGTGATGGCTGGAATTAATGAGGTCCTGTTACATGTACTCAGGAGCAGATGCCGAATAAATACGGGTACTGGTGTTGTTGCTGTTGGTCGTAATTCTGTGCTGAGCCCTGGGTTGCATAATGAGCTATAGGATGCCTCCAAGAGTGTTTTAGGAATTAACTATCGGATGGCTGTACAACGCTTTGCAAGTTTGTCCCTCTGGGTGGACGGAACTGCGACCATAAAGTGGGTTGGGTTGGACGAGGCCTGGCCAGCGGGGTTGCAGGATTTTGTGCGTTCCTGTCCCTCGCTTGGGTGTGTGCTCTGGCCTCCCCCAGACACCTCCCTAATTGAGCTGCTGAGGTTGGAGGCTTATGACATTCAGAATGAGACCCAACAATACTTGTGTGGGGTTTAATGGCATCGGGAGTCATTAACAAGACAAAAAGCCATGATTTCCCCTAGATTAACATGCAGGTTGGGGTTTGGCATGCCGAGATTCATTGTTTTGGTCTCTAGCCCAAACATGCTAGAGTCATTATATTGTCATGTGGTAATTAGCTGTTCCTTTAATACAAGTAATAAAAATTAAACCTAGGAGGTACTCTAGCAACGCCTTTTACATAATCCAAAACAATATTCAAATGCTGTAGGCCTGTAGTAATCCAACTGTACTGTAGTAAAGTTTGAAGCTTAATGCTCAGGAATGGTGGAACATTCGGTTCATTCTTTATTCTGTGACCAGTTTTGCTACTTAGGCATTAACCTTTAATAGTGTTAAATTAAATATACATGCCTAATGAATAATTATGAGATTGTCAGAATTTTCATTTACAATCGAAGGCTTTGAAAATTCGTCTAAAGGTCTAGTTACCATGCACTTGATAATGTGCACGTTATTTTTATATGTCACTGAGTTCCTCGCTCAGTCGAACGAGGGAAGCTATTTCCTATTCAAAGCAGACACAGTGGGCCCTGGCCTTTTAAAAGGAGTGGGCTAGAAAAGCTGTCAAGAGAGATTTTAGGGAAGGAGAGGGCAGTCTGCTAGCGTGGCTTCTCCAGAAATATAATTTGTACCGGCAGTTGTGCCACGAAGCCTACATGTGCGAACATTAATAGAATTTTGTCCAAGTGCAACAGCTCTCCTTCTCCTCAATCCTTCTCTGACCTCGGTGTCAAGTTCATGTTGTAGTTGTATATGAAGGTGGCCCTGGGCCCTGGGTTTGTTTCCCGCAGGCCAGTCGCCATAGGGAGAAGGATGAAAAAGGTAAAAGGTGGGGGAGTGCGGGGTGCATAGGAGGGAACCCTAGAAAGACACCGAAATGAACAAACACAACCAAAAAACCGCACCTGGAATGTTCTGAGGAATTCAATCCCTAGTGGTATTACTACCCCTACTTCGAAGGAACCTCTCCCCAAAATAGATTTTGAAATCTAATTTAATGTAAATATTTTAATGCTGAGTAAAATAAGAATGAAAAGCCACAAATGAGAAAGTGATGTAGTCATAAACTGTATATACACATGGAATAAATGCCCAGCGGCCAGGGCCATCACAGGGCAGACTGTGCTGTGCTGAGCCCCACGCGCAGGCCCACTGCTGTGCCGACGGAGCCCAGAGCCTGCCTTTTGTAAACTCTGCAGGGACGTTGGCATCTCACGGAGCTCCTGGCTCCCGGCAGACTGGCCGACTGAGGCACGGGAGATCCGACCTCGCTTCCAGGAACTGAGGGTGGTCTGAAAAAGTAATGCCTCTGGTATTTGAAAATTAAGTGAGCTCTTGAGTATATACCCCCGTGGATCCTCCGGGCTTGGTGTTTAGCATTCCTCACCCAGAGACTAAATCTTCGCAGCCACCTCACAAGTGAGGCTGGCGTCCGGACCAGAAATATCTTCAATAATCTCCTCTAAGCCCAGCGGACTTAGATACCCCTCTCTGCCGGGCCCAGAACTCTGGGGCAGAGTGGCTTGTTGGTGCCCAGGAGCAGGTGGGCCAGACATGCCTTTCTGGCAGGAGGAAAAACAAGATCCAAGCGACGCCAGAAGAACATTTCAGGCCTCTCCATTTCGGGCTGAATTGATGATAAAGTCAAAGAGTCCATATTTTCAATTCCGTGTGTCTACAGTCTCTAATTTTAGGTTAAATCCATTTTTTTTTGGTAAGTAAATATAAGGGCAGATAGTACCTCGGATTGGCCACGGGACCTCATGTAACCAGCCCCGGGGCCGTCTCCTCCATCCCTGCTATGATCAGGAGTGCAGTGCTCCCTCCCCTGCCTGCTGGCCTGGGCAGGCTCACACTAGGCCAGGTCATCGGGGTACCTTGTGACAGCAAGACGCTGTCAGAGGATCAGGTGTTCCTTCCAACTTCGGAAGAATTGTTGGAAACTTGAGGCTTAGGGCACCTCCCTGCACACCGTCCATCCTGCAGGTGCAGCTATGGGTGCCAGGTTGGCTTGCCCGGGGCTGCTTCACTTGCTGTCACCACGCGCATCCCCTTCCTGTCCCTCAGATCAAGGCCCAGGAAGTCCTTCAAGGGTCACACCACACGGGGGCTGCGGGCAAATCCCAGCCATTCCCAGGCCTCGTCCTAGGCTGCGGACCCGGGGGGTGGGTCTGCACGCATCCTTGGTGGGCCGCACTGGAGCTCCCCCAGCCAGGGTGCCTTGGCCCCTGCCAAGCGGTGGCAGCCACAGGGAAGCCGGCGGGGGAGGCCAGTGGGGGAGGCTGGTTCCCCGGGCACCCCGGGGGGCCTGCCCTGAGCCTGCATGTGACTGTGAAAGTGGCTCGTCTGCATCCAGAGTGGAGGTGACTCGAGATGTCCTCTCCTGCAGATCCCGTGCCAGCTCTGGACCTTGGGCAGCAGCTCCAGCTCAAAGTGCAGCGTCTGCACGACATCGAAACAGAGAACCAGAAACTTCGGGAAACTCTGGAAGAATACAACAAGGAATTTGCTGAAGTGAAAAACCAAGGTGGGTGGGAGAGACACTGTGCGCTCTGCTCTGTCCTCTCTTTCTTTTCCCCTGCTGCTAACTGCCCTCCCCACACTGCTGGGAGGGGCTCACAGCCGGCTCACTGGAAGGCAGGGTGGGGTCAGCATCAGAGTCCTTAGAGAGAGAGGGAACGTCGATGCTTAGCTGCTTAGAGGTAGAACTTTTTCTCTGCGCCATAACAACGTGTGATTGTAGGCTGGACCGGCCAGGATTCTTTAACATTCTTCCTGGCTCATCCTGTGATAGAATCCGCCTTTCAAGAGGCTGCCGTGTTGCCCGCGGGCGACACCTGTCAGGGAGCCAGCCTGTGATCAAAGGGCCCCATCCGGCAAGTCAGGTAGTGATGGCTGCTGGGAC